>NC_137899.1:41529289-41926789 GCF_963455335.1 Martes martes
GAAGCACAAAGGCAAATTTTCAAGGTATATTGAAATGGAAAATAACTCATATTAGATATTAGATGTGGTAAAACCCAGTGTTAAAAACTGTAAAGGCTCTGAGATTTTAGTCTACCTGCAAGCTAACGAGTTTCACAGATGCTGGCTAAAGACACGAGACTCCTGGGTCAGAGACAGAGCACAGTTTATTATTCACAGTAACAGCAACAGCCAGGATATTGGTTTTGGTTTTTCTAAGTCCCATTCCCATAAGGTGACACAAAGAGGGCCAGGTGATACCTGTCCATGCAGTTATTTGCATTACAGGGGAGGACCCTGAATTAGGGAACCTTAATCTTTTATAAGGGACAGTAAGCATGCTGTTCTATGGCTAGAAGTCTCCAAGGCTGTTTGTTATACAAATGTCCTAATGAGACAATTTGGAGCAAACACCAGTAAAGCCTCTGCTAATAAGATGTGCAAAAATGCAAGAGACCTGTAGGGTATTATCTTCATTATGGGCATGAAGATGGTATTAGGAACTGGTTGGAGTATGTCTGTATATCGTATTCATGAGACTGCTGTTATTTTCATCAGGACCAACCTGACGCTTCTTTTTGTCTGGCGTGTGGCACTTTCTTTCCATATTCCTTATCCACAGGAGTTAATGTCTGTATGTATAAGCTGCAAAGCAGCCTATACAGAGATTTATTCAGATCTGGATACAATAGCGTCACTTCCATGAGTATAGTCAGAGCAAACCATCCCAGCTCTGACAGCAAGACTGCAAGTGCCTGTGAGACAGATTGAGGAGCTTACTCCCTCCCTCCTGGAGAATGGACTGGAATAACACCCCACAAACCCTGTATGCTCCTTAAAATTCCCTACATCCACTGAATATGGCTGAAATGCCACTGATCACCAGAAACAATCTAAAAAGAGGTCTCACCAAAAAGATTTTGTTCCCTAAGGGAAAAGTCTTCAAACGTTGGCATGAATAAGTTATGAAAAGCCTTCACAACTGAAAGAGACATAATCATCATTCATGTATAACAGATTTGTTTATTCTGTAAAGATTCGTTTCAGTTGATTAATTATCAGTATCTGCTGATGGTGGGGGTAACAAGGCTGTGCTGATGAGAGAATTATTGAAGTACATGCTTAGAATATTTATCACTGAGCATGTATTGTATAAACTTAGCATATTTATCATGTTCTTTCATATGGGCTCTTTCTTCCCCAAATAGATTAAACACTACTGCCTATGATGTAGGCACTTACCCCTCCACATATGGTACTCTATTGAGAAATGTACTGTTTTTATACGGAATACCAGTAGCCCCTAATGTGAATAAGTGTGACACTGTACGTGGTTCTTGTGTCTTTCCCAGCCTTAGGCAGAGCTTTTCCAATAAAGACTGCAGATTGTCATCTCTAGCACTTTATATAGTGTGATCTTGGGCCAACCAATCCCCCTGTAGTACAACTATTGTTTAAAAAAAAAAGTGACAATTTGTGTAAGTTAAAGATCAGGCATTTTAAATGAGACGTAAAGGTGAAAGTTGACTAAATTTCAATTAAAATTAAAATATTAAAATCAGCATCTCTCAACATAATCTGTAATATGTAATAATATGTAATGATCTTCAAAGAAATTTTTTCCTTCCATTTACTGAAAATGATAGTAAGAACTACCATTTATTGATCGATACACTGAACTAGATGCTTTGGATTTGCATTCACATTCCATCTCCAGTACCCTTGAAGTTCATATTATTATTACCTGCTTACCACAGCTTAAGAAGGCAAGGCATAAAGAGTCTAGGTCACTTGCATAATATCATTTGATTTATATATGACCAGGCTGGGATTCAAACTGCTCTTTTTCCTAATTTGGGGCTCTTTGCTACAATGCTAGATGGCTCTGTCTTCTGATACTTAGGCAAGGCCACTATATGAGGATTGTGATCCCAGCTCCAATAATACTATCTTTGTGGCCTGTCTTCGTGTCCCAATTTCCCCATAGTCTTGTCTCATCTCATTTATCTGTATAGCTTTAATATATCACTCTCAAATATTTATCTTTTTCCTTTCTCTTCCTGCACTTCCAACTCATATTGTTTATGTATTTGCCTTCTGACCATTTCTTTAATATTTAATATTAGTACTTTAATATGTCCAAGCTGGGGGATGTCTGGGTGGTTCAGTCGGTTGGGGATCTGCCTTCGGCTCAAGTCATGAGCCCAGGGTTCTGGGATCAAGTCCCACATCAGGCTCCTTGCTCAGTGGGGAGCCTGCCTCTCCCTCTTCTACTGCCTGCCACTCTCCCTGCTTGTGCTCTCTCCCTCTCCCTCTGACAAATAAATAAAATCTTAAAAAAATATATATGTCCCAGTTGGCAGCTACTCAACCAGCTACTCCCATATTGACCTCTATTTCAGTAAATGTCACTATCAGCCATCTCGTTGCCCAAACCAGAAACACAGGGAGCATTCTTGACTCCTCCTTCTCTTTCCCTCACTCTCCACGTCCCTTCAATCAGTGTAGATTCAAGTGCTGTAGATTCCACCACGTAAATACCTCTTCTCTGTCCTACCAGCGCTGTAGTAATGTCAGCATGATCATCCCTCCTTAGGAATTCTGATGATCTCTTAAAGGGTCTCCCTGCCTCTGCTTCATTCTCCTCCACACTGTTCTTCACCCTGTATCCAAAGTGAACCTTAAAATTCCAAGCTTCATCAGGCTGCTCCTTTACTCAGAATCTTT
Source organism: Martes martes (assembly GCF_963455335.1). Lineage (NCBI taxonomy): Eukaryota > Metazoa > Chordata > Mammalia > Carnivora > Mustelidae > Martes > Martes martes. The sequence continues at coordinate 41,532,035 of NC_137899.1, forward strand.
TAATAGCTCTCCTTTGTCCTCGAGTAAATTCCCAAGACCTTAACATTGCTTGCTGGCTCTTATCTACACGTCAGGCTCATCCTTTGCCTCTTTCTTCCCTGCAACTTCTGCTTTAGTCAAGCTGAACTAATTTTAGTTTCTTAAATTCTTCTCCCACTCTCTTCTTGCCTTGGTTCTTTTCAAGTCTTGCTTGTTCTACTGTGGGGAAGATGTTACTCTATTGTTACCACTCTCTCACTTTTCTCCCCAAATGATTACTATATGGAAAGGAGAGAGCAGAGTTTCAGGATCTGGTCCCAATGGGGAACAACCCCATGCTTTCTGTTTTCTTATCTTGATGGCTGAATTTGTAGGTGTCAATAGCACCTACCCTGCTCGAAGGAACCAAATCTTTTTATTTTCTCTCTCTACTGAAACTTTCAAATATTTGAAAATGTAATTGGGTCATAACAAACAGAGAAAATAGCCCTGAACATTTAAATTAGCAGTTTGCCTACAAGAAAATTGATCTTTGATTGATTAGGAGGACCGATGATTTATGGTTGGGGTATAGTAGGCTCAGCAGTTGTCAGGAGGTCTAAGTCTCAAAGGACTCATGATATCAAGTGTTACCATAACCCTGACACCCATGTACATATTAAATCAGAAGCTACCATTTGCTTTATTGCTATTAAGCCTAGAAATTTATTATGCTCCTAGAACTTGTCAGAGTCTCTGAGACATCATGAGGCTTGATGTAGCCACATGGAGCTATATGAAGCCCCATTGTTTATGGATCACTTTCTCTTCCATTTTCTCTCTCTTGTGACTTTTTCCAGCATTTTTTTCAGCATCAGAAAAGTGCATTCAAAAGATTACAAACAGCAGTTGGTAATCAGTGCATAACAGCTTTCTGTGTCTAATACAATTAGGTGTACATTAGACACTGGGCGTAATAAGAATACTGTCACTGTAATAGAACTCTGTCAAAGTACCAATGCCTCCCACTTTGAAAATACACGGATCAATTTTGTATCCCCTATGGAAGGGGAACAGTGTAACAGTTGCATGGCATTACTCTGTGACAAATTTCAACAGCTTTTGCTTATCAAATTCTGAAGGAAGATGGTATACATGCAAATTTACATGCTATTTAATATTCTTCAAGCTTCTTCTTATTGAAGCTGTATCCTTGCTGCTTTTAAGCTAAATTCAAGCATGATTTTAAATCATGTCCATAGTTGGTACCAGAGCATTAGTGAAAGAAATATTATGTTGTTGAATATTGAACATGTCCCAATTAAAACTAAAATGTAATACTTGTATGAAATATCCAGGGAAGACAAATCTATAGAGACAGAAGTGCATTAGTGGTTGCCAGGGTCTAGGGATGGGAACGAGGAGTGACTGCAAATGGGTGGGTGGTGTCTTTTGGGGGTGATGGAAATGATCTAAAATTGGATTTTATGATAGATTTTTATAATGGTTATATGACTGTAAATTTACTAATGATCATTGACTTGTATATTTAAAATGAGTTAATTTTATGCTATGTAAATTATAGCTTAATAAAGCTGCTTTAAAAAAAAAAACTAAACTATAGTGAAAATTCTTATACTCATCTTTGTGGTCCTGTGGAAGTATATCCAGAGAATTAATTCTGAGATGTATAATTGGTGGACCAGAGGGATGTCTTTTGAATTTTTCACAGAAACCACCAAGTTGTCTTTCAAATTTAATTCACCACTTTACTGTCCTGCTGACAGTGTATGACACTATCCATTTCTCCATCACATTGCCAACACCTGATAATATTAATCTTATGTTTTTGGTACTGTAGCAAGATGCTTATTGTTATTCATTTTTTAATTACTGTGTTGCTTTAATCATTTTTATATCCTTATTGGCCTTTGTATTTCTTTGTGAGTTACCTATATCCTTTGTTCATTTTTAAAAATGGGTTGCTTATCATTTCCCTGTTGACTTACATATTCTTACATAATTATGTATATTAATATCTTCCCATTATATATATTGCAAATGTTTTTTTCTAGTCCAGTGGTTGACATACTACAGCCCATGAGCCAAACCCACTGTGTGTTTTAATTTCTTTTTTAAATTTTTAATTCTGAAGTAATTGTAGATTCACATGAAATTTCAAAGATATTTTATTTTATTTTTAAATTTTATTTATTTATTTGATAGACAGAGATCACAAGTATGCAGAGAGGCAGGCAGAGAGAGGAGGGGAAGCAGGCTCCCTGCTGAGCAGAGAGCCCGACTCGGGGCTTGATTCCAGGACCCTGGGATCATGACCTGAGCCGAAGGCAGAGGCTTTAACCCACTGAGCCACCCAGGCGCCCTGAAATTTCAAAGATAATACAGAAAGGTGCCATGTAGGCTTTACCCAGTTTCCCCTACTGGTTACATTTTACAGAATTCAGTACAGTGTCAAAGCCAAGAAATCCATATTGGCATAACGTGTGTGTGTGCGTGTGTGCATGTGTGTGTGTGCGTGAGCATGCGTGTGTCTGTGCCACTTTATCACAGGTAAAGATTCATGCAGACACCACCGCAATCAAGACACAGAACAATTCCATTATCATCACAAAGATCTCCCTCGTGCCACTCCTTTGTAGTCACAACCACACCACTATCTCCAATCATCCCTAATCCTTAACCACTACTGTGTTCGCTATGTAATTTTGTCATTTTGAGACTCTTGTTTAATCTAATCATAAAGTATGTCACCTTTGAGAGTGACTTTTCACTCAGCATAACATCCTTGAGATCCATGCCAGTTGTCATATGTATCAAAATTTGTTTCCTTTTATTGTTAAGTAGTATACATAGTACGGATGTACCTGTTACTTGTTTTAAAAATGGAGTATGAGTTCAGAATGATTTTTATATTTTTAAATGGTTGAAAACATTAAAAGTTGAATAATATTTTGTGGCCCATGAAAACCAAATGAAAGCCAAGTTTCAGTGTCCATAAATAATATTTTATTGGAACATGGCCATGCCCATTTGCATGATACTGTCTAACCTAGGGCTGCTTTCATGTTATGATGGCAGACTTGAGTTGTCGTGTTGGTGACCACTGTCATATTGAGGGTATAAAACCAGAGAGAGGGAAGGTTCTACCTTGACTCCTCCCAGACAAGTCTTACCAACCTTGCCACCCTGGCTGCTTGGTGTGTTGGACCTCTTCTCACACCCCAGTAGAATTCCCACTTAAACAAAACCTGATTTTCCTTTGCTGACTGAATGAGAGCTTTGGAACCTCTTAAGTGCTCTCCCTTAAATAGTTTTCATCATAGTCTTATTTCCCATTACATAAGGAATATAGAACTGTGGAAATGCATACTTCTGGCATTTCAGGACTCTATTCTGGCAGGAAAAGCTTAGCCAATAGGCTAAAGCAACTATTGTAGGGCATTACAAAGAGGCAGTACAGGTCAGTAAAGCCCCTGGATCTGGGGAAGGTTAGTTATGAATCTGTGTGTATCTCAGTTTCATAAATGTAAAATGGGAATCATTAGAATGATCTAAGTTCTACAATATCTGTTTCTTCCTTAGCTCTTATGTAAATGATTTCTGCTTTGTAGCCTCGCATGTGACCACCTATTAGAAGGCCTCCACTTCCAAGGGACATTTGGCCATGAGGCTAAGCTTTGATAAACAGGCCGTGAGCGGAAGGGACACGGGCAAGGGGAGGGAATGTCGATGGGGTGCAGAGCCATCTTACATTATACAGATGAGAGTAACACTCTAGGGATGGCTGAATACAAGGTAGAAAGTGCCCGGAGCACCAACTTCTGGATTCTTCCATGAGAAAAAAGAAACTTCTGTTTTAATGCGGTTTCAGCATTTAGACTGCTGATTAAACGAGGCTGGACCCTTAATTCAAACTGCACAGCCTCTTGGGGTTGTTGCGAGAAACATTTAAGAAAGAATTAAAGCAGATATATAGAATGGACTCTCTAAATGTGGTTTTCCTTTCTTTCTGATATCATCACTCGTTTCCGTGTTTACCAGAGTAATGTGTTATACAAAGCTGTACAGACAGAAGGAATTTAATAAGTAGTAAGGACAAATTGAACTGAATTCAATAGCCTGAGACAGGGAGAGATTCCAGTCTTCACACACACTGTCCCATGTGGCAAAATATATACCCTGGTTTAGATTTCTAAGTGAGGGAGGCTGACATTCATTCGTACATCTTGATTGGTAGATTCCCACTGTTAAACAGCCTGAATTCTTTTTCAAGGGTTTGAAGTTGGCTTCTGTTGCCTTCTGAGAGCCCAGGAATTACATATCACATACTGTGCCTGCTGAGGCTCCACACAGGTCTCAGCAGGCAAGCCAGAAAGGCAGACTCAATAGTCACGGTGTCCTCAAGGGGAGGCTGTGCTGGGATTACCAGCAGCTCCCCGCCCCGACCATCATAAATGACGAGCACTCTTCCAGGGGTCTATCCTTCCAAGCATGACTCCATAGACTACTCTCCTCAAATTTCCCACCTCTCCAAAAGGAATATGACCCTATCACAGATTCCTGGGTAGCTGCCGTAATAAATGGGGAAAAGGTGCCATATTTGCTGAGACCCTTTACTCAGCGGGAAGGTTGGATTTTCCGAAAGACACCAGCATATGAGGAGATTACAGGTGATAACCCCCATTCCACAGTGCTGGCTTCATCCCTGGGACTGCTACTTGGTTTCTTTCTATTTGGGAAACAAAGGAAAAGAGACACATTGGCTCCCACGTTATAATAACACCATTTAAACCCCAATAAATGTTAGCTAACTGGAATTAAAATAAAAACTTTACAAAAACAAAAAGAGTCTGTACTTTGGCGGGGGTCAGGGAGACAAACCATGAAAGACTCTTAACTATAGGAAACAAACTGAGGGTTGTTAGAGGGGAGGGGGGTTGGGGGATGGAGTAACTGGGTGATGGGCATTAAAGACAGCACTTAATGTAATGTGCACTGGGTGTTGTATGCAACTGATGAGTCGCTAAACTCTACCTCTGGAACTAATAATACACTATATGTTAATTGATTGATTTTCAATTTTAAAAAAGACATTAAAACCCTAACAAAACAGGGTCACCTGGATGGCTCAGTCAGTTAAGTGGCTGCCTTTGGCTCAAGCTTTGATCCTAGACCCCGGGATCGAGCCCCTCATTGGACTCCCTGCCCGGCGGGGAGTCTGCTTCTCCCTCTCCCTCTGCCTGCTGCTCCCCCTACTTGTTCTCTCTCTCTCTGTGTCTCTCAAATAAATAAAATCTTTAAACCTTAACAAAACAAAATACCAAAAAGAAATAAAAAGTTAAAAAAAATTAAGGGACTTAATTATTCTTTTCTTTTCTGATTTATTGAGAAATAATTGACACATATCTCTTTATAAGTTTAAGGTTTACAGCAGGACTGTTTCAGTTAGACATACTGTAAACTGATTGCCACAATAGGTTTAGTTAGCATCCATTACCTCATACAGATACAATAAGAAGAAAAGAAAAAATATCATCACATAGGTAGCACTCCTGTGTGATATATGGAAATGTTTATAAGAGAATAGATTCTAAGAATACTCATCACACACACACAAAAAAAATTAGCTAAAAAAATTAGCTTCCTGTGATGACCATGCTTGGGAAATACTCTCTTAACAACTTCTTTCTACACCAGGCAGCAGTCATCATGTTGTGCATTACATTGCTAATACTTACCTATGTTACAACTGGAGGTTTGTACCTTTTGCCTACTTCCTCCAATTTCTCCTCCCCCACACCCTACCTCTGGAAACTACAACTCTAGTCTCTTTTAATATGAGTTTCATGTGTTTTTGTTGTTGTTGTTGTTGTTTGTTTGGTTTTGTTTTAGGTTCCACATGTAAGTGAGATCATATAGTATTTGTCCTTCTCTGACTTACTTCATTTAGCATAATGCATATATGGCCCATCCATGTTGTTACAAATGGTTGGATTTCCTCAATTTTTTTTAAAGATTTTATTTATTTATTTGACAGATCACAAGTAGGCAGAGAGGCAGGCAGAGAGAGAGAGGGGAGGAAGCAGGCTCCCTGATGAGCAGAGAGCCCAATGCGGGGCTCGATCCCAGGACCCTGGGATCATGACCTGAGCCAAAGGCAGAGGCTTTAACCCACTGAGCCACCCAGGCGCCCCAGATTTCCTCAATTTTTATGGCTGAATAATATTCCATTGTGTACGTATACCACAATTTCTGTATCCATTCATCTATCGATAGGCACTTAAATTGTTTGCATGTCGTGGCTATTGTAAATAATGCTGCAAGGAACATAGGAGTACAGGTATCTTTTCAAGTTGGTGTTTTCATTTCCTGTGGATCTTTTTCCAGAATTGGGAGTTGCCGGATCTTAGGGAAGACCTATTTTTAATTTGTTCAGGAAACTCCATACTGTTTTTCAGAGTGGCTGTACCAATTTACAATCCTACCAAAGTGCACAGTTTTCTCCAGTTCTGGCCAGCATTTATTTACTGTCTCTTGTCTTTTTGGCGATGGCCATTCTAAAGTTGTGAGGTAACATCTCAGTGTGGTTTTTATTTGCATTTCCTTAATGACTAGTGATGTTGAGCATCTTTTCATGTACCTGTTAGCCATTCGTATATCTTCTTTGGAAAAATGTCAGTTCAGGTCCTTTGCCCACTTTTAATTGGATTATTTGTGGGTTTTGTTTGTTTTGTTTTGCTATTTAGTTTATATATCCTGGATATGAAACCCTTATCAGACATGTGCTTTGAAAATATTTTTTTTTCCCATTCTGTAGGTTATCTTTTTACTTTGTTGAGGGTTTCTTTTACTGTGCAGAAGTTTTTTAGTTTGATGCAATCCCACTTGCTTATTTTTGATCTTGTTGTTTGTTCTTTAGGTGTGATTTCTAAAAAATCATTACCAAGAACCAAGTCAAGCCATTGCCAAAAAAAAAAAAAAAGTCAAATTGCAATTTCCTGCAATTTCTCCTAGAAGCTTCATAGTTTCAGGCCTTACATTTAAGTCTTTTGAGTTAATTTTTGTGTATGATGAAAGATAGGGATACTGGGTCATTCTTTTACTTGTGAATATCCAATTTTCCCAGCACCATTTATTAAAGAGGCTACCTCTTCTCCATTAAGTATTCTTGGCTCCCTTGTTAAATACTAGTGGACTGTGTATAATTGGGTTACTTTTGGGCTCTCAATTCTGTTTCACTGGTCTATGTATCTGTTGATCATTCATTTTTTAAAAAAGATTTTATTTATTTGAGAGAGAGAGTGCACAAGTTGGGGGATGGGGCAAAGGGAGAAGCAGACTGAGTAGGGAACCCGAAGTGAAGCTCAATCCCAGGACCCTGAGATCATGAGCTGAGCCAAATGCAGCCACTTAACCAACTGAACCACCCAGGTACCCCATCTGTTGATCATTCTTTATCATTCCCCGCATTAGCTGCTGAAAATTCAGAATATAATATTGAGCATTTTTGTGTGTTGAGTTAGATGGAAAAGAAATAAGACAAAGCATTTTTATGTGTTAAAGAGAAAATCTGGCACATGTGTTCAACTTTATAACTTAACCTTTGAAAGGTAAAATCAGTTGCCTTTCCAATCAGTTTGGCAGTGAGGTGTTGGAACGAAAACCATGAAACTCATATTGCAAAACATCCAGCAGAAAATGAACAATGAGGGACTTTATAGTAACCTCCCCCACCACCACACACACACACATAGAGGCAAACAAAATTGCCCTAACAAATTTAGCTCATCCATCTTGACCATAAAAAGAAGAATAATTGTGTCCTTATATTTCTGCTTTCTTATGGTGCCTCCTGAATGATGTTTGTATTTTTATTTGGAGAGGATCCTAACTAATCTCCAAAACCCTTTTCTGACTGGGGCCCATCCCTTAAAAAGAAAATAGGCTAAGGAAAATCCTAGTTGACAAACCTGACTTGGAAAGTCATTTCAGCAGTGAGCAAAAACTATGGATTTGGGAATGGGGGAAGGAGTAGGGACACATGGGAAGCAAAGCTCTTCAAAATAGTAACTCAATTCTGGAGGTTCTTGGTGAGGAAAAGTTGGGAAACCATCCAGTTTTGTAAAAATTGCTTCTGGATATCGAGAAATGAATTCTATTTTTAAGTTATCATTTATGGAGTGATTATTTTGTGCCAGGCATTATACTAAAGGCTCCCACATATATTTTCCAATTTAATTATCACTATGATTATGACATGGATCTCACTGTCCCATTTTACTGATGAGGAAATAAGGTTGAAGAGAGAAGTAGCCACTCCAGATTGTCCCGGGGAAAGAAAGAATGGTCAAGACTCTCAACTAAATGCCTTGAGTTGAAAGCCATTACTCTTCACCACTGAGCCGCCATACCTTTCTTATAAAACACAGACTTCTAAAACATTGCTATTCTATTTGCATTTTGATTGCTCAAAAACCAATTTTACAATCAATATTACCTTGTTATTCTGTGTAATTGGAGTGAGAACTCCTAGGTGTCCAGAGCCATGTTTATATTTCTCTCCATCCCAACACTTCCCAAGTACTTGGCCCATCGTAGATTCCTAAGAACACATGAGAATGAATACCGGGTTCTTGGTCTCTGGTGATATTGACTAATGTCAACCTATTTTAGCAGCACAATTAGTAGTTCTGTCACTCGAGAGACAGGGAACAAGCTCAGTCCTAGGCTATTTCTCATTATCACGTGTAGCTTACATTCTTGAGGGAGCAGAGAGGTAAGGAAGTAACAAATCAGTTGAACAACACAGTTTCAGCTAGAGAGAAGTACGAGAAGAAAATAATGTGGGTGACTTGGTGTATTAGTTTCCTATGGCTGCTATAATAAATTACACACTTTTCGTGGCTTAAAACAACACACGTTTATGATTACTCAGTTTGGGAGGTCAGAAGAGTCTAAACTGGTTAGAAGAGTCAAGGTTTTGGCAAGGCTGTCATCATTCTGGAGGCTCCAGCTAGAAATCTGCTTCTTTGCTTTTCTCAGCTTCTAGAGGCCATCTGTCCCTTGGCTCACAGTCCCTTTTTCTATCTCTAAAAGCAGGAGCACAGCACCTGCAAATCTCTTTCCTGACTCTTGCTCTCCTACCCCTGCTTATAACAGCCTTTATGGTTTCGTTGGACCCACTGAATAATCCAGGATATTATCCAGGATAATCTCTCTGTCTCCTTAATCTAATGACACCGGCAAAGTCTCTTTTGCTGTGTTAGGTAACAGATTCACAGCTTTCAGGAATTTGGATGAGGACATGTTTGGGAAGCCATTTTTCTGTCTGCCACATTTGGCGAGGAGTTCCAGAGCTTAGATGGATAGGCCAGTGTCAGCTTAGAGATGCACCTCATTCTTCTATTTTGGATTTTAACTCACTTCAAGGCTCCTACCGAGATAGGTCTTTAAAGACCTTTCATGACCTTTTTTCCTGAGCTGGTGAGAAACAAACACAAATGTTTTGGTCAATGACTGTAAGTGGGAAAATAATGAAGAAAAGGTATGGAATACTTCAGGGTGAGAAGCAAGACGAGCCATACACTGGAAGGCTTACTAAACTTTATCAATAGATTTCCTTATAAACTTTTTCCACTTCCGTACATGCCCTCATTTTCATGAAAGTAAATAAAACAAATTCCCCAAGATCTTCAAAGGAATTTGTGTCATTCTCTTTTCCCTGCACTTAGTCTAGCAAGTATCTGTGTGATCAAAGTAGCCAGTAGAGGATCTGGGGTTGAATTCTGGGTGCCAGTGTCTATAGTCTATGTCTCTAATCACAGTCATTTATTTTTATTGCTGTTGTTGCTCTGTATTTCACGGACCCTTTAGACCACCTCACTTACCTGTGTGGTTTCAGCTAGTATGCGCGTCTAAAGATGATCGGCCTGCAGATGGACCAGAGAGCTATAAACATTTTTCACCAGGAAGTGATCTCAGGATCACATCTTTAAGAACAAGGAGGGATGAGGCAGAGGAGACATCAGGGCATTTCAGGTACAGTCTTTTGATAACTATTGACTTCCATGAGTCAGTTTCACTCCCTGCCACAATTGTGCCTGATCGGATGTTTCATTTGCAAAAACCATAATCATAAACTCTTACTCACGAACACTTCATTCACCAGGATTCCAAGGGGAGTTGGGGCAAGGAGGATAGCCCAGCTGGCCCACTGTAGATGCAACTGCTGGGATAGATTGTTACTACCTTTCTGAGGGTATACACACAGCCCCAGGCTCATAGAATGAGAGCATTCATTTTTGGGGAGTGAGGGTAATGTGAAAGAGGGAGATAGTGGAGGGTTTGACAATGTCTGGTGAAGGTGCTTCCAACACTCTTCAAGTCTTTCCTTAAATTATGCAGTTGTAAACCAGGAACATATCTGAGTTCCTTGTGAAAGGCAGCAGAGAAAACCCAGGCAGCAACAAAGTGGCTTTGGATGTTGAAGGGGCAGAGTAAACTAGAATGATAAAATCAGATGTTAGCAGAGCTTATGGGGAAGCTCTAGATTTTCAGAAGCCAGGGAACTGGGAATTAAGAATAATTCACCTAGGGGTGCCTGTGTGGTTCAGTCTGTTAAGTGCCTGCCTTTGGCTCGGGTCATGATCTCGGGGTCCTGGGATTGAGCCCCATGTCTGGTTCTCAGCTCAGTGGGGAGCCTGCTTCTCCCTCTCTCTCTGTCCCTCCCCGGTGCTCGCTCTCTCTCTCTCTCGCTCTCTCTCTAATAAATAAATACTTTTAAAAAAAAAAGAATAATTTATCTAAATATCTGAAAGCCAGTAAGATCTTAAATAACAGTTGCTTTGTCCATTCTCAGGAATAATTCTGCTTCCTGCCATAGTGCGATCCTAGACAAAAGACAAAGACTGATAAATTCTAGTTTTTCTAATCTTTGTATTTGTAGCAGGAGAAATTCTCTGCTTCTCTCTTTCAAAACCACTCCCTCATTATTGGTTCATAAATTTTAACAGTGTCATTTATTATCCACCTTAAAATATATTTTAAATTAGAAAAGCAATGATTTAAAAAACTTGAACAGGAAAGAAAATTATTGGAATAAAATTACAATTGGACTCCTCAGAGGAATTGCTTTTAAAGGTTTTTTTTTCTATCTTCCAGACATAAACCAAGTATAATGTGTGTGTATGTTTCCATAACCAAAGGTGTTTGTAATTCAAAGGCCTGCAATTTCATTTTTCACCTGACATATTTCCATATAAATACAGACATTTAGACATTCCTCATTATTATTTTTTAATTTTTTTGTTGTGAAAATTGCCATACGTATAAAATATATGTGAAAGAAAAATTGCCCCAATCCCTCTGGGCAAGAAGCTTTTTTTTTTTTTTTTTTTTAAATAAGAGATTCTTTCTTTCTTTTTTTTTTTATATTTTATTTATTTATTTGACAGAGAGAGAGATCACAAGTAGGCAGAGAGGCAGGCAAAGAGAGAGGCTCCCTGCTGAGCAGAGAGTCCGATGCTGGGCTCAATCTCAAGACCCTGAGATCATGACCTGAGCCGAAGGCAGAGGCTTTAACCCACTGAGCCACCCAGGAGCCCCTGGGTAAGAAGCTTTTTGAATGAAGTAATTAACAGCATACTCCATGAAGTAATATTTTTCAACTTCTTATTTTGAAATCATTCAAATGTACAGAAAAGTTGCAAGAATAATAGAGATAATTTGTATATCCATTACCCAGATTAATCGACTTTTAACATTATGTCATGTTTGTTTCTCATTTTCTATCTCTCTGTTCTATATATAATTATTTTAATGAATTATTAATCTGAAATGATTTAGTGGCATTTCCTAAATCAAGGATATTCCCTTAGATATACATGCAGAATTATCAAATTCAGGGCATTTAATATTATTAACATGTTAACAATAAATGTATAGTCCATATTCCAATCTTGTCAGTTGTCCCCATTATGTCTTTTCTAGCAGCCCCCTGACCCCAACAGTCCAGGATCCAGTCCAGGATCACATATTGTATCCATTTGTCATGTCTTTTTATTCTCCTTCGCTCTGGAACAGTTCCTAAACCTTTCTTTGCTTTGACGACGTTAAGAATATGGAGAACATGGTATGCCTGGGTGGCTCAGTGGGTTAAAGCCTCTGCCTTCAGCTCAGGTCATGATCCCAGGGTCCTGGGATTGAGCCCCACATCGGGCTCTCTGCTGAGCAGGGAGCCTGCTTCCCTTCCTCGCTCTCTCTGCCTGCCTCTCTGCCTCCTTGTGATCTCTGTCTGTCAAATTAATAAATTTAAAAAAAAAAAGAATATGGAGAACATAAGCCAGTTATTTTTTAAAACTTCCTCAGCTTCATGTTTTTGAGTTTGAGAAGCCAAGCTTAAAGTTTAGCAAGGGACACATATTTGGCACCTGAGTAATTACAAAAGGGGACAATGGGGAATTAGGTCATTGAGGACCAATTTCATAGAGTCTGAAATCTGTTATAAGGTCTGACCATATTACTATCTATTACACGGCCCAACAACTCTGCCATTTAATACCAAAGAGGAAGCTAACGTTTATTGAGTGCCTGTTGTTTGTTAGAAACAACAAAGATAGATAGAGATTTTTTTCCCATTGTTCCTCACAGCAACAGAATGGGATAGCTAGTATTACTTCAGTCTTACAGATGTGGAAACCTAGAATAGAACCGGCTACGTGACTCTCCCAGATCACACAGCCAATAAATAGTGGAGCTGGTCTTCCAAACCATGTTTTCCATCTTTCATTATACCATGGCCTTTATACTCTATCTTAGCCAAAATGCTAAGAAGTGATACTACGGTTTCTAAAATGCTTTTTTTTCTGGCACAGTCGTTATGAGTTGTTAGTCCCTGGAACAAACACTACTCAAATGTTTCTGAGAAATAACTGGTCTGAAGCACAATAATTCTCATTTACATTTGATTTATCACCACCTGATACATACCCTCTTTGTTGTTTCACTAGGTTTTCACTGGGCCCCCGGGATATGCCATCTCTTGGCTCTCCCTCCCCTGGTTTCTATAAGGAGCTGGGACTCAAGACTCCTTGGCTCTCTTGTCTGGTCTCACTCACTCCTTGTTGCTCTCATCTGGCCTCTTGGGTTCACCTGTCATCTGCATGCTCACATGTCTCAACTTTTTAACTCCAGCTCCAGCCACTCCTTTGTATATCCAAGGGTCAACCAACATTTCTACTTTGATAGAGGATAAGCATCTCAAAGTTAGCATGTCCAAAAGTGAGCTCCTGATTCTGTCCATCTCCAGCCTGTGTTTCCCACCATCTTCCCCATTTGGGGATGTGACAACTCCAATTTTCTAGTTGCTCAGGTGGAAACTTTTTGAGTCACGGCTGACTCCCCCACAACCTTCATTCAATCTATGAGCAAATCCCAGTAGCCCCGCCTTCCAAGTATATCCAGCTGCTGTCCGCTTCTGACTCCCTGCATCCCCGCCCCTCTGGTTCAAGCCACCAAGTCCACTTGCTGAGGTTTATAATAGTCCTTCCATCTGTTTCCCTGCATCTGCCTCTGCTTGCCTTCAATCTATCCCTATCAGAGTAGCCAAAATGATCCTAAAACCTAAGTCAGATTGTATTTCTTTCTTGCCAATGGCATCTTCTACTCTTTTTCCTGCTGCATGTGGTCTTCCAGACGGTCCTGCCACCTCGAGGTTTGTGAACATGCTAAGTATATCCCTGCCCTACGCCTTTGCACTCACTGCTCTCTCTACCAGGATTTCTCTTCCTCCAGAAACTCGTGAGGCTCACTACCTCACTTCTTTCAGGTCACCTCTTCAGAGATGCTTTCCCTGAATACCCCATCCCAAATGTTCCCACCCTAAGCACTCCATTCTTCCACGCTTTATTTTTTTTTCTGATAATTTAGCACCATTTAACATATTCTGTTATACTCATTTCATACTCATGTCTCCCTTTCTGAAATGGAAGGTCCATGAAGGCAAGGATTTCTGTCTGTTTTGTTTAGTGCTGTAGTCCCAGTGCCTAAGTACGCCTGGTACATTGTAGGTACTCAATAAATATTTGTTAGAAGAACAGATAGATGCCTGAATGAATTCTTTAGCTCACTCACAGATTGATTTTTTTAAAGGATGTTTATTTGTTAGGAGAGGTTACAAATGTCTGTCCATCTAAGTATATAGATCAAGAAAATATAAATTTCCCTTTTGAATAGATTGGGAATTATATACAGCTATAGATGAATTACATAATTTCCGATTATCAAAGTAACATAATTATTGTAGGAAGTGTGGAAAATTCAGAAAACAAAATTAACTTGCAATCCAGCCACCCAGGGACTAGTAACATTTTGGTAAACTTCTTTCCAGACGCATTTAATTTCAGTGATATTTTATTTTCAAGTTTCCTTATCCCCATGACAAGGAATGGAACAAACAAACTGAGGAACTCAAAGCTCACTGTGGTTTCATGCTTCTAGCAAAATGCCATCCTCACAGTTCACTAACAGCCACAAGCACTTCCATGGAACTTTTGGGCGCTACTATTTTCCTTTTCCAAGAAAGCATGCTATAATTTGGAAATTTAGGTTACCCAAACTTCCACTGAAGGATCTCCCTTCCAAAGTAACCTCAGAATTCCCAGTAAACTAAATATTTGGTATTTGGGAAATTCAGGTTGATTAATATTGAACAACTCATTGGACCAAAGGCCAGAAATCCTGGGGTTCAGTCCCACTTCTACAACTTTCTGGCTGTGAGGCTATGGGCAAGTCACCCTCTCGTAACAGTGGGTTTCTTAATTAGAAACTGGAGATAACAACTGCCCCGCAATTCACTGTGAGGACCAGACAGTCATGGAGACATGTTTTAAAACCTGTAAAGGGTGTAAGAAGGAGGGATTATGATTGTAATGAAAATGTGGTAGATTTTAGGCAACCATGACATAATGGGACAGACATGCCACCACTCCCAGCAAGTCCAGAGCAGAAAGGCTCATCAGTCCTAGCAGGATTTCTCATTCTCGCCAAGTGCCTCTTCTAATCATCAGGCTCGCACTTTTCCCACCAGAACATGGATTCCTGAGAGAAACTTTTTCTCCCTCCTTCAATGGTGTATCTCTGTAATTTATCCATGATTTTCAACATAGTTTTTTTTTTTTCAGTTGATTAAAAAAAATATATATACCACAGTAAACTCAGTAGATGGTGTTGTGAGGTTTTTTTACATACATAAATGCAGACACAGCACAGTCTAGTAGAAAGTGATCTAGATTGAGAGCCCGGGAAACTGTGTCCTAGCTCAGCCTATTGGTAACCAAATATGACCTTGGCCAAGACAGTGTCCTCGTCTGCTCATGGATGGGAAGACACATAATGTCTCTCAGGTCCCAAATTCCATGAACTTTGACCCTTGCAATCTTTGGTGAAACTATTTTTTGAAAAGAGAAATTGAGTAAATCATTGACTTAATCTATACTTGCCTTAAAAAAACAAAGCTTCAGTTCTCTGAACTAACATTTGGAATTTGTTAAATCATTAACAGCTGGTTGTTTACTGTTTAGAATGTAACAATACTCTTTGATGTTCCCTAATTATCATGCATGTTTTAAAATGAGTTCTGAACCACTTCTCTGCCTAATTAAACCTCATTGAAAATTTGTTGAATTTTAAAGAAACATTTGATTTGCAAAACTTAAGTCATACATCCAGTAACCTTCAGTATTTCACAAAGGACCCATAAAACATTTAAAAAAATATATAAAGTAATGCCCTGAGAGATGAGCCTTGAATGAAATATAGGGAGCATTTGGAAAACATTATTTTTCAAACTACTCTTTTCTTCTCACAAGTTCCTGATGGTGGTATTTATTTTGTTATTTTTAATGGTCATTTATTCTCATATTTATAAGTGAATGAAATAGCTGTAAATCCCCCAAATTAATTAAATCACATTGACAATCATGAATAAATCATTCTGTGGTAATGTGAACTTTGTGAACTCACCAGAAAAAGTGGTGAAATAAAAATAAAGAGGTGTGTTCATACAGGGACAAGATTCATTCAACATTTATATCTTCCTATGAATCAAGTAATGTTTTTAGAGTTATTTATTTGTGGATACATCCTCTGAATAATTTCTTAAAAATGGCAAGTCTGACTCATATCAGAGCTGTGTCAAGTGGTGAAAACACACTTCCCTTTTAGGAATTTCTGCTACAGATATGCTTATATAAATGAACAAAAATAGATGCTCATCGCAACATTGCTTATAAAAACAAAAGACTGGCAATAACCTCAATACATACAAATGGGGGGGACAGGTTAAATTAAGATCCATTCATACAAAAGATACGATGTACACATTAAAAAGATGTATGTATTAATGGGAAATGATCTCTGAAATATCATTGATCATTTGCTACAAATAAATAAACTGAACAGGAACAGTATCTGACAAGGAGATAACATACATGGTAATTGATTGAAGTCTGGACAAGAAGAAATATCTTAGGCAAGTAAAACAAAAGAGCTGTCAGAAAGTATGGGAACCTTGGTTAAAGTGATATTTGTCCTTTCTCAGGTAATAAGAAATATATATTTGCCAGTGTACAAATATACTCTGATCATTGCTTATCCTGGATTATAATTTTACATATTTTTATCATTTCTGTTTCTATTGACACCGTGTGAGTGGCTATTTTTACAAATAGAAGGCCTATATGAGATACAAATGATAATATATAAACTATCACCTAAGAAACAAAGGTTTTTAAATTCAGAATTTGGAGAAAATTAATGACTTTGTTTTATATTATGTTTCATATTTATCAGGAAAATTCTAGAAACCAACATATTTCTTCTGTTAAAATATTGAAAAATAATCATTCCTACATATATATACACACTAATAGAGATCACTGGCTACCAGCAGTCATTGTGGTTGAGACCCCAACATCTGTTTTATCCTAGACCATTAGTCAATGTCAATCATGAAATTCCATCCCTCTTGCCAGTGATTGGCTCAGAAATAGGCTTGTGACAGTTCTAGGCAACGAGGCAGAAAGGGCCCTCTGCTGGGCTGTATCAGGGAGTTTCCCTTTTCCTAAGAGAGAGCTAGAGAAAATATGCTCTTTCTTCTTGTTTTTGCTATTTCATGTCTGAGTCTAAGTCCTAGAACCTCTGCATCTCTTGTCATCAGCGAGAAGCTGAAGTCAAGATTTAAAGGTACACAAACTTGAGTCTTTGATGACATATCAAGCTGTTGAAGCAGACGCTTCTGCCTTGAAGCGTCTTGTATACCTGCTGTATTCAGATGAACTGGGTCATGCCTACCCTGCTAATGAACAAACAATCCCCAAATCTCAGCAGCTTAAACTAACAAAATTAAATTCTTGCCTATGCGACATGTGCATCATGGGTGAATAGGGGCCTGTTCTCAAGGTCTCCTTCACTGAGGCTTATAGGCTGATAGAGTCTCCTTTACTCCAAATTCCTTTACTGTGGCAAGCTGATGTATAAATAAATAGTGCACCAGCATTTAAAGACCTTTACCTGGAAATGCTGCATGCTACTTTTGCTCACATTTCATTATCCACAGCAATCAATACAGCCATCTCTAACCTAAATTGGGGTAGGTAGAACACTCTAACCATGTGCCTGGAAAGAAGACATAGTTAATGATAGCTTAAATGGATGAAAAGCCTGTAAGTATACAAAGAACTGAAAGAATAGTTAATAGGACTTTGTTATCACAAAATCTGTGCCCTGGAAATAGACAATATTTTCAGTTGGTTTCTGAATATACACCAGAAATCATAAACTACAAACTAATCATGAAAAAAAATCCCTCTTGCCTAGAATTTTAAAAGCTCTCTTTAAATAACTTTTAGGTTAACAAAGAAATCCAAACAAAAACCACAGGATTTCTACAAAAGGACAAGAATGTGAATACTATCAAAACATATGGAATAGAGCTAAAGCAGCCATTAGAGGAAAATTCAATAGCTTTAAATAATTTTGGTAGAAGACTCCAAAGAGTGAATAAATTTTTGGTATCTGGCTGAAAAAAATGAAGCACAGCAAATGGAAAGAAATAATAACAATATAATTAGTGATTCAGAACACAGAAAATATAACAAGTTCTTTAAAATGATAAAGTAGACAAAACACAAGGCAAGTTAATAAAAAAAGACAAAAAAATAAAAGAAGAAATTATTACAGGGAAATAATGGTAGAAACAAAGGAAATAAAACGAATCTAAGGGAACACTCAGCTCTGAAAATATATTTGAAAATTTAGCTGAACAGAATAACATTTTTTAAAAAAGCTTTTATTTATTTATTTGAGAAAGACAGACCAAGAGAGCGTGAGCAGAGGGAGGAGCAAAGGGAGAAGGAGAAACAGACTCCCTGCCAAGCAAGGAGCCTGACTCCGGGCTCCATCCCAGAAACCTGGGATCATGACCTGAGTTGGAGGCAGATGCTTAACAGACTGAGCAACCCAGTCACCCCTGAACAGAAGAACTTTTATTTAGGAAAGATAATCTGCCAAAACTAACATCGAAAAAACAGAAAAATCTAAACAAAATGATGTCCTTAGAAGAAAGAGTAAATGAATAAAGAAAAGTTCCAAAAGCCAGCAAATAAAAGGGTTTAAAATTTGGAGAGGAAGAGAGAAACTATCTGTCAGTCCAAGAACTGATAAATCTTGGAAACCTGTACAAATGCATAATTGAATACTATATAGCAGTGAAAAAGGATGGGTGACTGCTGTACATTTCTATATGGCTGAAATTCAAAAACATGATGTAAAATAGCAATAAGGACACACAGAAGAATGCATGGTATGATTCTATTTATGTAAGTATCAAAACAGACAAAACTATAGTGTTAGATGATAAAAACCATTATACAGCAAAGGACTAATTAGTGTGAAATTCAGCATAGTGTTACTTTCACGGGGCAGGGGAGGGGAGGTGATTTAGATGGTGGCACATGGGATCTTCTAGGGTACTGATAGTCTTATTTCTTAAGCTGAGTGGTTGATAGATGGTTTTCATTGGTATTCTTTAATCTATCTATTCATCATATACACTTTATATATGCTATTTTCACAATAAAACTGAACTTAATTTCTCATGATTTTATTTGTAATTAAAATGGAATTATATTGAATGTGTTTGGTATTTTAGTATTTTGACATCTCAAAATGTCAAATTAATGAGGAAATCAACACATGTGTACTCTGGATTCAGGAAGACTCATGCTGGCACCAAAGAAAAGAGAATTTAACCATAAGAATAATTGTGACAGCCATCTCAGATTTCCAAGAACTGAGTCATCATCAGGGGAAAGGAGGATTTTTAAAAAGCTAGACAGAAACGTTAATGATGAAACAAGCAAGGATAAAAAAAAAATTCTTGCTGGAGAATAAAAATCAGCAAAGCTATTAAGAATTATAGATTTTTTTGCCTTTATTTGTTCCCTCTAACTTTTCTCATCTGTAAATATTTCAATATGTACATCTAAAAATAAGAACTTTCTTTTTTTCAAAAAACCCATAATACCACTAATACAACTAAAAATTTAACCGTAATTTATCCAGTCAGTGGCCAAATTTCTAAATATCTCGTAAATGTAATAAATACTTCTAAAAAATAGTTAAGGGGTGCCTGGGTGGCTCAGTTAGTTAAGTGTCTGCCTTTGGCTCAGGTCGTGATTAAGGGTCCTGGGATGGAGCTCTGAGCCTGCTTTTCCCTCTCTCTCTCTCTCAAATAAATAAATACAATCTTAAAAGAAACAACACAACAGTTAAATAAGAATCCAAGTAAAATTTTACGTATTACAATTGATGAGTACATCTTTTAAATCTCTTTTAACCTACAGGTTCCCCTTTCAACTTTATTTAAATTGTATTGTATTTGAAGCAGGTTGTTCTTTCCTTTGCTTACCCACTGTCTCGTTTTGTTGATAGCAGCCCTATGGTATTATTTGACTTGTTCCTCTGTCATTTGTAGTTCTTGTAAGTTAATAGGTTGATATGGAGAGGTTGTTCTCAAAGGGTGGACCAAGATCATGGCCTCAGCATTACTGGGAAACTTGTTAGAAACACAAATCACTGAAACTTACTCCAAGCCTATGGAATCAGAAATTCTGGGCTTGAAGGACAGCAGTCTGTGGTTTAACCTAGCCTTCCAGGAGATTCTGATTCTGTTGATGTTTGAGAACAGCTAGACTGGAAGCTGAACTTAGGTTCGTACTTTTGTTGTTTTTTTATTTTTCTGTCAAGCCCACTTTACAACAATGGTGTGTTCTCAGTGATGTGTTCTCTTAAAAGGCGCATAATATCTGATCATCTTTCCTTTTATGGCCACTGATGCTTGGCATTTAGATTCATAAATAATTAGAAACTGCAAAATGGAGATAGACTAATTCTATCATTCTTTCTTCAATTATTACCTGAAATACTGCTAAAAAGTGAAGTAACTCTCATCTATAACTTAGTAACTCAGGGTCCTTACAATTTCAAATCAACTGAAAAGTTGAAAGAATAGTACAATGAAAACCCACATACTTTACCTGGATCCACCAATTGTTAACATTTTGTCACATTTGCTTTTACCTCTCTCTCTCTCTCTGTCTCTCTCTCTATATACACACACACATACACCTGTATATCTGTATGTATATTTGAAAGCAACTTTACACTTTTCTCCTAAATCCTTCAGCATGTATTTCCTAAGAATGAAGATAGTCTACTAAACCATCCCAGAAATTTATATTGATTCAATAATATCTAATAAAGGGTCTATATTCGAATTTCTTCAATTTTCCACAAAACATAGTTTATTGCAGTTATTTTTGTTTGAGGATCTATTCAAAGATTGTACATTGCATATGGTTGTCATTCTCTCTAGTTTCCTTTAATCTAGACTAGTCCCCTTTCTTATTTATCTTTCATGGTGTTAGTATTTTTGCATTTTTCTATTGTGAAAGAAGGAAAGTTCAGTTATGAATTAACTTATTAACAGCATATAATGACACTACTTAAGGTGACTTGTCATTATTAACATAAAATGGGTTTAAAATCTATCCTATAACTTTCCAAATAACATTAATCTTCATGCAACACACCCACTCTATTTTTCTAAGCCATCATGAAATTCACTCAGATCTTTTCTTAGCAAAAATGCCTCGTTAAAATTCTTGTTCTTGTTCTTTTATCTCCATTAAACATATGCTCAATAATGTGAATGTTTACAGTCTATTTTCTAAAATAATTTGCAAGAAGATTAAATTATTTTAGGCTTTCAAGGCAAAGGAGAAAACAAGAATTTTAACTTAAAAAGTCATATATATATATATATATATATATATATATATACACATACACACATATATATATATATATATATATATATATACTGGGTAGATTTTCAGCCTTCAGAGGAAATCTCTTTTCTTGAATTCTCAATATTCACAACCAAAATTCTTTCCTTCACTCTGTATATGTTTCAAGTAATTTTTGTTATGACTAGAAAGGAGAGCTAGTGTTGTGTATATTGTTGTAGTTCATGCAGTGAAATGACTTCCTTATTCTCCATGGAGCTTTGGAAAATGTCCCTGTTCTTGCATTACTTTGATGTTGAAGGGCCATTCTTTGGCTACTTTATTAATCACATCATTTCAAATAAAAGTTTGTTTTGATTTCCAATTCTGCCCCACTTTTCCCAAGTTGTTTTTCCTTACTCATCTTTTTTACTTTGGGTCTGTCCTTGAATTCTGTGTGTGTGTAATAGTATTGGTGCTTGTGCACACATGTGCATGGGCTAAGAAGAGAATAACTGCTTTCCAATGGAATTACCTGCCATGAATATTTTGCATTAAATGTATATTCATACATTTGATAACCTTAATTTGTAACTATTTCTGCTAATGTGGGATAGACTACAAGATGTGAGACTGCATCCTGACTATCTTTAATAACACAAACGAAACTGGGTGATGGACATTGGGGAGGGTATGTGCTATGGGGAGTGCTGTGAATTGTTTAAGACTGATGAATTACAAATTTGTACCCCTGAAACAAATAATACATTATATGTTAATAAAAAAATTTTAAAAAAGAAAAGGGAGCCTGAAGTAGTAATGAAGTAGTAATGAATATTTTTTGAAAAATAGTATATTTTGTTTATTTATGTAGTAATGAATATTTTTTGAAAAATAGTATATTTTATTTATTTGCCTTTAATCTTGCCTAGGGGCAAGGACATTGATCATTTTAATTTTCCAGATTTATTCCTATCAAACTCATTGTAATAAGTTTTTGCTTAAAGACCTGAAGTGGTAGAGTTTTTCCCAGAGTAGCCAATAAACAAGTGGTCAGTCTGGAACCTATTTGTCAAATCTCACATGTTTTCAGATTTACTCTTACCTTATATTGTTTAGCAATTTGTCAGATTCTGAAAATAAAGCAGAAGAATTCTAATGCTAACAAATAAAATAATACAAATGAAAAAGTATACTTTGGTATAATTAACTTTTAGAGACTTAGTGTGAGCAGGCATTAGGTGCATAACTAACTTCACCTCAGGCTTCTGAGTCCTGGAAAGGCCTTAACTATAATCAAATGCCTTCAGGCCCAACACCCGAGCCACACCTTCTAATTAGGGACCCCTTTCCCAGGCTCTTATGGGACCTCCTTTTTCTGCTGTCTGCCACATGGTAGTCTATACCACCCCATCCTGTGGTCATTTGGGTTTCTTTCAAGTTCGTAGGCTAGCATTTGAAATTACAAGCAAAATTATTTTTTATTTAAGGATACCAGACCGATCTTTTCAAATAGAGTGTGTTGTTTGGCTCGCAATACTATTTTTCATGCCCCATCACACTTTTCTACATGGCAATGGAGAAAGGAAATGTAGCAGGAAATGATCTGGGCCAAAACTACTGTGAGACAGCCGTGGGAGGGCCCAGAAACAGTTCCCTGGGACTTAGCACCAAGTGTCGTTGGCTGTCTGACAGAGGCAGGCAGGGGACCCCAGACTTAACCTGATCTGGGAGACCTTGCTGATCTGGGAGACTCAGCATCTTGGCACAGAGTCCATAACGGGCTTCTGACGCCCCTGAGACCATCTCATTCTCAGAAGCCACTCCCCCAGGTTCCACAGTATGGCCGTCTTGCCTTCCTCCAGCAGCCCTTGTGGTGGTCTCAAGCTACATATAATTCCAGCCTGTTTGCTCAGCTGCTGTGGGTCTGCTCGCCCTAAAGATCCAGCCAAGCAGAGACACCACGTGGCGGTTCTAGCCAATAGAATATCACAGCTCTCCATAGACGCAAACAATCTTGTATTGGATGGATGTGAAGAGCATAACTTTTTCATTTTCTGGGTTTTGGTAAATATATCTCTTTATAAGTTGACTGACTTTCCTTGACTTTCTATTTATCCCTCAGAAATGAATGCTGATCATCCTTCAAGTCATGTTTGAAAAGGAAGCCAGAGACCTTTAAATGTATTTTATTCTTAGCAGTCCCTCAAACTTCGTTTGTTAGATGTCTTTTATAATGCACTACAAAAATAAAAACAGTCACCACCATCTCCTGGCATATGACAACACATTACTGTCTTTTTATTTTTTCTTTTTGGTCAATTTAAAGTCACTACTTATGATGGGGGGAAAAGGCTTTATTTTTGTCCAGAAGAAAAATGCAGTGTCAACAAAAGTGGAACACAAAGGAATGAATTCCTTTGTTTATATTTAAAAGTTTAGTTCCCTCGACAGAAAGGACAGCTTGACATTGACATATTAACATGATGGCAAATAAGACATTAAAAACATAGACCTTTATTATCAATCCTTGACATTTTGTATTGAACAGAAGAATCATATAAACAAGAAATAAGCGTTCAGATTCATTTATTAGGTCCTTGTAGAGCTAAAAAATGACTCTATATGTTTTATCAAGTTTGCCCACCACATGAAGTTAAAGAATCATCATGCCATGATTTTTTTAAAAAGTCAAATTTATAGTGAGAAGAGATAAGTCAATTTATGGATCATGTTTTAAAGTACAAGGTGATAAAATTACCAGTTTGTGGTCTATTTCTAAGCTCATAAATGGAATTGAGGGTGTTACTAGGGGCCAGATATCTGAGTCACCTTTAGCCTGGGTTCCTGAATGATCACCAAACAGTGGAAATACCTACTGGCAATTCTCACCTCGGGCTGGTACATGGCCAAGAGCATATATACATGTATCTATATATCTATATATATCCCTAAATTCCTCTATTGTCAAAGTCTGGTGTCAAGTGAGGGTGAGAAAAACATCAGCATCTCTTACAGATTTCTCATTTAACCCGGTTTATTAGA
Organism: Martes martes; assembly: GCF_963455335.1. Lineage (NCBI taxonomy): Eukaryota > Metazoa > Chordata > Mammalia > Carnivora > Mustelidae > Martes > Martes martes. The sequence goes on from NC_137899.1 coordinate 41,556,403, forward strand.
GATAACCCCAGAACCACTGCTCTTTTAGGTGCAGTAAGGACTAGATTATCTGGGGGCACTTCTGTCCTCCCTTTTCAATTTATAGGTGAAAAAATTAAGGCAGAGAGACATGGGGCAATTTGCCCAGGTCTCCCAGTGCACCTGGGTGGAACAGAGGCAAAATAAGCCTTTGCATGTACTGCTAGGGCTGAATTTATGCACCAAATAGGTAGTTGCCAATGTGGTGTATAATATGCAATGATCCTGGAAAAGCCAGTATACTCCTGCCATTTTGCCAGGATGGCTGAAGTATTTGCCCCTACTGAAAGGCACATGCACCAACCAAGAAGAATATGACATTAAATAGTAACCTGCTGAGACATACCTACATGTATAAAGCTCTTTAGGTTACCTTCGGTACTACTGAGAACAAATAGTACATAAAAAAAGATAAATTTTGATGGTAGGGAGGCAATGTTAGAAGATGTTCAGTGTCTGGAGTAAGGAAGCGGGTATCTTCTAAACTAATTATGTCAAATGTACAAGATTTTGTGAGGACCCTGGACCCCTGGAAGTTGCAGCCCCCCCAATGAGGTAGCATTGGTAAAAAGAGAATAGAATGGGGGCACCTGGGTGGCTCAGTGGGTTAAGCCTCTGCCTTCGGCTCAGGTCATGATCTCAGGGTCCTGAGATCGAGCCCTGAGTCGGTCTCTCTGCTCAGCAGGGAGCCTGCTTCCTCTTCTCTCTCTGCCTGCCTCTCTGCCCACTTGTGGTCTCTGTCTGTCAAATAAATAAATAAAATCCTAAAAAAAAAAAAAAAGAGAATAGAATGGCAGCAAATAAAAACATGCCAAATATATAATTTCACTTAGTGACAGGTTTTTATATAACTGAAAGACTATTAGAGTTGTATCAATGGAGGGAGGCTGTGAGGTTAACTATGGTTCATGGCACTGGTAAATCCAGTTTATTCACTTATATAGGACTTCCGAGTTTATGAATGTTTTTAAAATGGTATCTTAATCCTTTCGATAACTATTGAAATAAGCATTGTAATTACACTTAATTTGTGTTGCATTGATTCATATATTTACTAAACCAGCTAATAATTTTTGAACACCTATCATGTGCCAGGCTAGAGATCAACCATGATGAACAAAAGAAACAAGTATTTCTCCCCTTCAGGCCTATAAATAAGTATGGGGGCCCTCTTATTTATGGCTTTGGGAGTATTCAAAAAATACTGGAACTCAAAAATTATCAAGACATTTGAAAACAGAGTTTGGTAGAAATGACTTCCTTTAGAGCACTATCTGAAGACTAGTTGGGAGCATACATCATGTAAGTATATCTGGAAATCTTCATATTCAGAGGAAGTGGATGTGGGAAATGCCAGCGAGACTGAGGTCTTGAATTCAGTTCTGTCCAAACTAAGATTATTACCCTTGAAACAGATTTGTTACAATATGGTTTAATTCATATGCCAGTACTAATAATCTCTGATAGCTCCCTATTTCTGTTTTATTATTATTACCAAACTTATGTTACCGCTTAGGAGCTAGTGTTACACCATAGGATCATTCGTAAAGCCAAACTGAAGGTCTTCAGACACACGAGACCTAGGAATGTGAAAAGCCAAACCAGTCTCCTGGAACTAAATAAACCCACAACCGAGCTCAGATTTGCAAAACCCAGCTAGCAGAGCAGGCAGCCCGGACCGGAGCAGGCCAAACACATTTCCCAGACCTGCAAAGGAACCCACCATCATCTACCAGCAGAGAGGCTCTGGTAAGAGGGGATCGTAAGCAAATAATTAGAAGCTCCTCAGCCCAGCAAGACCGAAACAAAAAAAACTTTATCTGTAACTACAGCTGAAGTTCTAGCATGACCCGTTTACTGAACAAAGTGGGGTTCCTCGGCTAGCCGGCTTCCATAATCATGCTTAACAACAGCAGGCTTTGGTTTCACCAACACTCAGTCACTCCTGGGCATTGAAATTCGATTTAACTGTAGTACCTGAGAAGACTGGATGAATTCAGGTCACTGCTTCAGGGATAGTTAGAGATGGGCCACTGCCGCATGGCCACACACTAACATTTTCTCAAAGAGCAAACCAAGATGCCCAATTCTTGTGAGTGTTACTTTTGGAAAAGTCTTTTGTCTCGCCTGGATCCTTCGTTCCCCTCCTTGGACGCTCAATGTTCGTTCCTGGCGTGTGCACGTGTGCATGTGTGTGTGCGTGTGTGTGAGTGTAGGCGTGTGTGTAGTGTGTTCCATGGACTCCTTCGCAGTCTGGTGAAGAATATGGAACCCTACTCAGGATAATCTTTCTCAACTCATAGAATAAAAAAGCATTGCAGAAGTAGCCAAATACGATGAAATAGTTACCAAAATATTAAAATAAAAATCAGGGGCACCTGGGTGGCTCAGTGGGTTAAAGCCTCTGGCTTCAGCTCAGGTCATGATCCCAGGGTTCTGGGATCGAGCCCCGCATCGGGCTCTCTGCTCCGCAGGGAGCCTGCTTCCTCCTCTCTCTCTGCCTGCCTCTCTGCCTGCTTGTGATCCCTGTCTGTCAAATAAATAAATAAAATCTAAAAAAATTAAAAAATAAAATAAAAATCAAATTCATGATACAGTATTATGTGTGTTATAAACACACACACACACACACACGTTAAATACATTATACATTAAACAGCAAGACCTAGGGTAGATCTGCTAATTGTAATTTCAAAGCAGTAATGAGCACAGTAGATATTTTGAGATGCCACAATGGTGTAATGTGATGTAAAAATATTTGTGATTTCTATGGGTGATAGCTACAGGTACTTCTAATACTCCCATAGTCTGTTGTTGATACTCATAATTAAGGAGATGCTCAATTTCAATTAGGTGTTAGAAAAATAAATATATACAATTTATTTTCTATTATTTAATAAAAGAAATACAAATAGATATAAAAAGATATGGAAATTATGTTATATATAAATTAGGTGTTTTTTTCCCCCATTTATGTTCAAAGACCCCTGAATTCTGTCTAGGACCCCAGGTAGAGAACTGCTAGTTAATTAGTCAGTGCTTTCTTCACCTTAGACATTGCAAACTTGTAGTCTATGGGCCACATCTGGTTCACAGATGTTTATGATTGGAATTGCCAGTGAAAATTTTTGATATTTTATATGTAAATATCCAGATCTTCAGCTTCCTCTGAAAAACTGGTCTATCAGACAATTGGGCAAGATGCTATATGGCAAAAATTGTCTGGAACTCAGTAGTTGTTCCACATACACTGGACATGGGCCCTCCTCCTGCCACAGGGCCCAGCTGGCTCATTTCACTCACAGAGACCACCTGTGTGACTATCATAGGCATTTAGGCGTTGGTTGGACTGACGTCCACTGGGGTGGAAACTCTCTTGTTGATTTCTGTGTCCTGGTACTACTTCAGCACCAGTTAGCTGGGAGGTATATCGATTACAATAAAGGCATTAGAAGTTGCTAGTAATGATAATAACAATAATAATAGTACCTACATTCATTGAGTATTCCTTATGCACAAAAGACTATTCTAAGCACACTTATTTTTTAAAGTTGACAATAATTGGATGAAATCGAAGTTGCTATTACCCCATGTTGTAGATGATGAAACAGGGGCTCACACTTTACCTAAGTTCTCATCATCACATACTTAGAGCACAGAGTTTCCTTGTAGTTTCCCAAATCCCCAAGGGGATTGTTTTGTCTAATGAGGTGGAGTACTTCTGTTTCATACTACATATTGTTTGCTTTCTTTGCACTGTCAAAGGGGCAGCCCTTCTCCATGCTGTCCCAAGTGTTGATCAATATGGTAGACCGAGTATTAGACTAAAGGTAGAGAAAACTAGCTTCTATCACAAGTCATTTAACCTCCCTGACCCTTCATTTTTTTCTTTGTAAATTGAGCATTGGACTGCATGATACTTAATATTTTTCCCCACAATTTCCCCTATTGACTTTATATGCATCCATAATTAGTTCTCTAGAAATCTTTCCCTGAGATACCAGGTTGACCCAAGAATCTCCTCTGAACTTCCCTGTCAGCAGTCCTGCCTTAGCATTCATTCATTCATTCATTCATTCAACAAACATTCACTGACTGGAGTAGACAAGAAATGGCCCCCTAAACATATGCATGTCCTAACGCCTGGAACCTGGGAATATATTAGGTTACATGGCTGTTATGGGCTGAATTGTGTCCCCCTACCAATTCATGTGTTGAAATCCTGAACCCCAATGTGACTATATTTAGAGGTAGGATCTTTAAGGAATAATTAAGGTTAAATGAGGTTACAATAGTAGGGCCCTAATCCAATAGGCCTTGCATCCTTGTGAAGAGGAAGAGATACCAGGAGTGTGCATGTACAGAGGGACGGTCATGTGAGGACACAGGGTGAAGGAGGATGTCTAGAAGCCAGAAACTGAGGTCTCACCAGAAACCAACTCTGCACTACCTTGATCTTAGACTTTTAGCCTCTGGAACTATGAGGAAAAAAAATTGTTTTTTAAGGCACCTAGTCTGTGGAATTTTGTTATGGCAGTCCTCCGTGACTAATACAATGCCAAAGGAATTAAGTTTGCTATTCCATTGACCTTGCAATAGGGAGATTATCCTGGATTATCTGGGTGGGGCCAACATAATCCTAAGGGCCTTCAGGCATGGAAGAGGGAGGCAGAATCAGAAGGTTAGAGAATCAGAAGGAAGGCAGTGTAAGAACAACTGTGCTTAATGTTGCTGGCTTTGAAGTTGTAAGAATGCAGTCACAGACCAGGGAATATGGATGGTTTCTAGAAGCTAGGAAAGGCAAGGAAACAGATTCTTTCCTATAGCCTCCAAAAGGAACTAGAACGCTGACATTTTGATTTTAGCTTAGTGAGGTCCATTTTGGACTTCTGACCTCCAGAACTGTAAATAGTAAAATTGTGGTGTTTTAAGCTGCTAAATTTGGCAGTTTCTTACAGCAGCCATTGGAAACTAATACAAGTGTCTGTTACGTGCAATGTATTATGAAACATATTGAAATTACCCACTTAGATCATTCTTCACCACGAGACTGTAAGCTTCAGTGATAAAGTCAGCATCTACAAAGTGCCTAGTACTAAAGAAGCAACCCCCGAAGACTTGTGGAATTCAACTGCATTAGTATTTCTTAAATTCATGCATCATATTGGTCTGCATGATGATTAGTTGGTTATGGTGGTTTAATTTTTGTTTTTTCCTTTCAGACAATATAACTGTGATCATAATCAGGCAGTCTTAGGGATGGTAGGGACTTCAAAATATGAAGTACTTTTTAAAATTCAACAAACTATTTCACGTAATAATTCTCTCTAAAAGTAACCTGCTTTTCAGTATTTCTTTGGAACACTTACTATTTCATTTATTGGCCAATTTCTTTGCTAAGGAATTACCTCTTACTTACGGTCAAAATCTGCTTTATTCTCACTTCTTTCAAATGTGTAGTTAAGCTAAGTTAAATTTAGTTAAGTTAAATTTAGCTTAGCTAAGCTGAGTTTAGTTAAACCAAGCCCTCTAGAGCAAATAGGAATCATCTGAATTCTGCTTGTACATGATAGCGTTTCAACATGTGAAGACCACCATGAAGACTCCCGGTATTACCCCTACTCTGGCATAAATTTTATTTTGTAATATAGGCAAATAATTCAAATATCTTGACATTTTCCTCATAGGAGCTCCATTATGCTTAATCTAGTCTGGACACAGTCTCTTGATTAATAATCCTTTTAAAATGCAGTGTCCAGTATGAAGCACAGTTTCCAGATGTCTAAACAGCTCAATGGTGAGTACACTGTTATCTGCCTTGATCCGTATATGATGCTATGTAGCCTGAATTAGTTTTGCAGGGAGAGAAAAGTCACCTATTAACGCATACTTCGCATGTGGTTGGCTAAATCTTAATTTTTTTAAAAAAGATTTTATTTATTTAACAGAGAGAGAGAGTGAGAGATGGAACACAAGCAAGGGGAGAGGGAGAGGGAGAAGCAGGCTCCCCACTGAGCAGGGAGCCTGATGCGGGGCTGGATCCCAGGACCCTGGGATCATGACCTGAGCAGAAGGCAGACACTTAATCACTGAGCCACCCAGCAGCCCCCTAAATCTTAATTTTTAAAATCACACGTTGAATTAGGCTTTTTCAATCCTATACTTGAACATTGATTACTTGAGCCCAAGAGCACAAAACTAATTTCTACCTTTTCAATACTATTGTATTTGTATTTTTACTTTCTTTCAGCCTAATGAACTAATTTAGAATTGTGATTCTGTCAGGTGAAATATCAATAGTTTCCTCTCTATTAAATTCAACATTTATTGAGCAATTACTAAGTTCCTAGAATTGCACTAGATGCATTGGATCATTTAAGAGATTAATAGCACATGTTGCTATCCAAGTGATTATGAATTTGATAAATAGGATAGAGTTAAGATTAAAGCCCTTGCTACAAAATGTCAGGGATTCTTTAATCAACATGCTCTGGATGTTGTCAGATTTGAATCATGCTAACAACACAACCTTAACTAGTCTCCATTTCTTCACCTTGTTCCTTATACTGAAACTTTGCCAAATACCTTTTTGAAATCCGGATGTGCTGTATTGCTCTTATTTAATATATGGTATCATATATGTTAACAAGGAAATGCGTTTAGATTTGGTACCTGGATGCCTCATAATACTTAGCACTGGGCAACAGACATTGGATCAGATGCACCTTCTCTCCTTCCCTTTTTCCTCCTTCCTTAGATGGGTTTCCAACAAACAGAATAAAAGTAAATAAGATCTGAAAATATCAGAAAATGAAACCTAATTTCAATGGAAAGTTCACGTTTCCTTTCAAAGAAGAAAGAGTTTGAGGCGGGAGAGACAGATAGAAATAACACAGTGGCTAGAACGGGATGCCTAAAGCGGGATTTCTGAGAAAGAGAGGTGGAGAAGTAGTGTTGCTAGTTTTCCTTTGTAATTTTCCAAGCAATCCCAAAGGGTTTGGCCAGAGAGTACAGCAGAGGGCAGCGCCCGGTGCTGGGCCTTGGATGGAGTCGTCTTAGCAACGACGTCCTCTTGCTGCCTGACTCAGCCGGGCAGGAAAGTGAGAGCAGCTTTGAGGAATGTGCTGAACTGTGCAAGAGGTTGGTTTCCCAATTTCAGGAAAGTTAAATTAAAATTTCCTCAGTGTATGTGATATTCTTACTCCTAAGGCTTTTGGTTTAAAAAATTGCCTTGGGCAATGTTCTGACAAACAAGGGGTGTTGAGAGACCTTAACGACATTACCAGGCGGCAGAAAAATAAGTGCGTTCTGCAGCTCTTAAAAGTGAGTTTTAGTTACTACACTCCGATCCGGGCCCACCTTGCTTTGGCTGGGAAACTGCGATGGAAGCTCGACTCCTCTCTCTGCCGTCCCTCCTCCTACCGCTCAATTCTTTCTCCCAGGCGCCAGAGTGGTTTTTCTAAAGCAGAAGTTCGCTCCTGCTGGCAACGCTTTGATGACTCCCATCGCTTTTAGGGTAAGAGCTAACTTTCTTACGGTGGTATTCAAGGCCTTAGATGTGGCTCATACTCCCCTTACTTAAAATCTTCCTCTACCTCAGTGCCCCAGAACTACTGACATTTCTTGATTCCACCAAATTCAGTCTTGCCCCCTTTACCTTCCTCTTGGGATGCTCTCCCTCTCCCTCCATCTTGACTTTTAGATCTTAAATTCACCATCCACATCTCCCAGAAGCCGTCCCCAACTTCTCTCCTTTCCATCCCCCCAGATTGTGGGGATCGTGGCCACACATGGTATTATGTAATAGTGATTACAGAAGATAAAGAAAGCCCCTGTTTAAATGCGTAGAGGATTGACAGGATTCATAAAATGTCTATCCATCATAGCACTTGATGCTAATGAGAAGCGCATTTGATACCCACACTTAATTGGCTGGGTCAGAGTGCTTCGGTGGCTTGTGTCTGTGGAGGGCAAATGATTCCATGGGCACCCTCGCCCCATGAGCATTACAAATAGAACTGGGAGCTTGATCTTCCCAGATCCATCTTCTCCACCCCTGTCCCACCATTCAAAACTCTGCTTAAATGTGCATTTTCCAGAAAGCTTTCCATGGGCCTTTTAGCTGGAACTGATTCTTTAATAATGTTTACCTTAGCTTACCCGTAGTTTTTAGCTAGGGAAACTGGGCAAATTTTTGCTTCCTCTAATCCATTTATGAAAAAGAGGACTCCTTAAGGAAAGGGTCATTTTGGCACTTTGCTTTCAACCCAGACTATATTGGATTAACAAAAATATCATTTGTTTTCGGTTGGAAACCCTATTCTTTTCTATAAAATAGTTTGTTTCGGATGACACACTCTCCATTGGCTGTTGGTTAGAGTTGCTATCTATAAGTATGGTGCCCACAGACCAACTTCTCTATTTTTTTTCTTAAACAACCTCTGCTTATTTGTCTCTACTGCCATTCCAGCCACACGCAAATACTTTATCTGCCTTTAATTCCATCCCTTTCTTAAGCAGCTTTCTAGTTTTCTCTCAGAATGCTCTTCCTTCCATCCCCTCTGTCAAATTCCTACCTAGCTATAAGGATTATCTTAAATATTATCTTCCACAAAGCCCTCCTGGTTTACTGATCTGAGTGTGAGCTCCCTCTTTTTAAAAAATTTTTAAAAAATCAAGTTATGTTAGTCACCTACAGTACTTCATTAACTTTTGATGTAGTGTTCCATGATTCATTGTTTGTGTATAACACCCAGTGCTCGTTGCAATGCATGCCCTCCTTAATATCCATCACCAGGCTAACCCATCCCCCTACACCCTCCCCTCTGAAACTCTCAGTTTGTTTCCCAGAGTCCATAGGCTCTTGTGGTTCATCTCCCCCTCTGTTTTCCCACCTTTCATTTTCCCCTTCCTTCTCCTAATGTCCTCCATACTGTTCCTTATGTTCCATAAATAAGTGAAACCATATGATAATTGTCTTTCTATGCTTGACTTATTCCACTTAGCATAATCCCCTCCAGTTCCATCCATGTCAGTGCAAATGGTGAGTATTCATCCTTTTTGATGGCTGAGTAATATTCCATTGTAGATATGAAACACATCATCTTTATCCATTCATCTGTGGAAGGTTATCTCAACTCCTTCCACAGTTTGGCTATTGTGGGCATTGCTGCTATGAACATTGGGGTGCATGTACACCTTCTTTTCACTACATCTGTATCTTCTTTTGATCTTCCCTTTCCTCTCCCAATGTCATTTGTTTATACTGCTCCAGGGCAATGTCTTTTTCTGTCATTGGTTTTCGTGATTTCTATACGCTTTTCCATTCCAACTGAACTACGATTTCCTTCAAAGCAGGGTCTCATCTTATTTCCTGTATCTACTATGGCTCCTAAAACAGACACTGATGCATAGTAGTTGATCAATAAATAGTTGTTGACTGAATTTAAAAAAATGGCAGGTGCTCAATAACATCTGTTGATTTAATGAGTCACAGAAGTTTCTAGCTATGACCTATTTTTTGAGACTTCATTGGACCCATATGAGAACTGCAAGTTGTGATCCATTTCTTGAGATTTTTCTCCTCACGACAGTATCTGCTAAAACAGAGTCCCCCACAAGGAGAATGAGTGACAATAACTTTGAGAGTGGCAGGCAGAACATTAGGTAATGAAGATAGCATACCTCTCCAGAATCCCCTTCCAGATCACTCCTGAGGCAATAAGTAGGCCAGTCAACATTGACTTGATGGTCCAGGGAGAGTTGTCATTTCCATATATCTCTTACTGAGAAGAAATAACCCTTTCCTCTCAATCCTCCCAATCAGGGAAGGGCCCTTGCATAATAATCCATCCTTAGACTTCTAGGAAAGGGTTTGTTCAGATAAACCTCTGCTTGGTTTGGTTTGGTCATAGAAACTCATGAACTGACATCACAAAGAGGAAGAGTGAGGAGAATGATCATATGAGCAAGAGGAAATAATTAGGACTTTTGTCAGCAATATCATAGTAAACTAGATCTTTATAGAGAAAGAGGATCGCATACTTATCTCATGGGAACAAAACTCTTCTTTGACCCAGGACCAGAATGGCGGCTCTAGCAGAAGGAACACTTGGCTGGAATTGCAAGCTAAGTTAAAGAGGAGTCTGGCAGTGTTTTTCACTTTCTCTTTATTCTTTCACTTCACTAAGTTACCATATCAGAAACGTACGTCCTGTATATTAAAGCTGCAAAGGCAACATTCCCTGGTGCTGTCCTCTTTTTTCATCTGTGAGGGTTACACAGATGTAATAGATGAGGGTTCATTTTGCGAGTCCTCATCAACCTGTATGCTTGGGATTTATGTACTTTTCTGTATGTGTGTTATATTTCAATAATGAAGTTTATTAGAAAAACAAACTCAATGAGGGCTAAGCAGCATAAAAAAAATGAAAGAGCTAAATAGTGAGCTGAAAAATGGAGCAAGTATCCTTACAGAATGGAGCACAAAGAATAAATAGATGAAAAGTGAGCAAGAGAAGTTAAGAGACTTGGATGAGATATTTGCAAGTTTGAAAATGTGTTTAATGATGCATGAGTCTCCTGGGTTAGTCAGAAGGAATAAAATAGAGATAATGAAGGAAATCCTCAAGCAAATGACAAAAGAAATAACACCTGGAAAAAAAAGGAACACCATCTTAGATTGAAAGGGAGTACTGTGTGCCAAACAGGATGAAACAACTTCACATATTTGCATAAAGTTATGACATTTTGGCACATCAAAGATTAAAAAAATGCAAAAACTATTCTAAAGAATCAAAACAGATAACTCACAGATCTCTCACCTGTAGTCCTAGATGAGAAAAAACAACGAAGCAAAATCTTCAGAGTATTGAAGGGAAACGAACTTGGGTCTAGAATTAAGACTCAGCCACAGCTGGTGAGGGTTTCAAGCATTTAAGGTATAGAACACACTCAATAGCTTTCTCTAAAGAAACTTTCTTGGGCGCCTGGGTGGCTCAGTGGGTTAAAGCCTCTGCCTTTGGCTCAGGTCTGGGTTCCAGTGTCCTGGGATCGAGCCCCGCACAGGTTCCCTGCTCAGCAGGGAGCCTGCTTCCCTTCCTCCCTCTCTGCCTGCCTCTCTGCCTACTTGTGATCTGTCAAATAAATAAATAAAATCTTAAAAAAAAAAAAAAACAACTAAACTAAAGAAACTTTCTCTCTTGCAGGGAGAGCCCTGTTTTTCTGAAGTGTTCATTCTTTTTCCATGCAATTCAGGGATGAGGCAAGACAAACTCTAATACAACCTTGGAACTCTCTTCCCTTTCCTACAGGTAACCTAGCAACAAGCTGGTTCAGTGGGGTGTCCTATGAAGTCTACAGCCAACACCGAAGCTGGAAAGAAAACTGCAGGTAGCTGCTGTCCCACTTCCACATATTCTCACCGGAAAGGCCACTTCCCTGAGTTTTCAGTCACAGGATTGGTTAAGTACATTCTTGGAAGGCGTTCTTGTAAATGTGGTCCAACAAGCCAAGTGTTACCCATATCACAAGTTGGTAATGGTGTTTGCCCTCACCTTCTGGCCCTCAAGAAAAGGTAGATCTTAAATCACAGTAATCCCATTCCCCTTGACATTTGTTGGTATAGAAAGGGCTGGGTAACTCAGTCCTGGCCAATTCTATTTGAGAAGTGTGCTGGGGGACCATGTGAAAGTTCTCCTTTCCTTTCAAGAGGTCCAGAGGGGAAGAGGCAGCGTACTCTTTCCTTGGACATTATCATGTCTGCCTGTGATATCTGGGATTGTGGCGACCATGGTCAAGAAGGGAGTTAATCCCAGAGCAGATGAGAAAGGTGGAGAATAGCAGCATGAGATGAGAAGAATCATTCCTTCAGATGATATCTTTGCATGCAGCTGCCCTATCTCGGGACCTGTTGGTGAGATCATTAAATTCCTTTATTTTTAAAACCATCTGAGCAGGGATGTGTGTTACCTGTAGCCCAAAATTTCTTAACTGAAACATATAGAACTCAAGAAATTTGACATCCACAGATCCTCTCAGAGAGAGTCTACTCTGGAAAGAAGCAACTGCAGAGAGAAGCAGGAGGTTCGATAACAACGATAAGCAAGGAAATGAGTGAAATGTAATTCCAGGCTTAAAGAAGAAAGAACGCAAAACAAATATTTGTGATCATTTTACTATAATATCCCGCAGAATTAAATAGGTGCTAAACAGACTTTAGATGATCTTCTATGAGAGAAATAGAGGAATTCTTTTGGAAGTTTAAAGGAAGATTTACAGAGAAGGCAGCATGTGGGCAAGGCCTTGAAGACGGGGTCGGATTTGAGGGCAAGAAGGGGCCGAAGAGCAGTGTGGGGCAGGGGCAAGGGGAGACCCATGGGAAGCTGGCACCTTGGCAGCTGGTGAACCTACAGCAATGATTGTTCCGAAAAGTCCCAAGTCCATAGTGCTCTCCTGCCTACCATATGCTTCAGAAATAAAACAGCAAATATTAGCACACCTTTGCTACCCAGAGGCAGGGCAAACATGTTTTTCAGTGTGGCAATCTGGATTCTGTGTGTCCAGAAAAAATAAGAACGGGGGAAGGGGTCAAAGGAAGGGCACCTTAAACCATCTACAGGGCAGAGGCACTTCCGGGGATGTGATGATAGACTAGGAAATGAGGGGTTTTCTGCCAGACTGACAGCAAGCAAAGCAAGAAGGCTTTTTGAGAGACTTGCACAATCTCAAAGGAGAGTGGAAAGGGTAAACATGAAATAGTTCACCGAAGAGGTTTTTATTTTAATGGGGTTAGTGAACTAACTCCTAAAAAGCCTACTGAATTAAAGTAAGAAAATAAAAACAAAAATGAAGTAAAAGAACCAAAATCTGTGTTCGTTCCCTACGTCTGCTACTTTTTAGTTATGGAATTTTAGTAAATCAATCTGTCCCATCTCAGTGACCTCAGTGAAAAGATGTCACTTTCCCAATTCATTTTGTAGGATTATCTTGGGGTCTGGGTAGGCAACATAAGTGATCAGGGCTGGAGAAAAATTTTAGAGTCTATGAGGCATAGAAGGCATCTGCTCTCCTAGAACATATTTTTTTTTTAAACGATTTTTTTATTTATTTGACAGAGAGATAAATCACACGTAGGCAGAGAGGCAGGCAGAGAGAGAGGGAAGCAGGCTCCCCACTGAGTAGAGAGCCCGATGCGGGGCTCGATCCCAGGACCCTGAGATCATGATCTGAGCCAAAGGCAGAGGCCCAACCCACTGAGCCACCCAGGCGCCCCTAGAACATATTTTTGATATGAGGCAGGATTGGCCACTCAGGAAAGATGACCCGGAACACTAAAATTTGGGAGAATGGAAAGCTCAGTTTCCAGGGTGATTGTGGCACAGAACACAGAAAGCCACCAAGTTTAGCTCAGGCAAACTTCGAGAACATTGTAGGCAAGGAACCAAGTAGGAGGTGGAATTGGAGACACATATAGAAAGGAATTATTAGATTTTTGAATGGTATGGGAGCTATGCCAAGACTTGCAGCTTTGGTCTGGAGGCTGCAATTAAGGGTGAGCTTAGAAGGGAAAAATGAAATGGAGGAAAGAACCTGAACCTTTTTGAAGCTATAACGACATAATTTGCATGTTCAACCCCAGAGGTTCCACTACACCACAGGAAAACTGTTTATGTACTTTCCTATCTTTATGAAGCTTGGCAAAGGTGGTGGTGGATGGAATGTCTGGGGAAAAAAAAAAGGCAGAGGATAAGATCTCAGGCCCATGGCATGAGGAGGACATGAGGAGCCTCCCTGCCTAATTTGTCCCTGGAGCCTTTCTCTCTCCAGATCCCACTCTGGAAATTAGGTGTGTAAACATACTTGAGAATTGTTAGAGGCACTTTGAATTATCTGCTGGCTTCCCACCTCTAAAAGACTAGACAAGTTATTCTTCTACTTTTGGGTCATTTCAAAAATTTGTGAGTTTTGTTTTTTGATTGTCACACTGATTGGGGACCATGACTAACATTTACCGGGCAAATGTTAGGGATATTGACATCTTGCAAGACAGTCCTGGTACAAAGCTGTACAGAAAATAATGTGTCCTTTGGGACAGTCCTGCACAATGAAGAATTGTTCCATACATGACTTTTGAATAGACAGTCATGAATTTGGACAAGCCTATGTATCCTTTCAACTAAAAATCTAATTCCATTTTATATATAAGCATAATATATTTACTACACAGTTTTAACACACCCTAAGTTTTCTAGGAATAAAACCTTATGCCTTGCTCAGAACTTTTTTTTTAAGTTGTTCATTATTTTGGCAATTTATGGAACTGTTGGAAAATTGCAACATTGCTCAGGGAATTTAGTTGTCTATATAACACATTTGTCTTGGTTTGTGTTTATAGCTGTTGAAGTCAAAGGTGGTTCTCTATCTAATGCCAGCTTCTGACTACTTCATTATGTCTTTCAATATAGTTATTCCCAAGCAAACTGGAATACACATTATTGGAATATATATAATTTTATTAAAAATCATTCTCCTTTATTTCTAATTTATATCATGCTTAAGGTATTATCTTGACTTTAAAAAAATAGGTTATATTGCCTATTTTCATTTTAGGATTTTAAAAGGAACTTAACAAAATATTTGTTAAAAGGTGCCATCAAGCCCAATAGGGTTGTGAAACCCTAGGCTAAAAGGTAATAAAAAAAGAAGAAGTCATGAATGTGGGTTGTGTTAAATGTTCATTGCCTACACATTGTATCTCTCCCCAGTTTAACTGAAGGAAAATTATAATAAGTATTCAGGTCAAGGAGGTCCAAAAAAAAAAAAACAACAACAAAACAAACAAAAAAAAAACAACTCACAACTTTTGGGGTTGACCATAAGTGCCTCAACGTAAGATTTTCAGTCCTTTGGTTTTAAAACTGGAATTTGTCAGTTCACAATACCAGACAATCCAAAAGAAAAATAAAAACAAAACCCAGAATCTCTCTGGGCTTCTCAGGCAAAAGGCAAAAACTTCCAAGTGCTCAGGAGACTGTAAGCGAAGCAAAGCCAAGTAAGATCAGAGACATTTGCTTTCCTCCGTGGAGAGTTAACAAACTCCAGATCACAAGGGCTGCACAAAAGAAGAAAATAGGTCAAAATTCTGATTGTTTATGGTAAAATTTTGTCCTTCTTAGAGATGAAATTTTGATACACGCTGTAAGACGGATGAACCTTAAAAGCATTATGTTTGGTGAAATAAATCAGACAAAATCAGACCGGACAAATATTGTATGATTCCAGCTTAATACGAGATACCCAGAATGGGCAAATTCATATAGAAAGAAAGTAGAATAGAGTTTATCAGGAGCTGGGAGGGTGAGAAACAAAATGGGGAGTTATTAATGGGCACAGATTTTTATTGGGGACAAAAGTTTTAGATATAGATAGTGGTGATGATCACACAAAATTGTGAATGTATTTAATACCACTGGATTGTACACTTAGGAATGGCTAAAATGATGCACACTATGGTATATATATTTACAATACAAAATTAAATTAAAAAACAAAGTTTGCCTTTTTTTTTTTTGAAAGTTCAACCTCCCCAAACAGTGCTATACTTAGAGTCTTTTTAACTCTAAGTATAAAAAGACTTAGAGGTTTAGATTTTTAAAACTTTATACCTTCCTACTCACATTCTTTCTAACTCTGTATATTGAGCCATAAACACCATTTTATTAGGGGAGGAAAAATAGAACAAGAAAGTCTTGTGAAGGAAACTTTCACATCGTTGTTTACTCTCAGATCTTCAAATGCTGCTTTTAAAATAAAGCAGAAAAGACGACCGGTTGACATAATGGAAGATTTATCATGCTCCAAATAAATTTTAATGAATGCAAAAGGCCTTAAACTCTTTTTCGTGGGCTGTCTCGCCTGCTACTCCCTTTGAAAGCAGTTTAATTTCTGTGAGCAGTTGGAGGCTGGGGCCTGTGCTTGCTAACACAATCACACACACGACCATTTCCTTTTGGCAGAAAAAAGTCATAAAAAAATAAGGTAATCTGTTCCAATATCTAATTTGGGGGTTTGGTTTGGTTTTCTAGCTAATTTTTTTTTCAACTAAAACAGTTTTCTAAAAATTATTTTTCCAGATACTTTTCCTTACAATTTCATCCTAAGAGCAGATTTCCACCTGGTGGACAGAAACTCAAGAAGACACAGGCCTACACAGGGCCTGTCATCTTGTCTACCAAATACAGAGGCTGGAGGTCCAGGCTGATTTGTCCTCCTCACTTTCTCGTCCTGGGGCCTCAGTCTCTCTAAACCCATCTGCAACTGAAGTCAGACTTCCTTGGGCTATGTTATATATATATATATATATATATTTTTTAAAGATTTTATTTATTTATTTGACAGGCAGAGAGGCAGGCAGAGAGGGGAGGAAGCAGGCTCCCCGCAGAGCGGAGAGCCCGATGTGGTGCTCGATCCCAGGACCCTGGGATCATGACCTGAGCGGAAGGCAGAGGCTTTAACCCACTGAGCCACCCAGGTGCCCCGGGGCTATGTTATATTTTTAAGTCTCTTATTTTCTGGTTGAGGAACTACTTTGAATAAGGTATCTACATTCCTAGTTTTGTTACCCTGGGAAGGAAAATTGTAAACCCATATAACATTAGCCAGAGATCTATCACCTCTTTGTTCTACCGGTCAAGTTGTGGGGTGGACCATTAAGTATACACGGATGGGCAGACAAGCCGATGCCCAGTACCGCACAGAGCTGCCGACCTGGGCATTCCCATCAGAGGTCAGAGGCCAACCAAAGCGGTATCAGCCTCTCCATCACCAGGGTAGAGCAATAGAAACTTCAATAAAATCTGCTTCTTAGGACATCAAAGTTTTTTTTTTTCTTTTTTAATTTTATGGGTACGGCAAATAATAGAGTCTTTGTATTTTATCGGAAAAGTTAATGAAGTTTACTTCTTTAGAACTTGGAGTGAATAGTAAACAAAATTATGTTGTCACTCTTCCTGGAGCACATCGAGTGCTGTCACATTAAGCAAACTTATTCCTTCTCCTGGGAATACAGTGCTTGATAGCTCGTGCGGAACGAGCCGGAGAACAGAATAATAGGATGTGTTGGGGGCCATGTATGAGGGGAAAGATAAGCAGAATCGGCTTTTTAAGTATCGGTGATTTTCAGACCTTTAGGGAAACTGATTTGGGGCCACCCTGTGTGTCTGTGGGAACTTTGTTCCAAAATGCAGTGGGAGAGCCTGAGTCCTCAAGTCTCTGGCCAAGCAGAGGCTAGGTGGCTGGGCACGGAAAGAGGTGTGGCCCTTCCCCGGGGGGACAGCAGTAAATTTTGAGGTGACTTTGGGTAATCATACCTGACCACAGCAAGCACAGGGAGGAGAAAGAGGAGTCTGGATAGCACCATGACGACACACACCTGTGGTTCCCTGATCCCATTTCTGTGGGGCTCCGGCTTCTGCTCACAGCTTCTGGGAGTGAAGTCCTCACAAGCATGATGACTAACGGCCAAAACAAGGAGAGGGCGCGCAGTGGGCAGGTCACAACCCCCTACCCATAGTTTGGAAAGTTGTCCCCCAAATGGCAACAGGTCTTTGAGAGTAAACAATTTTGTTCACTTTGAGAAAGAACTATTTATGATCAAACGTGACAGGCATATAACACTGGGAGAAACAACTTTACGGGCTGCAGGAACTAGAGGGAGAGTTTACCCAGAGGCTGGTCCCAGTGCTCAGCACTGAAAAGCTTTCTCCCCCCATGGTCTTTGGCAGGAGATGGTACTCACTGGCAGGAGAACTGGTTGCATTGTTTTTCCCTTGTCCCTAGTAAAGCTGCTCTGCACTCTGGCTGGCGTCCTGTTGGATCCTCACCACCGACTACATTTCCAGTGGCATGTGGGGTGTAGCTGGCGGGAGAACTGGGTTCTCTTGTGGTCAAGGAGCATTCAAAAGAGCAGGAGAAGGAACAGCCACGTCAAGGCCTGGCTTGTCCGTGGGACCTGCCTTTGCCAGAAACCACGGGACGCCCGACCCCAGTACAAGGAAGGCCACATGGAGAAGCTGGCAAAGGAACCGGCCATCGGCAGAGCAAAGGAAGCAGCTTCTGCGGGTTTTTGAAGTGGCCACACTGCCAATGTTACACAATGTGATACAATGGAAAAAAAAAAAAAGTTGTCTTTCTTGCTCTTCCAAATTAAGACAGCATTTCCTTGAAAAATTAATACAACTAAGTTTTTTAGAGTGAAAAATGATCTGGAGCGATCTGCCTATTAGCTGATGAAATAAATGGAATACAAACGCTTGAAAGGGAAGCGGGGAAATTGCAGTTTCCCTCAGCTCCCTCCCCACGCTGGGACAGACAAGCTTGTTTCATCCTGGTCGGGAGTGTGTGGTTTAATGGTCAGAGGACAGGCGAGGGAGTCAGAAAGTCTGGGTTGCATTCCCAGCTTTGCCACTGACTCACTGGGTGACCTTGACCAATGGTGTACCCTCTGTGTCCCCATCCAGAAAATGGGGATTTAATGACAGCCCCCAGAAAAGAATGTTTGAGCCATTTCTAGGTACATGAGGTTAGAGATTTTGAGGTCCCAGGCAGTGGAAGACGGCAAGTTTTCCAAATTTAATTCTCCTGCACAGAGAAGCATGGCTGAGAGCTTTTAGAAACAATGGACGTTGAGAACACGATAAATCCCCGTAACTGTCAGAGGTAGCCTTTGATATACGGCTTTAAAAACTTTCAAATCTCCAAAGCCACCTTGTCACCTTCCAAAGTTTCATGTTATTGGACCCTGTGAATTTATTTGAAAACAATTTAAAATTAAATTCCATGGCCCTGAGTCATCTCCTGCCAGCCACTAAATACTAAGATGAAAATCTCTTGTGACATTTAACACAATGGCTGTTCAGAGGTCTTACACTGGATATTTTAAAGAGTTTTACATTTTGGTTTGCTGCTTTCCATAAGAGCCATAATAATTTGAAACACTATTAATTACTTTTCAGCCAGAAACCGAATACCTCAGATTTGGGACAAGAGCATATTCCTCTTTCATTGGGTCTGATTTTTTGCTTATCCGAGAGATACTGTTTCTTGTGAGGAGCCCAGGTGGTTCTGTGAGAACAGTAGCTAACAGAACAGCGTCAGGAAACCTGCATTCTGGCCCTGGCATCTCCATCCTGGCGGGTAAGTGACTTACTCCCTCTAGGCATCAGTTCCCTATCTGGAAAATGAGAGTGAGTCTCACAACTGGTTGTTGTTGCTGTTGCCATAGAACCCTTCTTTCAAACAATGCTTTATGCATCGTTCCAGGATTAAAAAGGTGGAGGAAACGGACCTCAGTTCCTCTCTCTTCTGCTGACAAGCGCGGGTCGGTAACTTTGTGAAACCCAACATGAATACCACCGGCTAGAGGCCCTCAAGCCGTTTTGTATGTGAGAGTGTGTGAGTGAGAAGAGGGAGGAGGAGCTGGGTCTGTTTACAGCCAAGCCATGCGGGTTAGTGACGACGGCTGGATCCAGAGATGCCCATTTCTGGTTTAGGTCCAGTCATTAAAAATAGAAGGTCTTAAAAGGTTGGATGAAAGCCACTTTATAGTACTTCTTTTAATGAGCCCTTGGCCTGTACCCACATAGAGTTCATATAGTTATTCTCAGTTAACTCTAACACCTTGTTCCTTACTCACCCCTGATAAATAAAATGTACTATATTTGTGCACAGAATTTTTTCCTTGCATGGGTGGTTTCCTTTAAGGGAAACAAAACCCTGATAAAATATTTTCTGTTGTTAAGAGATACTTTTCCCCCCCAAATGAAAATACGTTTAAGAAATTATGAAAGATGATCATGCTTACTAGAAAAATTATATGACATATAGAGTAGAATAAATTCACCTGTGATCTCAGGTACACTGTTGCTTACCTAGGTACTACTGCTGCTAACATTTTCACATATTTCTCTGAAGGCTTTTTCTATGCATAATCTCTCGGACATCACATAAAACACTATTTAAAAAAGTAAATTCATTTGTTTTTACAACTATAGAACTCCTGAACACATATATATCCTGAAAACACACACACACACACACACACACACACACACACACATTTCACTGTCCATAGAGATAGATAGATTTCTACATTTTCAGTGGTTTTATAGAATATTCCAGTTCATGCATGTATCGTCAGCGTGGTCATTGATGGAATTTTAGTTTTCCTAATATTCATTTTTATGAACAGTAATGTGATGAACATCTTTGTACATATATTTTAGTGTATGTATTCAATTATTTCAATTGAATATATTTCCTAAAGTAGAACTCGGTCAAACTGCACATACATATACAGTTATAATATTGGCCATCACAAATGTTGTTATAATCATATTACTAAAATGTGCCATCTGGTATGGAAATATTGAATGACTCTTGCATTCCACTAGAAAACTGCTTTTTAAAATTGATTTTAAAATGCTTGTTTTTATTGGTAAATGACCAAACTGAATCCTCTGGAAGGAGTAATAATTGTCTAGAACTCATTTAAGAAAAACGGCTAGGCAACCCCATGAGTGTATTTTTAGCTGCATTAGGGAGTTTGTAAGGCTCATGATTATTTTGAAACTCAAAGAATACAGATTCCTTTCCCTTGCTCACTGTGAATGATACCCCTCTCTCTTCTTTCATTTAAAAATATTCACATGACCCACATTTTTAAAATGATGGCTAGATGCAGACAAAAGTGGGGTAAAATTGATGGATAGCAGTAAAATGTTTAACTGGGAAGCAATTATACCACAATCTATCCCTCTTTTAAGTAACGGTAGGCTCAAGAATGACTTGCTTCTGAAGGATGAAATTAAATTGAGACCATCACTTTGATTTTACTGAACCAGTTAAAGAAGAAGTACTATTATTTCTGTGCTCTGAATTGATCTCCTGCACTACACAATGCGGGCCTGTCACTCACGGTGACAACATAGACAAGAGAGTCACTTTGATCTCTAGAAAGTTAAAGTTGCAAGCAGGAATCAGTGTGAATGAGAGTTCCTTCCTGTGTCCAAACTCGAGGACACAATATGTGCAGGACAGGAGGAAAACCTATCCTATGACAAATGGGGGAGCTACTTTCAGCAGCAACTGGTCTTTTGTGTAATAAACACTGTTCAAGATACATGGGTGACTGAAGAATCTTATTCTAGGAACACTGGTATCATTATTTCAAAATCTGCCATCTTTTTTGTTAATTAGAAATATAAACCAAGGGCTTCTGGGTTAGTTTGAAACTTAGGATTCTTAATGAGGGAAGTTAGCAAAAGGGTTAACTAACAGCTATCTATAAATATTCACGTTACCCATCATTCGCTCCTGAATAAACAGAAAGGACAACAGATCAAGCGTAAGAAGGTCTCTATTACCATAATTTGCCATACCTCTATGAGTTGAGATTAACACACTTCATGAAAATTTGAAGAGACTATGGCCCATGTGAACCAACCTACCGATCTGGAATTGTTTATAATGGAAAAGAAATATTTATAAATGGAAGTAGACATGAGGTTTAAGAATACAAGAGCTATTACAAAGGAAAGTCTGATTTATTCTTGCTCTCCACCTGTTCTACCCTCTCTTACTTCCCTTCCACCCTCTCTCCCCAGAATACAGTTTTAAGTTTAATCCAGAACTTTAAATTAGATGTTAGAAAAATTTGGGGGGGGTACACATATATTTTAACTAGTGTGATGGGATTATAAAAAATATCAATTTCCCTAGAACATTTTTATTATTGTTGTTATTATTATTATTTAGTAAAGCAGTAGAAGTTTATTAAGTGAGGTTTATTAAAGTGAAGAAGTTTATTAAGTGAAGATACAGAAAAAGCTCTCAAGAGTGAGAGGAGTCCAAACAGGTGGCGAAAAAGGGCCTGGTTGGTCTTTTATAGGAAGCTAACCAGGGACCTTAAGTCCTTTAACATCTCTATTGATAATGCCTTCAACGGCTTACTTCCTTTTTAGGGTGTGGTTATTCTTTGTTGGTCACAGGTGATTATCATAAAGACACGCACCCCACACCACCCACCCTGCAGGCCTAGGACAGGGTGGTCTTAGGACCCCGCCCCCCTTCTCTAGAACCCTGTTAATAATAAGATTGTTTGGCTGGTTGGTTTGGCTTTTAATGAGGAAGGAGGATGAAGGAGGGAATCCAGAAAACTTTTTCAGTCCCTTGAGTCTGTACCATACTTTGGGCTTCACCTCATTTCAGTGTTAGAAAGCCATGGGCAATTATCCTCTGTCATCCTACAGATAATCTCTATTGAGAAGAACGTTTGTTCTAATGATGAGTAGATATGGCTCCTGTATTTATTTGCCTAGTTTCTCCAATATCTACAAAGAGGTATTCCACCTCAATATTAACATTATTTATTTTGTCTTCCTGATAACATTGTAGCCTACTTGATTTTTTTTAAGACTTGGTTATACATTTTTTACACACATTCATTAATAACGAAAAATTCTAAAAATATATATTCATGTCAAATAATTCTTCCTAAGGGAATCGAACTTTCTTTGTGTTCTGTTGGCCAGAGCTGGTACTTGCATGAATTAAAAAGGTAGGGGCGCCTGGGTGGCTCAGTGGGTTAAGCCTCTGCCTTCAGCTCAGGTCATGGTCTCAGGGTCATGGGATCGAGCCTCGCATCGGGCTCTCTGCTCAGCGGGCAGTCTGCTTCCCCCTCCCTCTGCCTGCCTCTCTGCCTCCTTGTGATCTCTGTCTGTCAAATGAATAAATAAAATATTTAAAAAAAAAAAAAGGTAGCCACTGACTATAACTGATTGGTTGAGGGACGGAGATCTAACACAGCAGCCCCTTTGTCCTCTGCGTTTATCTGTCAAATTGCCTAAAGAACTTAACGTTAGGATCATTCTTGAATAGCCTTCTTAAGAACCCAAGAGTTTGAATTTACATGGGAGAAGAAACATTGCCTGGTTAATAACAGAGCCAGGTGAATTTATATGGTTAACCCCCAATATCCCACTTAGTAGAAACAAGACTCGGGACAAGAATTGAAAGGAAATTGGTAGAGGAAGTGTGGGAACAGAGGTTCCTGCCCAGTCCCAGTCTTGGATGCCCACAGAATGGTTCAAGGATGCTGGGTCTTACTCGTCCCTACTGCCTAGCACAGGGTCTGCTGCTGAATGAATGAATAAAGGAATGAATGTGTGGGTGTCAAGGTGAGAGGGTGTTTAATAAGTGTTGATGGTGGAGGCAGCCTCATAAAAATTACAGTAGATGGATGGGGGGTGGTGTGGATGTATAGGGAATAACTGTTTAATTTTTTTAAGGGTGACTCTCAAGACCGGGAATTTGTTTGGGAAACAGTGCCCCTTAGCAGTGGCCTCTCCAGGGATCTGCTGAGTGTGGAAATGGCTGGTTCCTCTTTCATGGCTTTTCTTTCTGTACACTAACCCACAGAGTCATCCATATTTTCCTGGGGCCACTACACAGAGCACCACCAATTAACTCAGTCCTCTGTCCAGTAGACGGTGCTGTTGTTCTCCTTCCTTGCTGGTGGGGCATCAACCTGGGTTCACACCAGGTTTTCATAAAAATGTTCTCAGATATTAGGGCAAGGTTTGTTTTTTGTTTTGTTTTTTTTTGGGGGGGTTTTTTTGGATTGTTTTGTTTTTCTCCCCAAGCTAGATGGAAAAATATCTTTGCACTTGGCACTGCTCTCATCTTTTCAAGCAACATATGGGGGGTGAGGTGGGGAAGACTTATAAGATATTCACATTTTTTCACCACAATCCCAAACCTTTCTAGGGTGGGATCCTGACACTGTTAGCTGAATTAAGCAGCTGGGGGGTGATGAGGAGGTAATGGTGGTGAAGTAACTTCCAGTCGTCAACCACCGTCCTGTTTCAGTTGAAGGCCCCAAGTAACACACTTGGTGGGAGGCCTGGGCTGAGCAGGATGGGGCTTCCACCCAGGGAGCCAGAGAGAACACAAGGCTGTTGTCAAGTAAGGGGCAGGGGCTGCTGCAGAAGGTTCAGCAGCCGCTGTCCCCAAATGCCCACTGCCAGGGAGTCCACAGAGCAGCACTGGCTGTGACCTCAAAGGGATGAAGGAAGCTGCCACCCTGGTCTGGGGTCAACCTGGGTGTGGTGACAGGGAAAGGAATGTGGACTTTGGCTGAGTGAAGGGAGGAAACACGGGAACCCAGGAGACAAGCCACCTGGGTTTGTTGAAGATTTACCACTAGCCAGGGAGGTCAATGTTTCTTGTCCCTCAAGATGTGGAATACGAAGCCCCAATCTGTGAGCTGCTTTGAGAAGTCTCACTCTCTATTGGGTACCATCACGACAAATAAAATGAGCTCTTTCGTGGGCGAGAGAACTAACTGTTGGGGCCATTCCATGGAGAGTAAAAGCACATCAAAGGAAGAAGTCATTTCACAAGCACAGATTTCTCCTTGACTTTGATTGTGGTAAAACAAATTTGCAACTAGGAATTACAGAAAACCCTCAAAGGGAGGAATTACTTCATAAATGTTTTACTTACAGCTGTGAATGATGGAAAGCAGGTTGGACCACAGACAGGAGCATCAGGGTTTGAATCCAGTGTCCTCCATCTTCTAGTTGTGATGGATTTGAGTACGTCACAAACTCTGAGTTTCTGCCTCATTCCTATAAAATGGAGATAATCATTCCTGTCCCATCTCATTGTATTGCTGTGAGGGCTGCATTTGGAAAACAGACTTTCAGTTTTAAAGTTCCATAGAGGGCAAAGATTTATATTTGTTAGAGATCAGATTCTTCTCCTCTTATTTCCCAGATGCCTTCCTGGCACTGCCCAAAATACAGAAATTTGACACGGAGCAAATACAAAAGCAAACAGACAAAACAAACAAACAAAAACCAACCCATGAGCAAACAAAAAATCATACAGTTATTGAGCAAACTTTGTGACAAGATGATTTCACAATGCAGCAAACTGCTAGGACATTCCCAGTCCTATATAGCTGGGGTTCCAAAGCACAGCTAGTTGCATGTTATTGTAAAGACTGCTTTCAGAAATTTTCAACATTTAGCTTTTCCATAACTTAACCCATGGTTTCTTAGCTGATTAGCACAGATATGAACCAGAAAAGATTGCTCTGTGACCTCAGAAGGCTGAACAAATAATACTCTATCCAGGTTGTAATTACACAAGAGATATAACCAAGACAAATGTGAGACCATTTGTTAATAACCCCTGAATGCTGACATAAACTGTTCATATCAAATTGATTGCTACAGAAAGTAAAAGAAAAAGGAATGAAGATATTATATACCTGTAATATGAAGTAAAACTCTAAGAAATAGAATGAAACTTCTATAACTGATGGAAATGCTCTAGGAATAGTGGGGAAACGAGTTTTGATAAAGGGTTTTCAGTCCTTCAGAAAAATCCCCAAAGTGAGCTGCCTTACATCCTTCTTATAACAAGACAGGATATAAAATAATGCAGATAGCCACGAAAATATGACCAGAATTCTTCCCTGCCCCTGTTTTTAGGCTGTCTCTACTTGGCCAAAGGGAATAAAGCTTTAGAGTAAGTGGCTAGTCAAAGAAAATAATTTAAGGAAACCAAGTAGTCATTCCACCTAAAAACTAAAGACAAACATTAAAACAAGGTGTTTTTGCTGTTTCTGTGCCTCCCTTGCTCCTCACTGTCCCCTCTGACCCATAAGAGTACTTTGGAGACCTTGGTCGTCTTCTCCACACCTCTTGGTTCTCCACGTGCTGGTCTCACTCTGCATAACTGAGATGGTCCCAGGACGGGGAAAGCAAAGGAATTCTGACATGAAAACTGTAGGAGCTATTTAAAAACCTCTTAATCACAGAATTTAATTCGACTTCCAAATAAATGCCCAAGATCAGAGGAAGAGCTGATTAAATTTAGATTCAGCAGCTCGGTGAACTATATTATGCAGCCATTTAAATAAATGGAAAATGTTTATAATATAATGTAAGGGAGAGTTAGTAGAATTCAAAATATGATTGCACTTTATCTGAAGCTTGTGTTACGTGGAAGGTAAAATGTAATAAGAAAATACCTGGATTGTGGGGTTGTGTGCTTGCTGAAAACTTAACTAATTTTAATACTATTTTGGAATTGCAAGTAAAAACACTAATGTTGCTTTTTTCAATTTAAAAAATGGTTGTTCAGACTGCCATCTTGATCTCCATAAAAAAGAGGAAAAATCCAGGACCTCTTCAGTGTTTAATTTAGGCCAGGTTTCTGATTTTCTAGTACATTCTGGAAGATCGTGCATTCAGACTGTTTAATATTTTGCTCTGGGTGACATCCTCAGTTCTACTGCTGCCCTCCCCAAGTGCAATGTTGCCTGAATTTAACAACTGTTTAATCTACTTCTTTATTTCTGCATATTTCTAAACTTTTAAGAGGTACTTATGTAATAATTAGCTTAGTAATGTGCACCATGACATCTTTCCATTTCACTTAAATTTGATTTTTAAAAATTAATTTGGCATGATAGGAAGCGCTGACCCTATTAGAAAAGAGAAACCAGAGCAATGATGAAGGAAACTTGGATAAACAAAGTTGCTCTCATGTTCCTGAAAATCATTCGGTTTCAGATCAAGTCAACCTGTAGTGAGAACCTATGTAGCACAATAGGCACCACACCAGACCCATGTAAGGACTTCTTGCTCACTTCTCCCCAGATTCTATGTCATAGGATTATTCTTTTTAAAATTTTATTTATTTATTCGACAGAGATCACAAGTAGGCAGGGAAACAGGCAGAGAGAGTGGGGAAAGCAGGCTCCCTGCTGAGCAGAGAGCCCCCTGCGGGGCTGGATCCCAGGACCCTGAGATCATGCCCTGAGCTTTAACCCACTGAGCCACCCAGGTGCCCCTATGTCATAGGATTATTATCTCTATTCTACAAGTGGGCACCTTGAGGCTCAGAGAAGTTCAGCTATTTGCAACCATCATAGAGCTGGTGAGAGGCTAGATTTGAACTTCGATCTTCTCCATTTCAGATCCAGGGCTCTTTCCATTATAACTTGTTCTAATACATTGCATTTGATAAATTCATCTTTTTTATGTAAATGGGTGTTTTTGTTTATTCTTTTAAATTCAAGCAATATCCTTCAAAATAATCATATCTCAAAACAAATATGAAGATCAATATGAGAAAGGCAAAATATTAAGAGATCGAAGGTAGTAAAAAATAGAAGGTAGTATTAGAAAATGAGGTAGCTAAAGTGGTAATATAACAAAGGGTTCTAACAAAACTATTTGATTCTAAAATCAATATGCTAAAGTGAGTGTAATATCATGCACCACGTGGGTTGTAGATTGGTTTCTACCAACCAAGGTTAAGTCCAGGCATATCTCTTAGTTCCAGTTATTGAAGGACTCGAGGCTGACAGATTTAAAACAAGTATCCCCTGTCTAATTAGGGAAAGTGGCACTGCCCAGGGGGTGAGATGAGTGCCTTCTCTCTCTCTCTCTCTCTCTTTTTTTTAAGTTTTTATTTGAATTCCAATTACTTAACATATAGTGTAGTATTAGTTTCAGGTGTACAATAGTGATTCAACACTTCCATACAATTCCTGGTGCTCATCACAACCGCACTCCTTAATCCCCATCGCCTATTTCACCCAACACCCTTCCCTACCTCCCCTCTGGTAACCATCAGTTTGTTCTCTATAGTTAAGAATCTGTTTCCTGATTTGCCATTCTCTCCTCCCTTTGGTCATTTGTATTGGTACCTTTTTTTGTTTGTTTGTTTAATGTTTAATGTGGGGCTTGAACTCATGACCCCGAGATCAAGAATCGAGCTGAGATTAAGAGTCAGATGCTTAATCGACTAAGCCATCTACGCACTTCTTCTTTGTATTGTTTCTTAAATTCCTTGTGTGAGTGAAATCGTATGGTATTTATCTTTCTCTGACTGACTTATTTCACGTAGCATAATAGTCTCTAGAGCTCCATCTGCCTTTGCAAATGGCAACATTTCATTCTTTATTATGGCTGAATAATATTCCATTGTGTATCTATACTGCATCTTCTTTAACTATTCACCAGTGGATGGACACTTGGGAGTGCCTTATCTCTTGATGGTGGCCTCTTGGAGCCATGGAGTCTGAGCTCTTAGTTCAGAGTGGCCTAGCTCTCTAGGCAGGATAGGACAGGAGGACAGGAGGAGTATTCAAGGATCCAAACCAATCTAACAAAAACAGGAACTCAAGTATCAGTAGGATTTATTTTCTTTAAGAGATGTAGTTCATATTGGTGGGGAAGAAAAAAAGACCAGAAAAACAAAATACCTCAGAGGACCAGTAGCTAGGATACCTGGGTTTACTCTGGGCCTTCCACTAAATGGTCAGGTGAGTTCAGGCAAATTACATTGCCGTTTTGGGCTTCCATTTTTCCTATGTAAAATAAAGAAACCGAATTACATGATCTACTGTCTCTTCCAACTACAATCTCTCTCTTTAAGATATTTTGCCAGGAATGCCTAATTTGGCAGAAGATCCAAAGATTTCAGGACTGGAGGAAATCTAACACTTTTACTTATTGGGGCCTTTCAAGGCTGTGGGGAAAAGAAAAGTACCTCTCTCTGTAATACTGATCAGCAAATTTTCTTCCTCCATGATGAAACTGGTTTGGCTGGATCACCAGTAATATTTTTGACAGAACTGAAAATTTTATGAACTCTTCCTCAAGATGGGCTCAAGAAATGGTTAGAAGAAAAAAATACCATGGAACTCAAGAACTATAAAAAGACAACTG
Organism: Martes martes; assembly: GCF_963455335.1. NCBI lineage: Eukaryota > Metazoa > Chordata > Mammalia > Carnivora > Mustelidae > Martes > Martes martes. Next base: position 41,585,229 of record NC_137899.1, read on the forward strand.
GTAAAAATGGACCTACTATAGGCAAGATGAAGTCAAGCAGAATTCCTTGGAAGAAGATAAACAGCGCTGAGTGGAAACCAGAGAAAGAGTCATTTATATATTCAACAAACGGTATACTTATCAAATTCAAGACTTCATGCTGGTTATCTCTTAGCAGAGATAGTATTTGATTATAAATACTGTCTTAAAGTGCTCTTAAGTTCAGAGGTGACATAAAAATATACACAAGTAATGATAATACAGAGTAGAAAACATTATTTCATTAGAATAGAAATAGAGGTAAAAGTGCTACCATAATCACAATGATGATCAAAAACGTCTGGAAGTGGCATTTGAACCAAAAGTGCAAGAGCTTACTGAAAGAAAGCCAAGTGAAGGAGGTGAAAGACAGCCCTAACTAAGTTGTAGAGAGTAAATGTACTAATTCGGGACCACTTCTACAGTGTAGGATCCAATCCAGAGCAAAATCAGAATTTCGGGACCCTCTGATCTTCCCAAGCATCTCTCATCTAGCCTTCCAGCCTTAAGTCTTTAATTGTACTATGGGGGAAGCAGAGCTTCAGTTTTGAGATCATCTGACTATTTCGGTCATGGGGACACATCATGGTTTTCTGAAAGAAAGTGAAATAATTTTTGCAATGGTATATTGAAGTGATTTGAAGAAAGGCTTTACTTTTTTCAGTTGTCTAAAGATGGAGCCTGATACAGGGTGATATAGTAAGAGCCCAAGACTTGAGGTCAAGTTCAAGTTCCAGACCTCACTCATGTTAAGACCTGAGTACATCATTTCCTACTTTGAGCCTTAGCTTTCTTAATCTATAAAATGGGGTTTCATAGAAACTGCTCTGTCCACCCAACTAGAATCTTATGAGAATCAAATTAAATGAGTTCACATTTAAGTTAGTACCTTCCTCCTCCTTAGCAGCAGGAGTGTGTCTTGTGCATCTTAATTTCTTTAACCCCTAGCCCATAATAGTACATATACCAGACACTTGATTAAGTATGCTGCACTGTGTTGCCCTTTAAATAAGGCACACTGGGCACTTGCTATGCCCTTGTTTATGAATGTGGATTTGACTGCCCCAGTGGCTTATTTATCCCTTTGGTCTATCATGACTAATTGAGGTGAGTTTCTCTGATGAAGTACAGTGTAGTCTTCCTCAGCTGTAACCATTGATGTTTCTATGATATCATGCCATTTTCCTGCGGTCACCATTCATCAACACACACACAATGTCATTTGTCATATAAAAGGATTTGCTATTCAAGAGTCTGGGGTCTGTTCTGTGTTAGCTAACAACTATCCACCATGGGACTTCTTAGAACACTGCACAGCAGGAAGTCATGTTGTAAATGATTTGTTTTATTTCAGTCATGTCATCCTGTGTAGCTCTGCATTGTTTTATCTGGGCTATGGAAATAGTTTTGAGTGTGAGTGGTCAGAATCAAGCAGTGTTCTCTCACTTCATCAAATCTGGCACATTTTCGCTCTGGACAAATCCAATGGACATTTTGCAGACCTGCTACTCTCAGGAAGACTGAAGTTGTTAGAAGGCTGCTCTTCACATTGAGGGGTAAGTAGCAAGGGGAGGAAGTGTTCGCTACCGTTTGGGTCATGTTTTCTTAGCTTGGCAAAGAATTATAACTTAATGGGATTGATTAATGACTCACACACAGGAGACACAGTCCAGTAGTTTGGCTGAATGAGGCTGAGTGCCTATTTTGCTTTTCACTCTCCCATGATCTTTAACAATTGTAAAGTATCTACTTCCCCAGTTTACCCTTGGGAGTAGATTATACCAAAAAGAAATGTGCTTTGAGTAGAACTTAATGTGCTTTCTCTGAAACTCTCTGGGGAATATCACCCTCAAGAGAATGCTATGTCTGATTTACAGAGGTAGTGGGGTTGAGTATTTAAATTCTCTTGAAATGGTTTTCTGAAATTGTATCATTTGATTTTATAAGATGTGCTTCTAGAACATTTCATTAGGGAAGGTTAAACAGTCAGAATGATTTGGTGGAGAAGTCAGCACTTTAGCAAGAAGATAAGACCCAGAGTATGAGAGCCAAGAGGTTTGGCACCACTCGTTCAACCTGGGCATACTCTATCATGGTGGGTAGGTGTGTTCCTGTTGACTGTTTCAAAGCCCTCCTTAGCTAAAGTGCAAGTCCTTTAGAGAAGGAACTAGATCTTCATATTTTGTTTCCTTTTGTTAATTTATACATTGATGCAGTGAACAATTGAGTGTGTACTAGGCAATAGGGTAGCAATGTGAGCCACACTCAAGCTGCTACCTTCATGGAGCTTGCTTTCTTTTTTTTTTTTTAATATTTTATTTTTGTTTATTTATTTATTTGACAGACAGAGATCACAAGCAGGCAGAGAGGCAGGCAGAGAGAGAGGAGGAAGCAGGCTCCCTGCTGAGCAGAGAGCCCGATGCGGGACTCGATCCCAGGACCCTGGGATCATGACCCGAGCCGAAAGCAGAGGCTTTAACCCACTGAGCCACCCAGGTTCCCCATGGAGCTTGCTTTCTAATGGTGGCGAAAGCAATAATCCAGGAATAATCAAATAAATATATTCAATATATTATCAAATTGCTATGAATGCTATGAAAAAAATGAAGCAGATTAAAGGCATAGTACCAAGGGACACTGTTTTAGATCAGGGAGCCAGGAAAGGTTATTAAGAGGAAGTGACATTTGAGTGGGGACCTAAATAGAGAGAGGAAGTGAGCCATGCTGATGGGTATCTAGGGAAAGGACTTTCCAGATGGACAGTCAGTATAAGTACAAAGCCAGTATGGGCTTGTGGTTAAGAAACTAGTCTCTAGAGTTCGGTTGGCTATGTTCAAATCCTCTCTGCCACTTATATCTCTGCATGAAACAATCCTGATGATAATAGTTAATGTTCAGTAAGTACTTACCATGAGTCAGCTACAACACTAAACGTTTTATATAGGCTCTCTTGTGGAATGCTCACACCAACCCTATAAAAGCAGTACTAACATAAGTCCCATACTACCAACAAAAGAATGAGGCATAAAGAGGTTAGTGAATAGTGGAGCCAGGATTCCATCACTGCAGTTCAACTGGAGAGCTAGTAGTTTTAACACAAAATAAAATGTGGGATGAGCACAGCCAAATGTGGGAAAATTGGGACATTTGCTATGGTAACTTCTCCCTCTTCTGCCAGTGACCTCTTTTCCTCCAACACTGCCTAGCGCTTTCTAAGGTGGTTGGGGGGGGGGGGCATACCCATATGCATAACCACCTCTTTTTCTGGGCTTTTCCCCACAGAAATCATTCCTGGCTCCCAACCCTTGGGGACAATCATTTTGGTCTAAGTAAACTATCAAACTAAGCTTAGCAAAAGTGCCAGCGAGAATTGTGATCTAGTAGAAGTAGCAGGACATGATCAGTGATGGCTCTGCAAATTACTAGCTGTGTGACCTAGGTCAAGCCATAGGATGTCTGAGCCTCAGTTTCCTCCTACATAAAATGAATTGATACTATTTCTAATGCCTACTTCATCTAATAGTAAATATTATTTCTCCTGTGCAAATCAAATGAAGTCATGAATGGTAAAGTAAAATATAAAAGAAACTGGAAGCTATATTAAAAACCAGTGTATTGTTATAAAATGCAAATATGGTCTGTGGTATGTGATATGTTAATTCCTTGATTACTAGAATATACTACTGTGACAAACTTCTGGCCCTGTTTTATATGTATGTTCCTAATGTCATACCCTCCCACTCCTTTCAAGTTCTCAAATTTCATTTCTCAGAACAATGAAAATGTCACTTGGACTTTCATTAACAATTTATTTTAAAATGTTTACGTTTTAAGAAACTAGATAAATTGGAGCAGTTTGTTCCTTTTGGAGTTGAAGCTATTTGACTTTGTAATTTCAGCCATGCATATTTATTTTATTATACAGAAAAATCTTAGTTAACCAGAATGTTAAGTGGAACAAGGAGTTTTAGGTTACTAGTTCTTGGTTAATTAAAAAAGCAAAAATGGGGCACCTGGGTGGCTCAGTGGGTTGAGCCTCTGCCTTTGGCTCAGTTCATGATCTCAGGGTCCTGGTATCGAGCCCTGCATTGGGCTCTCTGCTCAGCAGGGACCCTGCTTCTCCCTCTCTCTCTCCCTGCCTCTCTGCCTACTTGTGATTTCTCTCTCTGTATGTCAAATAAATAAAATCTTTTTAAAAAAAAAAAGCAAAAATGCATTAGCAACCTCTTTCTCTTTTTATACTATAGAACATATTTTTGAAATACATCAATTACTCCTCTGACTTAGGAAGTAGAGAGCAGGGAAGGTAACTAAATCCGTGTGTGTGTGTGTGTGTGTGTGTGTGTGTGGCAGAGAGAGAGAGAGAGAGAGAGAGAGACTGATTCTGCTATGGAGAACAGAATTGCCATGTTGAACATCTCTGTTCAGTGTTCAACATTGTATATGTAGTCATGGGCAACATAAGAAGTTAAAGATGAAAGAACCTCAGACATCACCTGGAATAATGTAGACTCATTACAGTTAAAAAGATGTTAGCTACTTAGTGGTTAAGGACTTAGACTCAATGCCTCAATGCCAGCTCACTTGCGTTGGAGTCCTGGCTTGGTTACTTGGTAGCTCTGTGGCCCTGGACTTAACTGAATCTTTAATGTCCTCATCTGTAAAATGAGAATAATAATAATAATAATATCTACTTCACAGAGTTATTCAAGTGAAGGCAGTGTCTGATGCATAGCCAGTACCCTATAAAGGTAAGAATGATTGCTACATTTGTGGTGATGAACACTTACTATGTCTTTAACATATCAATCCACAACTCTGTGAAGCAGGCACTATTACTATCTTTATTTTACAGATGAGAAAATTGAGTAAGAGACAGTAAGTGACTTGCCTGAAGCCACTTAGCTAGTACCAGTGTGGCCAAGTAGCCATCCCACAGCTGCCTGGCTCGAAGTCCATGTTCCTAACCACCAACCTAAACTACTTTGGTCACATATTTCTGATTTCAATCCTTCTTATCAGTAACTTATTTTTCATTATTTACTTTTGCTCTCAGGGTTAGAATAAACAATAAGTATTTATAAAATGGGAAGGTATTGAACAATCAAAATTGAGATCTGACTGCTTGAATCCATTTAGTTGAGGTTTTTGAGTACCATTTGTTAGTGAACATGGTCATTTAGATAAGTCACATATCGGGAGTGGCCTTGAATAAATTATTTTAAAATTAATAATTTTTTTTTGCATGAAACCTACTAAAGTCATCACAAGATTCACCTAGAGGGATTTTTTTTCTGTCTTTGGAATGCTTGGAATTTTTTTGTTGTTGTTAATATTCTAACACAGAATGTATTCTCTCAGAGGTCCAGGGTAAACTTTCAATGGTGCCTAAAACAATCCATACCCACCTGGGTGCATATTGACATTATTTGATGTGAGTGATGGATAATTGACAGATGTAGCCTGTGAAGATGGGAGGATGGGGTGGAGAAAGTTATGCATGATCAAGTCTGTCTTTTCCAGTAATAGTAATGGGTCATGGCTGCATTTTAAAGGGAAAGGGAAAATTACTTTTCCAACCCAAAGTATAAAACTATGACTCATGCTGGAATTGGTCCAGAATGTTGGTCAAAGTATCCAGATTGACAACTAAAGCTGAAAGATGTTGGGAAGACATTGTAGAGAGCTGAAATGCAGGGACAGACATATGGGAAGTTTAGGTTCATTGGAAAAACATGAACTGGTTAGAGAAAAAAAATAAGGAAAGCAGAATGTATAACATTTTAAAAATCAAACAAATGCCTTTAAAATGAATTTCCTGATCGCTTTTGATAATCCTAGGAACTCCAAACTCCCTACCCAGCAAATTAATGGGATATCCAAAGAAAACCAATCCCTCCTTATAAACAAAGTGGAAATTTCCTTCTTTTCCAAAAGGGCCCCAGTCCCAGCCATAGAGGAAACATGGAGACGAAAACACATCTCTGCCTGAAATGACCTCCTATTTTAAGAAAAAACAACAGCCTCAAAAGAAGGAAAGGAAAAACAAAGTTCCACCCAGAAGGAAATTGTATGTAAACAACCCAAAGGGAGACCAAGACGAGAGGGTTGGAATACTGAAATAAGCATCAAGCAAATGGCCTCTGATGTTGTCATTAGCCTCTGACAATGTCAGAATTTGAGCTTTGAGACAACTGCTTTGTGATTGACAAAAAGAGGTTGGGTGGGGGAGGATCTGGACAAAAGCAAGCTGGTTTATAAGTCCCCTCTGCCGCCATGGAAACTTTGATCTTTGAAGTTTGCCTATTTTTTCAGGACTCTGCTAGCATGTAACCCAGGGGAGATCAGCAACCACAAAACGTTGGCTATAATTTTCTGCAATTTGTCACATGCCCTCTTCAAGCCCTGGTGAGATAGTTTTCTTTTGTTTTTAAGCCATGGATGATAGTAAAGTAGTTCAGGCAAGATAAGAGCAAACTGGAATCTTCCCAATTCTTCTAAACCTGGGGGCTACATTGTCCTACAGGTGTATTTTAATTTACTTTTTACTGCATGTGTATTTGGTTTGGCTCGCATGGTATTAATTTTCCCCCTCTTTTTGGATCCAACATTTAAAAATAAAGATATTCCAAGTCAAAATTGGATTTCTATTTACTCTTGAAAAATCTGGTGGCACTGGTCCCAAATTCCTGTGGGGTAAAGTCTGAATCTGAATACCTGCTGTCCTGTTCAGATGGGGCATGCACTTGACATTCTGCTAGTCCACAGCTTGCCAGCATCACTCAATCCTGTCACCTGTTTCCCCACCCATGGGAATTTCTTCAGTTGATCCATATACATCTGATCCATACACATCTTTAGGAATATCGCCTGCTTAATCCAGATTGCAACAGCCTGCTGAGAAGGATTCTAAGGCTGTGTCTGGGTTTGGCATAGAAGTGATGGTTAGTTGCTAACGTCCCATTTGGGCCCAGAGGGAATGGGTGGTAGCAGAGATGCCAAATATTTGTCCTCTCTGATTAGTTTTATCTCTGGTTTAAGCCTGCATCTTGCCTTTAAATAGCATCCACTGCTTCTTAGTGCACTTTCTCTATAAACGTTCTCGAAACCCAGTACATTCTTTTCATCTCCAAACCTCTATACACACCTTCTATATAGAATCTCATTGAGTCTAGAAATCTGATTACACCCAACTTCTTTTCGTGGGCCCTCAACCACCCTGCGAGCAGCTCCTGGTGTAGTTTAAATAAGTGAAAGGGAAGGCACTGATAAGCTGTAGCACTTGTTTTAAGATGACAGGTGAAGGGCAACCCTGTCGGGATCCCTCTCTCTCTTGAGAACTTTTTCTGCATCTTCACTTAATAAACTTCTATTGCTTTACTCACACACACACACACACACACACGTGCACACACATGATGACAGGTGAAGCAGCAGCCACTACTGTGGCCCCCAATTATCTATCTATCTATCTATCTATCTATCATCACGTATCTATCTCCTCTACCAACCTATGTATCTATCCATTTAGACTCCTAGCTGCCTGCCATAGGAATCAGACCTGCAGGTATTTTCTCTTCTTCTCCAAGTGGCTTTTTACATCTTCACCATGGTTCTCTGCCTACTATCCGTTGGCCAGCCCCTATAATTAATGGAGGCCAGTATATAACCAATCCTTTCACACAAAGTGGCCTGCCCGCAGTCCAGGGGTGGGACTCTCGATGAGCTGCTTTTCAAAGGTCTCCAACCCTTAAATGAAACCTCTTTGGTGCTTTTATGAATTCTGTTGTTGGAGTTACAAGGACCCTTAAGAAAAATGCCTGAAATCAGCCGGTCCTGCCATCACCGAAACCCAAAGGGAGGAGCTCCACAGGCGAGGAACTGCTCCCTAGATGTCTTGAAGTTGCCTGTATTTCAAAAGAATTCAGCTTACCACCACTGCGGCTTTTAGCCTCTCTAATAAAGCAGTTTTTAAAAAGCTAAAAATGTAATCTGCCTTTTAAATCTGCTCTTCCTGCTGAGTCTAAATGGGGTTGCAGCAAAATGCCTGGCCAGCATTAGAGTTCTCTGAAGTCAATCAGCTGAAATGGGGTTGCTTGGGGGTTTGAAATATATTTGAAAACACTCCAGGGGTGGCACAAAATAACTGAACAAAGGCAAATTACATGAAAGGAAGAAGCAGGTGGAGGTTTATAAAGCTAAAGAATCACTTGTATATTTTGGAAACATCAGAAATTGAGACAGGGTTGCTGACCTTAGAAGTTCATCTATCTGATCACAAATATGTTTTTCATTTGGCATTAGGAAAAGATTGTGCTAATGAACATGGCTTCAAATATACAGACTGGAATAGGAAAGGCTGTATAAAATCCTTGAAGAAATACTCTTATCCATAGAGGCGCTGAGGCTAAAATATGTCATAATGTTTTCTCAGCAGATTTGAGGAAGACAACATCGTAAATTTTCTTTATCTTATTGAAATGATGGAATTGTTCTCTGAGAATTGACTTTTTCTTTCTTTTTTTTTTTAAGCAAGCTCCATACCCAATGTGGAGACCAATGTGGGGCTTGAACTCATGACCCTGAGATTAAGACCTGAGATCAATAGGCCGACACAACCATCTGAGCCACCCAGGCATCCCAAGAATTGAATTCTGGTAAGACAAACTCTAGTTTGCTCTTGTAGTGCATGGGGAAAAACATTTCACATAGCAAAATTCTACTGTAAATAAACTGAAAAATTTTTAATGTAGCCAGGATTAAGATTGTGACATGTAACACATTATACTCTCAATAATTCCTGAAAGATAATGCATCTATAGATCAAAGTCCCTTAGAATTAAGGTGACCTGTGGGGAAATAAATGTAAATTGCTGGTTACCCAACAAAAATGATACTTTTCGGATAAGGCAGATTTGGATGACACCCAAGAGATATCGCTCTAAGACCTTGAGAAAAAAAACAAGACCAGTTTTCTGGTAAACTTGCTGGTTGAATGACATGACCTGCCTTAAAATTTACTTGGTCAAAGTGATTTCTAAACATGAGAGGGAGGATAATTTAGCAGTGTAAAACGTACTGTAAACATAATAAATCTCTATGCAAGAGGGTCTTTGACATTCCCTTTTCTATATTTTCACTCTGTATGGAATTTAGAGAGAGTGGACAAAGTTGCCAGAAGTTTCTGTTCTCTTTGTTGGACAATAGTAAGGAGGTATGAACTTGAAAATGTAGCTTTCGCCAGCACACAATTGCGTGTTACCCTTTGAAGGCCAACGTGTGTGCTGAAAGAAATACCTCAGAACACTTGAGAAGGTGGGTGCATATGAGTAAATTGTGAGGGATTAAAGCATTGGTTTGGATGAGAATGGAAAAATTCAGTTGCTTAGCCAAGGCAGTTCCAAATGACTTTGATCTAGATATCTCAGGAGAATGAACTTGTGCCATTCCAGCATTTTCTGGTTTTGGCTAGGCAATGTATATCGTAAAGAAATAAATACAAAATAAAACCCAAAGTTTTTAATGGGTTTTTAGAACTTCCACTTCTGGCTGCAAATAGGAGACAAAAGGCAAATAGATATTGTTTTAAAAATGCTAAGCCAGGCTTTTTCTGACCTCAAGAAAACATTGGGGTTTGATTAGGTTCAGATTTGGGGCAAGTTTCAGGATAATGTTTGTTCTAGCAACTTCCTCCCCATCTCTGTGGAAAGTGTTGGTCTGTTGTGGTTCTGGAAGCCATGCTGTAAAGGCTCTAGGCTAGGGCATCATGAGACAGACTTTAATTTGTCATTTGTGCCTCTGCCCACACTTTCTTCAGTGTGTTCCTTGGACTTGGGCCTCCCCCGATTGCAGGAGCCTTTCCATGACTAAGCAGAGCCCAGACTTCTTCTTGTCTCAACTCTCTACGGTACAGCCACTATGTTTACCTTCCATTTCCAAGCATCTCTTGTGTGGATCAGCCTTTGTCTCCTTCAGATGAGCATTCATTTCTGCCTTCAGCCAAACTTCATTCCACTGCTCAAGCTGCACCTTGGATTTGGGGGTTTTCTTATGATCAGTTAGTTAGTTCTTTCTGGTTATATCATTCATTCAGCCCAAATCCACTGTATATTTTCTAGAAGGAAAAATGATGATGTTTTCTGTAAAATAAAAGGGGAAGAGGGAGGTAAAAGATTCTTGTGGGAATCTAATATGCTGTAGACACTGTCCTAGAAGCTTTATCCAGGATCTCATTTAAACTTGGCATCAATCAAATAGGATATAAAAGATCAATCAGAAGAGATAATTCATATAAGACACTTAGCACAAGGCATATAGTAAGAACTCAATAAGGGTAGGTCATTATCATTATTTCTTCAATTCCTTCCTAGGAAGGAAGGGACTCTGTGTTTTCCAGAATTTCCTACCATGCCTTGCTATTTATACAGGTCGATAATATTTGTTGAATGTCTGAACGAATGGATTTTGCAGGAGTATTGTACTACTGTTGCTGATTTTCTTTTTGGTTAACAAGATATTTGACAGATGAATTTATGTCCCTTTATACAAAACCATAGTTTTGAAGAAAAATCTTACATCAAAATGGTCCAAATAAGGCAAAGATTTTCCCCTTACTTCATCTTTGTTTCTTTTTCTTCATCTTAGTTATTAGCCCCAAATTCTAATCAGCTATATACTTCTTGCTTGGATGAAATATAAATACACAACTTAGATGTCACTATTTGATAAGCCCAAACAGAGAAGGCAATGTTTTCAGACAGACAGACTAGGTTGAAATCAAGCCATGGGAACAGGAAAGTTAAGAGTGTGGGAAAATAGACGATTGCCTGAAAAGTTATAATTGAGAAAGCCAATATAGGCAAATATTGCAGGAACTGCAAGGATTTGGAATGCAATTCCTAACCATAAATAGGGCAACATGGATTAATGGAAAAGCACTTCCTCTCTCTGGACCTCCTTCAGTGTTCTCATTTGTAAAATGAAAAAGTCACATAGGTGAATTCTAGACCCTTCTAGCTCTAACGTGAGATTTTATTTAATGCTAGCTTATTTCAGTTATAGGTGCATGTAGAATATTTGAGAAATAAGAAATACAAAGGCCTAAATCTATATATTGCTATAAAAATGTGACTGACCCAAATCCACTGGATAACTTGTCAATCACAAATGTCAAAGATAAATGTAACTTATTATTTAGCCTCTTAGAATGTTAGAATGCAAGACTCTCAGAGACCATGGAGTCACCTTCTTTGTCATAGATGATAAAAGTTTCAAAGAACAGACCCAAGGTCACTTGGCTTCAGTTGAGATTTCTGAACTCCCAAGAAGCTACTCTTCATACGACATTGATGTTACTGAATTGATTGCTTGATTGACTAGACTGACAGTTCCATGAAACCCAGAGAATCTTCTGAGCAAAACAGAGAAAAACAAGTAAGGAAGGATATTAAAAGTCAGAGACAGAAAAAAAAAAATGTCTGAGAAATGTAAGTTCTGCTCAGTACCATTTCATCTTACAAAGATTCTGGCTCATTTGTCACGTACAATCAAGGAGAAAAACTCAGTTTATGTTTTTTGTTTTTTGAGTTTTTTGTTTCTTTTTTCCCTCAAATCTACTCCAGGAATGTTTAGTGGTTACATCTTAACCTATATTCTTACTTTACCTATAGTCTCACTTTGTAAAACTGATTATAAAATTCCATTTGTCTCAATAAGTTAAGTATTAAATATAGAAGTTTTAAAAAACTAGTTATTATACTAGTTCTGAACTTATCCCCAAGAGAAGCAATGCTAGGGATCAGAACTTTTTAATCCTTAATTTATTTTTGTGCTAGAAAACTAACATAGTTTTATGTACTGACATTTAAAGTTTGAATGGTACATTAGTGTAATTTTCAAGATTTCAACATGAACATCTATTTTATATATTTTTTAAAAGACTGCAAAATTACTTCTCTTTTTGGGAATGATAAATTCTTATTGCAGCATGGAGTTTCTGTTAAAAAATCTTTTGTAGAATTCATATGCTAAATATCAAACTAGGTAAGTGTCAAATTTTGTAGAAATAAAAAGAAATTAGTGCTTTCAATTTTATTAGCATATAGAGAATCACATGGCACACATTTGAATACTAAAACATTTACAGAGGTGTTAAAGTAAGAGATATTTATCAAACCTCTAGGATAGATTCCTATAAGGCTGAGTGCTTGGGAGATACCCCTTCCCCCTTAGAAGCTTATAATCTAGTAGGTTAGGGGTCAACAGTGTTTTCTGTAAAGGAGCAAATGGTAAATATTTCCACTCTGTTGGCCACATAATCTCTGTTGTAACTTTTCAACCCTGCTGTTGTAGAATGAAAGCAGCCATAGACATACATAAAATAGTAAGAGTGACCATGTTCTAATACAACCTTATGAATGGACACTAACATTTGAATTTCATATAATTTTATGTGTTAGAAAATGTTATTTTTGCTTTGACTTTTTTTCCCAACTATTTAAAAATGTTAAGCTTGTGGGCCACACAAAAGCAGGCAGTGGGCTGAATCTGGCCTGTGGGCCATAGTTTATGGATCCCTGTAGTAGATATGTATGTAAATCATTAGAAAACATGGACCAGCACGCTATGATGGAGGAGACAGATGCTACGGGTGTATAAAACAGGAGTGACTCATTAGGGAAGGCTGTAATGCTAAAATCCTTACAGAAAGAAGCATTGTATTTTCATATATTTTTGAAATAAGATTTACATAACATAAAATTAACTACTTAAAAATTAACAATTGGGGTACCTGGATGGCTCAGTGGTTAAAGCCTCTGCCTTCAGCTCAGGTCATGATCTCAGGGTTCTGGGATCGAGCCTCACATGGGGCTCTCTGCTCAGCAGGGAGCCTGCTTCCCCCTCTCTCTCTCTGCCTTCCTCTCTGCCTACTTGTGATCTCTGTCTGTCAAATAAATAAATAAAATCTTTAAAAAAATTAATTGAGTGGTATTTAGAATATACACAGGGTTGCTCTGCTACCATCTTTATCTACTTCCAAAACATTTTCATAACCCCATACCCATAAACGTCTGCTCCCCATTCCCCTCTCCTCCCAGCCTTGGCAACCACCCATCTCTTTTCTGTCTCTATTATGAATTTACCTATTCTGGGAATTTCATATACACGGAATCATGCAATATGTGATCTTTTGTGTCTGGCCTCTTTCACTTTAGCATGTTTTCTAGGTTCAACCACATTATAGTACATACTACTGCTACTACTGTAGTACATTGTAGTACATACCATATTTTAATTCTTTTTTCATGGCCAAATTTACTCCATTGCATATATATACACCACAATTTGTTTATCTAACCATCATCTTATGGCTATTTGGGCTGTTTCCATCTTTTGATTGTTGTGAATAGTATTGCTATCAACATGTATGTACATGCATTTATTTGAGTACTTGTTTTCTATTCTTTTTTAAAAATATTTTATTTATTTATTAGAGAGAGAGCACAAGCAGGGGAGAGGGAGAAGCAGGCTCCCTACTGAGCAGGGAGCTTGATGCGGGTCTTGATCTCAGGACCCTGGGATCATGACCTGAGCTGAAGGCAGGCACTTAACTGACTGAGCCACCCAGGTGCCCCCCTGTTTTCAATTCTTTGGGGGTATGTACCTAGGAGTGTAATTGATGGATCCTATGGTAATTCTATGCTTAACTTCATGAGAAATCACCAAATTGTGTTCCACAATAGATGAAACATTTTAAATTCTTACTAGCAAGGTACATATCCTCACCAGCACTTGTTATCTTCTGCGGGTTGTGTATGTGTGTGTTTTAATTTTTATAGCCATCCTAGTGGGTATGAAGTGGTATCTCATTGTGGTTTTGATTTACCATTTCTCTAATGACTAATGACATTGAGTATTTTTTCGTGTGCTTGTAGGCCATTTGTATATCTTCTTTGGAAAAATATCTGTTCAAGTCTTCTGTCCAGTTTAAATTAGGTTATTTGTCTTTTGTCATTAAATTGTAAGAGTTCATTATATATTTTGGATATTAAGCCCTTATCAGGTGTATGGTTTGCAAACATTTTTTCTTAGTTTATAGGTTGTCTTTTCACTTTATTCACAATGTCCTTTGATACCCAAAAGTCTTTAATTGGATGAAGTCCAATTTTTCTTTTTTCTTTTTTTAAGATTTTATTTATTTGTCAGAGACAGAGAGCACAAGCAGGGGGAGTGGCAGGTAAAGGGAAAAGCAGGCCCCCCACTGAACACGGAACATGATGCGGGACTCAATCCCAGGAACCTAGGATCATGACCTGAGCCAAAGGCAGATGCTCAACTGACCAAGCCACCCAGGCATTCCTGAAGTCCAATTTTTCATATCTTTCAAACTTATGAAAGTTTACTACTGTTCAAAACTCCAACTTTTAGAGGTTGTATAGTTAACAAAGAGCAGGAAAACCAAATTACAAAGTTTTATATTTTCATCAGGTTGGGATCTAAGAGAACTTCAATGACATCATGATAGCTAGTATTTATTGAGTACTTCCTATATGACAGGCTCTATACTAAATATTTTAAACACATTATCTTATTTAAGTCTCACGGCACCAACCATAAGACCCAGAGAAGTAAAGTGTCCCGTGCAAAGTCGCACAGCTATTGCACAGAAGAGGCAGTGTCAAACCTGCAGTCGGGCTCTACCACTTCACAACTTTTTCAGATTTTGTCTGAACGTTTAGGTTTAGATGCTCTGTCTTGTGGCATATGTAGTAAGAAAGAGGCTAATGTTGTCATTATGTCTTTGGTTGACATATAGGGGAATAGTGTTGTACCAAAATTATCTTCGGCATTTCAGACACACCAAATGAAAATCAAATCACACCAGATCTGTCGGGTAATTTGATAATAAGGAAAAGCTCTAATTGTGTCATTCCTTCATTCAAACTGCTTCCACGACTAGGCAGTATCTTCTCAATAATAAGCAAACAAAAAACTCTATTAGTGAAATATAACATTTGGCAGTGCTTTAACATACGTTATTTTGTTGAAAACCAGTAAGGAGGTACTGATATTTGAATTTTGTTAAAGAACCAGTTTCAAAAATGTCAGATTGGTCCATGAGGCCCAGTGTGGATTTGAACACAGGTTTACACACCTGCCTCCCTCAGCCTAAACTACCCAGTATATTCACAGGCTCCTATGTCTTCAATGGATCATCCCATCTTTTCCTCCTGTACACCCAGTAGTGTTAGTCAAGGTAGATTGGACTTTCTCCTGTGGCCTCATAACTTTGTTTTCTAAGTCTCCTCTGTGGATAATTTTCTTTCCCACGTGTCTACTGATTCTTTACTTCCTAACTGAAACACCAGTTCAACCTTCAAATCTCTGATCCTCCCTGCAAGAATTCTGTATTCTGAGACTTCATGATGTGCTCTGTCTTTGGACTCCTGCTGCTAACTACATTTGTATGATTGGGTGTGAATTTTCTTCCTTCTACTCGGTCAAAGTCTCCTTACAATCTGAGTCTTATTTTAACCCCATATGAGCCCTTCACATCATCTAGTTCACTGTCTTGGTTCTCATGGTTCTCTGGAAATGAGAAATAGCCTCACCAGCTAGAGCTAGGCCCTGGGATTCAGTTCTCTTTAGTAAAAGGTATCATCACTGCAGTTTAAGAGAATAATTGTTATAGTATGTACAGTATACCTTGAAAAAGTTTATTAAAGTCCTCATTCACTCACTCATTAACTCAACATCTACTTGTTGAATATGAATAAAACTGCAAATTCCTGCTTCATAGAGCTTGTGATTGTGTGTATAAAAGAGAGGGGGATGCAACATATATCAATTAGCAGTAAGTGCTTGAAAAAAAAGAAAGTCAGGTGGAGGAATTTAGGAATGGTGCTGGGAACTGGGTGGTGGATAGTCTGGACAGGAAAATCCTTTTTGTTAAGAAAGCATTTATCTGGTGTGTCTGGCTGGTTCAGTCAGTTAAAAGACTGCTTTGGGCTCAGGTCATGATCTTGGGGGTCCTGGGATGGAGATCCAGTGGGCATTGGGCTCCCTGCTCAGCAGGGAATCTGCTTCTTACTCTGCCCTTCCTGTGTTGTGCATGTGCTCTCTTGCTTGCTCAAATAAATATTCAAAAAAGAGTCTTTTAAAAAAAGAAAGCATTTATTTATATTTTAATTCCATTTAATTCAATGGAATTAAAAGAGGAAAGAATTTAAGCTGAGATCTAAAGGAAGTGAGGGATTGGACTACGGCTATTTGGGGAAGAGCATTTCAGGCAGAAATAGTTCAAGTGCTTCAGGCAGAAACCTGGTTGTACTGAAGTGGTGGAAGATGGGGTCAGAAAGGTAGGAGAAAGCCACACCATGAGAGTCTGTAGGCCATGGTGAGAAGTCTGGAGATTACAATGGGGAAGGGAAACCACTGGGGGTCTTGAACAGAAGGGTGGCATGATTTACCTGATCTTAAAGGATCGCATAGACTACTGTGCCTGACCCCTTTATTGACTATATCTCCTCAATGTCAGGGGACATGTTTCACTTATCTTTCTGTCTCTAGTCACTGGTGCAGTCAGACTCCTATTTAGTATCCACTAAGTGCACACTGGACAAATGTTTGTTCGGGCTATCGATTTTTGGAAAGACCGTGAAAAGAACTCAAGAATCGAAAAGTTCCCTGGAGTTGCCAGAACTCCAGTGGTACAAGTTACTTCACGGGAACAATATAAGGCCTTTTGTATTTATTCAGCAGAGAACTGTTTTGCTTCTTTTCAACATTAATTCCCAAACTAAGGCATTTCTGCAATAGCTGAAAAAGTCATAGCTCCCTATGTCTTTTACAATTATAATGCCAAACTAGTTTTGAAGAATTCATTAGCTGTGTGACCTTTGAATGCGAAGTAGTCTCACATCCATTTGTTTATGGAGCCCCTATTATGTTGAGCAAAGATTCACTGTCCCTGAAGTTGAGACTCGCAGAGTCTGACAAAGAAAGACACATGTCAACAAAGAGCGAGAACGCAAGGCAGTGAGCTGGATACCATGGAGGTGTGCATGGAGTACTCTTAGAATATATCATCTCATCCTGAGCTGAGCAGGCAGCTGAGAAAGAAGGTAATCAAAGGCAGGGGTACATGCAAACCCCTGCCATACAGAAGAGCATGGCAAGGGCAGGGAATTGTCAGGTATTTGGGAGGTGGGGGGAGTATAGAAGTAGATGTGCCATTTTTGTCTGACAGCATCTCCTCCTTGGGGAAGCCCACATCACCCACGCCATATGGTCTTCATGGGTTGTTTGTCACTCTGTCTGGCTTACTGGCCAAAAGATTTGACACGTCATTCAGGATGACCATTCACAATGATTTAGCCTTCTGGACTCATACAAATTGAGTCAGGTAAAAGAGCCCTGTGAAATTCATTGGGAGAGGGAGATTATCCCTTCCTTCTTGATCAAGAGTTGTAAGAATGTGGGTTTGGGTGTGACTATGGCTGGTTTTCTTCCAAAAGGTGAGAATTGGTCTAAGAGTGAATCTGTAGCACGGAGGGAAGCAAGTTTAAGAAATGGGGATGGATATCTACCTCGATTTATCTACCTATCTGATCTGTATATCCAAAGAGGAGATCAAAAAAGAAAGAGAGAAAGGAGATGATATAATTTGAGCTTCTAGGTTCAGCCATGACTAAACCAACTATGTCCCTAGACTTCCTAGTTTTATGAATCAATAAAAGTCCCCTTTTTCTTCAAGCTAGCTTGTATTTTATATCTGGTACTTGTAGCTAAAAGAATATTGATGAAAACCACAGCAGTAGAAGACAAGACTACAGAATTGCCTTCAGTTTTCTAATTTAAAAAAACTTGGGACTTGATTGGTGTCTGGTAAAAAGAGTTTATTGTTAGGACACACCTGTGCTGAGTTAAGAACTTGGACATTGCTCTCACCGAAGGCAGTTCTAGGGCCTGTATTCATTCTTTTTCAGATTTTGGCTCATTTCTGCAATCCTGTTCACGTCCCTTTCTCTTTTACTTATGCATAATTTTTATTTCCTCCACGTATACATAGACTTCGATGTATGTCAGGTTGCCCCAGTCTCCGCTACCTCAGGCAACTTTGACATAATCTATTTGGCTTCCTCCTATTCATCATTTAAGTTAAAAAAAATCGCTAAGTGCCTATTAGGTTCCAGATACTGTTCTATGTGCTAGGGACACAAGGATAAACAATTGAGGCAAGTTCTTACCCTCATGAAACTTACATTTTGGTGGGGGAAAGTTCAATAAATAAACTAAGTCATTAATAAATAGGACAGACTGCAAACATTCTGTGATGGGAATAAATAGGAGCCGGATAGGGCATACAGAACTGGGAGAGGAGAATCACTTCAGATGTGGAGATCATTGAAGGGCCTCCCTGCAGAGGTGGCATTTAACACACGCCCCCCCCCCCCCCCCGCCCCAATGATTTCAAAAATAAGCACTGCAAAGGGTTGGCAGAAGAACATTCCAGGCAGAGGGACTAGCAAGTACAAAAGCCCTGAGGGGGAGAGAGCTCGATGGACTTCAGCTACTAACAGAAGGCCAGCGTGGCTGAAGAGATTACTGGGAGTCAGGTTTGCAGAGGGATGCAAATTCCAGATCACACAGACCCTTGGAAGCCAGGGAAATGAGTTCCTGAAATACGAAGGAGTTCTGAAAAAAAAATTTTTTTTTTAAAGATGTTTATTTATTTATTTGACAGACAAAGATCACAAGCAGGCAGAGAGACAGGCAGAAAGAGAGGGAGGAAGCAGGCTCCCCGCTGAGCAGAGAGCCCGATGCGGGGCTCGATCCCAGGACCCCGAGACCATGACCTGAGCTGAAGGCAGAGGCTTAACCCACTGAGCCACCCAGGTGCCCTGAGTTCTGAAAATTTTTAAGCATGTAAATGGTTTGAATTACATTTTATAAAGCTCTATAAATGGTTATTGTGTGGAAAATGGATTACAATGGATCAAGAACAAAGCAGGGAGACCTGCTTTGTGGCTATTGCAAAGTTAGTCAAGAACTAAATGTAGCTTGGACCAGGGGGTGGGTAGCAGTGATGAAAAGCAGATAGACCAAATTTATCAACAGAACTGGTAGAGCTTGCTGATAGGTTGGATGCAAGGAAAAGGAGCCCTCAAAACTAACTCCTAAGGGTTGGCCAAGCAAATATTGGATGGAAGTGCCTTTTATGAAGATGGAAAAGAATGAGAAAGGGGCAATTTGAGAAAATGTCTCAACAAATCTGTTTTGGAAATGTTGAGACAAATTATGAGCTGTATAAAGGAGTCTGCATTGGACAAATTGCCTTACCTCTGCTGAGAGATACACCCAACTGACTCAGTTCACCTCTAGAGTCTGGTAGCACAAGGTCCTTTGCTGTCTAGCTAACGTCCGATTTCCCTTGCATCAAATGCTTCCACCTTCCAATCAGCTCAGGCCATGGAGAGATGTAGGTCCATGGAATTCAATTCAGAGGTCTGGTATACATACCCATACACAGGGATAATAATGTCTGCCTCTTCTACCTCACAGGGTTATTATGGGGGTTAAACGGGGATTCTGTAGGTAAAAAGCACTTTGTAAACTCTAAAGTAGTTGCAAATGTAATGAGTTTAAAGGACTTTGAAAGCTGTTTAATTTACCAAACCTACATATTTATACCAATTTTACTAAGTCAGTTGAAAAATTATAATAAACTTTTATTTAACCAGACTGGTTGTTGCCAGATGCCCACAAAAATGAAACAAAAATTCACATACTTTTGTGCTTAGTGGAAGGTAATTTAGCACAAAGGCTAAATTGGGTCCATAAAATGCTGAATAACAACTTAAGAAGAATTACTTTGTATTTATTGAGGGGTAAGTCACCTCTAATACTCTTGCCAGCAATAGCCTGCAGCCTGGTGTTCTGTTGGCACAGGGCTCATTTGTTGTTGGTACCCTTACTTCCTCGCAAAAGTGAGAGCAATTGCTTAAAGCAAGAATTGGGGGTTGTTCCACCCCCCTGTTCCTCATTTTCAGTTCACTATCCTGGAATTCAGCCTTCCCTTCTGTGGCTTGAATTCCCTTAGGTCTAACCTTCTACCCAGAACTGGCTTCCTGGACATGTGACCTGTGCCACTGCCCAGAACCCTATGCTAGAAAGTGCCCCACACTTGGTTTTTCTCTCTGCTGTCTCTATTTTGAAATTCTTAGTAATTTTGTCTTTGAACTTGTGTTTCATACATGATGCTTGATGGAACAATAAAGTATGCATTTGAGTAGCGAAGGTATGTGTACTACAGCTCCCTCTTCTCCCAGCTGCCCTATTTGCAGATAGCATGCACAATATCCTCAGGAGCGTGGGATTTGGGTGAACCCACAATGCATGAGAGTTGAGCAACACTGAAAGCAAGTACAAAGGAAGCATGTTACATCTAGGACTGAATAAAAAGTTATTCAGGGTACTAAAAACAGCCCCCAAAGACCATGCTTTCTGTTCAAACCAGAATTTGTTTTGGGGCACCTAGGTGGTTCAGTTGGTTAAGCATCCGACTCCTGATTTTGACTAAGGTCATGATCTCAGGGTTGTAAGATTTTCTCTCCCCTTCTCCCTCTGCCCTCCCACTTGGGTGCAAGCTCTCTCTAAAATGAACAAACAAACAAACCAAAAAAACCACCATAATTTGTTTCAAATGCAGGAGGAAAGCAATGGTGTTCTAAGACATACAAATACCAGGGAACCCTATCACATCTTCTCTTACTTGTACTATCCCCCTGTATGTCAATCACTCATGCTGAAAATGATTAAAGGAAAGGAAAAGATAAGGCAGCCCATAGCTCCTTTTCCTTTCAGACTTTCTTTACTCATCAGTATACTGAAGGGTAGAGCATATTGGTAGAAAATGTGCATATCAAGAAGTAAAATAAAAATAATTGAGTTGGTTTTGTTCTGCATACCCACTGTTCTGACAAGAACAAAATACATATGTTATGTGAGATACATCAACACATAACAATATTTTATAATTAGCATGGTCCTTTTTTTATTTGAGTATTTTGAAATATCTTAAAATTAGTACACTCTCTTAAGAAATCAAAATAATCCCGTGAAACTTCTATAGACACTGCTAGATTCTTTGTTTACTGACAATACAAAAGTTCCTAATCACCTTCATATTTAAATTAATGACATTTAATTCAAATTTTACTGTACTCTTAATTTTGTTATGAAATTTAGAATGTCACCATATGGAACACCAATGTCTATAACAGCTGTTGAAAGGAAGAGTTCTTCCCTACTTAGATGGAGGAAAGTCCACTCAGGAAACACACTTTTACTCTTGCCTTTCCTTACTGCTCCCTTGGAGGAGGAGTGACTTAATCTGATTACTGAGTTTGGAAAGAGAAGCTAGAACATACAGTCAGCTCCTACCTCTGCAGTGTGCAGCCACCAGCAGGAGCACAGCTCTGCTCATGCAGGCGGGTTTACCACATGATGTGGTCTGCCAGTCCAGACACTGGGTGGGCAATTCTTTCTAATGCTGGGGCCTAGTCTGGGGCCTTCCTAACAAGGAAGACTTCCTGTCAGTGATAAAACCCATATTCTGATAGCAACCACATCTCTAATCTGATGTTTAAAATAGTATTACATTTTGTTAATTTCTTTAAAATATTGAGGTAATTTCCCTTGAGAACATAGTACAATCTGAATTGAACTCTGTCAATTTAAAATCAAGATAAAATGGGCTCCTATCCATCTTACCCGTTTGTCTTACTTCTTATTTGTTTCAAAACTCAGGATGGGAAAAGGGGGTGCTATTTATTGGGCCCCTGAAATTCCAACAAGGTCAACACCATTATCTTTAGAATTGGTGACAACTTCATCAAGATGGTATTAGTCGCTCTCGTTTTCATTTCCATTTCCATATTACTGTCATTTCCTTCACTCCAAAGGAGAAAAGTAAAAGTGAGTTAAGTGAAGTTCTGAAACATGCCATGGGGAAAACAGAGCATGGCCCGTGACTGGTCTTCCAAGAGGCAGGGTTAACACTTTCCCATCCTAGCCTTTTGGAAGAATGGGGAAACGGGAAACAACTGTGTTCAGTGACATATCTCAGTCTGAGTCTTAGCCAGATTCAGCCAGTCTAGATGTGGAGGGAATATTCCTCAGAGAATTTACCCGGAAAGTGGGAGGTCCAACATTAGAACAATCATCCCGACTTAAATTATTACTCTTTGAGGGGCACTTGGGTGGCGCAGTTGGTTGAGTGCCCGACTCTTGGTTTCGGCCCAGATTGTGATCTTTGGGGTCATGGGATAGGGCTCTGAGTCAGGCTCTGCACGGAGCATGGAGTCTACTTGGGATTCTCTTTCTTCCGCTACCTCTGCCCCTCCTGCATGTGCTCTCTCTCTCTAATCTAAATAAGTACATCTTCCAAAAAAAAAAAAAAGATTACTCTTTGGTAAAGTAAAGTTTGTCAAGTTATCCTAAGATATTTTTAATGATCATGATAAGTAAACCTCACCCATCTGTGTCCCTCACATACATACACAAAAGGCTACAAATGTATTACCTAATACCATTGTTTTTTAAGGATAGTTTTTGTCTGTAAATGTGGAAACAAGAGAATATCTTTCAGAATCATCCTCCATCATCCCATCAAATCAAACTTTCAAACAAAACTGGTTTGGATCATAAAAGCCTTTTAATTTAAAAATTTCACAACCAACTTTTCTTGGCAGAGAAACCTCTGTGAGGACTAATGAGATCCAGATAACTTTGGGGGTGGTCAGCAGGCCTCAATGGATTCTGTGAAGTCCCACCTTGGTTTTCCTTTTTTAAATGATGTCCAAAATAGATCCATTCATCTATTTTTAAACTTTCTAAAATTAGCAAGAGAAAAACAGAGTAGAAAGCTGGAGCCATAGGCTACTTCATTATCTCAGTTATTAGCCTGACAAAATAAGTGACTTTCCATTAAACAGCGGTGACAGAAAAGGAGGAAGGTTTAGAGGTCAATAGCTCCTGTGGTACGTATCCCTAAATGTAGCATTTCTCTAGGGACTGTTGGAATTAACTGCTGACAAGCTAATTGCTCTTATTCCCTAATTAACCAAGTCTTGCTTCATTAGTAGTTTGTCACAATTGGACAACAATTTCAAGGATCTAAAGATCTACCCAATAATAATTAGTAAACAACTGAAATGAAACCAGCCTCCACTTGTTGACAAGATTAATTGAATAATTATTGTTTCATTGAGAATAAAAAGAACAAGGAAATGTAGCTAGGGAATCTGCGCCAGTCTTTCCTTGGGCAACATTTCCTCAGAAACACATGCAGCCTGTCTGTTAAGAAGAGCTGCTTAATCTGTTCATCAAAAGAATCCCTACATGGAATGTAATATTGAATTTGTTATGATTTATTGGGTCTTAACTATTTTCAATAAAGCATACTTTTTCATATACACACTTAACATCTGTACATATTGTTTAAAACACTAACCATATGGGTAGGTTTTAAACAGGCATCTAACAAATGCTCTACACAAATATAACTTTGCAAAAACTAATTGATTCAGCAAAGCAAATTGTGTGCGGAAACAACTTTTAGCAAATATCTCAGAACAATGTGCTTGGTTTAGATGACTTAATAGCTGTGATTTTTGAAATTGCTCAACTGGTTTTTGAGCACTGAGTGAAAAAGACAAAAATTTACATGAAACTTTGATGGAAATTTTTGTGTGGCATAATTAAGCACTCGTGCAGATTTTGAACTTTGAAAATTGGTCGCTGTGGACAGTCTGTGCTTTCGTTGTACTTGAGCCTGTTTTTTTCTTGTCAGAAATGATTTCAACCACACAGCTCAAACTGTCAGTAATAAAAGGATCCTGGCTGTCTCAGACATGATAGTTCCCTCTGGAGACTTGATAGACTGTTGGTAAAAACCCATTTGAAAAGGTCTGGAAATTTGCCAACCCCTCTATCAGTGGGAAATAAGATCTCTTGGATGACTACAGGGATGTCTTATTGTAGGAAGAAGAGGGGAGTCTACCACTCTCCTCCAATATAGGCCCACATTACTGGGCAAGCTCGAAAGCTGAGGGGAAACTGAGCCGGGAATCTAGAATGAGTGTCCTTAGCTACTTCCATGTGACAACCTTATGAAACTCACCTTAGGGGAACTTACTTTGTTCAACCAATTCTACCAAGGTGAAGAAATGGTGAAGGTGATCATCTTAACAGTGACGTCAGCCACTAAACAAGGAACTAACAGCACTAAGTACCATATGTGCATTATCTCATTGAATCCATACAAGGATCCTGCAAGAGGAATTTTCTCCCCAGTCTACAAATGAGGAAACTGAGGCTCAGAAAACCGGGGTGACCTCTAGGAAGCCACCTAGCTGATGAATGGAGGAGATAGGAATCTAACCAGGAGCTCTTTGACTCCAAAACCTTTGCTGTTTGCTGAGGAGGGCAGCCAAGAAATGATCTACTAGAACCAAGGTTATAGAGAATATATACATGACCAGAATCAAACAGTACAATTTGGGATGAAGAAAACAAAATCAGTTCTTTTGGGCTAGTGAACTGAAAAGCACATCTCACGGAGAAGCTGCATTTGTCATGGGGCCAGGAGTTAAGTTTGTGCTATCAATAAACTGAGGAAGTGCTGGGGGGGATATTTGTGTGTGTGTGTCTACATTAATCTCTAGTCCCAGGTGGGAAAGCCTACTTGGCTTCCACACCGGGAGCAGCAGCGTCAGTGGCACGGTAAGACAGCCTCACGGACAAGTAGAAGCCAAATTTCAGTAGACAGGGGCCGCGCACTGTTAGGGCGAAGCTCAAAAAGGAAAACCTGGAGCAGGCAGGAAAGTCCCCGAACTGAAGAGGAGGCACTAGGCTGGGAGTCAGGGAACCTGGGTTCACCCCGGCCTTGTCCTCGGGCTAACCCTGGGCCAATCACGCCTGGGTCATGTGATTCTCAGCCCAGGTGGAACCAGACCACTCCCCCTCAGTAGCTAGCTGATTTCGGTCAACTCAAGTATGGGAGGGCACTACCGACACTGAGCTGACACCCATGCAGAATCAGCCCTACACAGGAAGGCTGCTTCTGCTCTGGAATGCCAATAGTGCCCCTCTGGAGAAACACGGAATCCAACTTCCGGTTTCTTCACTCCTCTGGGGAGGAAGTGGCATTGCTATCTTTGAAGTCTTTAGTGGGAGGGGGCTGGTCAGTGCTGCAGTTGGGCCGCTGGCCCAGCTCCCCTCCCTGAGCACCTCACATGCAGGTGGCTCTGTTTTACACCTTGGGTTTCTGGGGGCGCCTTCATTTGAGGAAAGGATTCCTTGATTTAAAAACAAAAAACAAAACAAAACAAAAACCAAGTTTCAAAATCAGTGGATTAGAAGACCTTTAAGCTCCTTTCTATTCTGAGTATTTGTGAATAGGGGAAAATTGAGGCAGCAAGTGAGAAAGGGGAGTTCTAATGGGAGAAGGAGTCAAGCCTGATAAGATCTAGGAGAACAAATGAGCAAGCCCAGCTGCACACCGAGCCTTTGATTGGGTTAGACCTGAGGGTCACAGCTATAGAGAGGTCTGACATCACTCTTTCAAATGCAGATGCAATCTCCCCGGATTAGAAGATTCTCCCTCAGGCTCCTCCTCATTATAACTAGCCGATAATGTTCGTCCTTAGGTCTGGCTTTTCTAATTGCAGTTCACACAGGTTTTTCAGTGTAGGATTGGCATTTCCAAAAAGGCTTTGAAATGCATATCTGCAACCAGTTGGGGAGTCTGTGCGGGCCAGTGCCAAATGCTGGTAGTGGAGAAATTCTTGTTATAGGTATGCCTCTTTAATGAAAAGTTTTATGCAAACCAGAATTTAAAAGTTGAAATTCGTGTTCAATGCAACGTGAGAGCTTGCAGTAATTCTCTGGAAAGTGGAAACTTTTTCTTTAATGCATGTAATTACCTGCTAACTGCTTTATCTATTTATACTGTGTTTCCTTAAAGTGGTGGATGGCCATGTTACCTATGGAAGCCCACACATTGCTGGGTTGCCCTTTGAATAATTCATTCCAAACAGACTCCCTCAAGGGAAATATGCTTTTATTTTTTCTCAGAAACACTTCAGAAAAGAGAACTAAATAAACGGAAAGTGGTCTTGAAAATGGATAAATACAAGGAATGAGAGAAAATTTATATTTACCTATCGGACAATGTTTCTGGTTGTTTTTTGTTTTTTCTTTTGGCTGTAATTCTTCTCAGTAAGAGGATGTGAATTGTCGAAATATCATATAGAATTGATCATATGTTCTGTGTCTTGCAGCTGTCCACCAGAACTAGGAAAACTAATTAGGGGCTGGTGTGTTAAACTAGGAGTCATTGCAGGTGAAAGTTTGAAAGGTCACACCATATTGAATAATGTAAATGAAGAAATAAGCATAAACAGAAAATATCTGTCTCTTTGTAAGCACAGAAAAGTATTTAAGGATTCAGTGTTTCTACAAAGCAGTCTGAGTATGGTACTCTGCGGAACTGTAAGGCAGGTGAAGTGTAACATGTTGTCCCTGCTTATGATCTTAATGGGGAAACAAGATATGGTCATATGGGAGAGATAAGAAACAACTTAAGGTAGAATATTATCCTTCAGTACATTTATTGAATACCTACCATGGGCAGCATGACCAACTCAGAAGCATTTTCTTTTTTCCAGATTATTTATTTTTGTGAGGGGGGGATGAGAGAGAGAAAGAAAGAAAAGGAGTGGGGGGAAGGGCAGAGGCAGAAGCAGATTTCCTGCTGAGCAGGGAGCCAGATGTGGGATTCAATCCTAGGACCCTGGGATCCTGCCCTGAGCTGAAGGCAGACGTTTAGTCAGTGGAGCCAACCAGGCACCCCTAGCTTAGAAGCAGTTCTAAGAAGTCATACTAGCAATGTCACTTACAGTCACCCAGGCCGAATTTGAGTTTGGTCATGCTGCATTGGTGAGGAGGTAGATATACCTCAGAGAGCAACTGAAGGACAGTGCATAGAGTTATGAGGCTATTGGGCTCTGCTCCTTTGCTCCTATCTGGAAAGTACCTTCTAACATCTAGGTCCCTCCTCAACCCTACTTTTTTTTTTTTAAAGATTGTATTTATTTATTTATTTGACAGAGAGAGGGGGAGAGAGAGAGAGAGAGGGCAAAAGCAGGGGGAGCGACCGGCAGAGGGAGAGGAACAGGTTCCTTGCCGAGCAGGGAGCCCAATGCGGGACTCGACCCCAGGACCCCAGGATCATGACCTGAGCTGAAGGCAGATGCCCAACCGATTGAGCCACCGGTGCCCCAACCCTACATTTTTTGATGCAACCAGGCAAGAAAAGCATGTGGGAGAAAGACCAACTTCCAAATATCTAGAATGACTACTAGTGTTCTTCATCTCCCCGGGGATCTCCAAGCCCTTTCAGAGGAAGGGAATGTTGAGGTTGTCTCACAGAGTCTTTGCAAGGCCAAGCCTGCCCAGTCTGCCCTATTGTTCCTAAGCTCTCTACAGACCTGAGTTCTTTTAGCCTGTGAACTGATTGCAACATGGCTCACAGGGGCATGTGTTAGGATCTTCTGGATTTTCCCCGGTTACCTCCTGAATACCTCACATGGAGTTTCACTGAGGAGTTGCATTATGTCCTAATATTCTAATTCTTCACACAGGGACCAGAGAAGCACACATAGCCCTGTATCCTGGAAAGATTGTGAAATAAGGTAGAGTCAGTAGCTGCACTTTCAGGGCTGTAGCGAAAGTCACACAGTATACCCACCTCAAGGTCCCAGAAGGGCAGTGCCCCTTGCTAGCTCAGTAAGCCCAAGATTCCATATTTTAACATTTTTGCTCTTTCCATTTAACTTAAGATTCTATTCTTGGTAAAAATGAAAAAAGCTGAAGGAAGTAGATACAAATCCTACAAAAGGAAATAACATGTGCATACTCGGCTTTACTGTGAGAGTTATTTATTAGTTATTTATACCTTATTAAGAGCAATTTGCTCTTTCCTCTTAGAGCAGGTACCTGCCCCTCCACCCCCAATTTAATTTGGCCGATGTACTCATCTTATGGTTTCCAACTCTTTTTACCACCACTTTGCTCCCCCAAATCCAAATGAGACATTCCCTGTGCATTCCTTCTGCCTGTCAGGCTAGGAGGGACAGAGCCAAAAGCCACAGGTCAGCCTGGGGGACATGCTGAAGTTGCTCTGATACTTTCCAGCTGCAAAATATGTCTGCTTGGCTCCTACGATGTTGAATGAGCTAGAAATCACAAAGAAAAGTCCAAGTACTAGGGACTCCAAATGAACATTTTGACTTCTGCAGCGTCTCCAGAAATGTTTTGTTTGTGTGATACTGTTCAGAAAACTACATTTCTGTTGGTAACTGCACGGAAATATTTGTATAATTTAACAATGCAGTTGATTGGTTTTAATGGCATATACACCCCTAGGTCCCTGGGAGCCTGTTCTCTCCGCAGGAGTAGTGTTGAAACGTGGGGCATGTTTCCATAAGGACTGCTAAAACATTGCTAGAACTTGCAACAGAAGCTGGATATGCAGACCGGTGTGTGTTAATGGTTAATTTTGCCTCCCAACTCTCTCTCTCTCACACACACACTTTACCTATTGGGTTAATTTACCCATAGCACCTTACTTAGAGCTTGCTTTTTTTGGTCAGATTCTTGCTGCAACTGCTAGGTGGCTTCTGGGGACCTGTGTCAGTCCCATTAGCTGCATCCCCATAGCTTCCACACAGCAGGACAATCTATTATTTTATCAGCCCCATTCAACCTTACAAAAAGATCTATTTCTACGTGGGTTGATACTCTCAGTGCTGATTTCAGACCAAGGCCTGCTGCTCTATTAGCTTTTTTCTCTCTGTGCCTGAATGCAGAACCCAGCAATGAGGAGATGAATGGAAATGCAAACAGACCCTCAACTCCAGCAAATGCAATGATTGTTTCACAAATTTCATTTGCACAGAGTTAAAAAAGAAAGAATGAAACCGGGCCCTTAGTGAAGAAATGTAAGCGTGTTACAGAAGATGCCTTTTCTTTAGTAGGAGGAAACCAGATAGAGGTAAACCGGTTTTGTCTTCACCGATCTCTTCCTTAAAATTCATGTTTATCATCTGTAAAAGAGTAGTATGTCATGCTTTCCAACTGACTTCTGGCTTTTAAATAGATTAAAAAAAATCTTTTCATGGATTATTGACTGACTTACATGGTGACCAGTCTTTGATGGAAATTCTAATTGGGTATTTTAGATCCTAGTAACTTGAGCTCACAGGATAGATGTCAGCTATGTCCATGCTTAATTGTTTGAATCTGTTTCCCTCCAGATCAAGCTTAACCTGTAGCTGAAGGGTCCTGGGGTGGGTGGTGGGGAGTGGGAAGGTGAGGATAGGGTTGGGAGAAGGAGGCGTATCTGCCTTTTCAGCTTTTCCCTTGTTTGACCACTCTTAAATGGAAGGAGACAGGATTGTTTTAGGAGGACTAGTTCAGCCACTCGTAACAAGCCCAGATGTCTCCAACTATTTGCAGCTTTCTTCAGAATGTGAGTGCTTGATGCTTCTTTGTTCTGGCCATTTTAAGGGCAAAAATATGAGGTCATCTTTTCATGTTGCAGAATGACCTGGGAATCTTTTATTTCTTTATTTTTAAAAATCAGAACATTTTATTTTATTTTATTTATATTTTAAAATCAGAACATTTTAAATAGCATTAAGTATATTTGTTCCTGAGAGTTTTACTAGAAATTGTCTTTAGCAATTTTTGGTCTGGGGTTTTTTATGGAGGAAAGACCTTCTTGGTTCTCTTTTTCAATTTTCTTTCATACTTAAGTTATTAATTAATTAATGTTTTTCATCCTCTTTAAACCTATTTTTTTAAATTGAGGTATATGTCGTATATAATAAAGTACAAAAATCTTAAGCATATAGCTTGGTGATTTTTACATATGTATAAACACATATAACCACCCCATAGAACAAGAAACAGACATTTCCTGCACCCCAGTAGACTTTTTCATTCCTCTCCCCAAAGTAACCATTATTCTAACCACTTTTACAATAGATATATATACACATCTACCTATCTATATCTTTATCTACTTACCTTTCTCTCTGTCTCTCTCTCTCTCTCTCTCTCTCTCTCTATATATATATATCAGTTTTATTTATTCTTAAACTTCTATAGGTGGAATCATCCACATGTATTCATTTGTGTCTGACTTCTTTTGCTCATTAGGTTTCTGAGACTCAACTATTGGGATATAAAAGGTTGTTTGCAAATGTACAAAGAATTACTGAATATATTGTCTTTCCATCAAGTCTAAGGAAAATAGTCTAATGAAAGTCTAAGGAAACTTGAAAAGAGACAATAGTCAAAAAAATTGTGAGCTATAACTAAAATGAAATCAGGCAGAACAGAGAATTCAAGATTCAAGATAAGAAAAGATGAAGAAAGAGGACATGGAGAAAAGCAAAGGCATATAAAGTATCTTTCCATCTATCTAAGAGCATAATCATTACCTATAGTGCAAAGGCTAAGACAATGATGCTGGGATAGAGCTCATATACCACAAACAAATGATGCTAGTCTAGAAAGAAATGAAGGATCAAATCTCTCTACAACCTGTGTAAAATAGGAGGAAAAGAAGAGACATAAAAACATGGGAAAGATTCTTTTGGTTTGGGGAAGACTTCTTGAAAGAATGTTCTCAAGAGCTTTTCTTATTGGATAAAGGAATAAAGAAATGAAAGTCCAATGCCTTGCTGGAGAAAAAACACTTGGTATCTACTTTTCAGGTAGTAGCTGAGTGAAAGATGCTTGCTTGTGAGTCCCAGAAAGGAAAGGTGAACATTTATTCACTTGAAAAATTGAAAAATTGCAGTAGTATTCCTAAGTAACAGGAGACGGGGACAGGGAATAATTAAACAACAGAAATAAAGCATAAAACAAAAAAGAAAGTACAATAAAAATATACATAAAGTAAGATGAAACAAAATCAAGAATGTGAACTGTGTGACTGCATAGACTGAATTCACCCATTTAAAAACAGACTAACAGGGGCTCCTGGGTGGCTCAGTGGGTTAAGCCTCTGCCTTTAGCTCAGGTCATGATCTCAGGGTCCTGGGATCGAGCCCCGCATCGGGCTCTCTGCTCAGCAGGGAGCCTACTTCTCTCACGGCCTCTCTGCCTGCTTGTGATCTGTCTGTCAAATAAATAAATAAAATCTTAAAAAATAATAAAAAATAAAAACAGACTAACAGATTGATTTGCTGTTTATAAAAAACACACAAAAAGAGTAGCAGATTTCGAGTGCTAATAAATGTGGAGGAAAACTACCATGACCCAACTCTTCCACTGATTCCAACTGAAAATTTGGATAGAGTACAGAGAGCAATGAAGCAGCTATCTGAAGAATTTGAGAAGTAAACAATAACAGGCATATGGGAAGGAAAGGGAAGAATGACCACCAAAGGTAAGTTTTCATCCTTTTTCCCCTCAACAAAATATTAACAAATAGAATCCAACAATATATAAAAAGGATAATATATCATAATCAAGTGGGATTTATCTTAGGCATAGGAGGCTGCTTCAGCAGTTCACAATCAATCAATGCAATTCGCCATATTAACAGACGGAAGAAGAAAAACTTCATCATCAATAGACGCAGAAATAGCATCTGACAAAATTGCATAACAATTCATAATTAAGACTCAGCAAAATGGGAATAGAAGGAAATGTCCTTAACCTCATAAAGAGCAAGATATAGTCTATTAAAATTCATTCAAAAAGAAATGGGAAACTTTAATGGAACAATTACCATAGAAGATGTTGAGAAGGTAACTAAATAGAGAATGCTGAAATTGTGTTTAATCTTCTGAAGTTATTTAGAGGATTTTAGACCAGTATTCCTCAGTCCTGGAAACTCATTAGAATCACCTGTGCAGCTGTTCCTATTATTATTATTGTTGTTGTTTTAATTAAAAAATACTGTTTTCTGGTGAGTCCCAGACTACCCAAAACAGAATCTCTAGAAGCCAGGGCCTAAACTTTAACACGTCTCTAAAGCTCCCCAGGTAATTCTATTGTGCAAACTAGGTTTGTCAACCACTGTTCCAGTCTCCTGAAAAAGATTATAAAGATAGTCCCCAAATTATTATATAAAACCAGCTATAATTTAATACCTCAAGCTAATAAAGAAAGCTAGAGACTTAAAGCTTATGGATAGAAAAAAATAAAGTATTAGGCAATAGGATTCAGTAATTCTCAAAGATACTTTGTCAGTAAAATGAACTGTACTCCTTGATGGTATGATGAATTATATTAAACTAATTGAATTAGACCATTATCATATATATAAAACTTGATAACATTAAGCAATCATTCTAAATGAAAAAATTCTAAGATAGCAAGAGAAGGAATTTACTTCTGTGTTATAAAAAGTATTTACCAAAATGATTTAACTGGTGAAACATAGAAACTATTTCAGTTAAAATCAGGAACTGGATAATGCTACCTACTATCCTCATTATTACTCAATAATAGTAATAATGTTGCTCAAACTGTACTGTACATGAATCATCTAGGGATCTTTTAAAAATGCAGCTTCTGGGACGCCTGGGTGGCTCGGTTGGTTGGGCGGCTGCCTTCGGCTCAGGTCATGATCCCAGCGTCCTGGGATCGAGTCCCACATCGGGCTCCTTGCTCAGCAGGGAGCCTGCTTCTCCCTCTGCCTCTGCCTGCCTCTCTGTCTGCCTGTGCTCACTCTCTCTGACAAATAAATAAATAAAATCTTTAAAAAAAAAAAAAAAAAAAAAAAAAAAAAAAAAAAAAATGCAGCTTCTGATTCAGTAGGTCCAGGGATGGGGCTGAGATGCTTCATTTTTCACAGGCTCCTAGATGATGCCCGTGCTGTTGATTCCACACTTTCAGTAGCAAGATTAGGAAATACAGTTAGATAAAAACATCAAGTAATCAGCATGAACATTAGAAAATGAAAAAAAAAACTGAGCTCTTTGCCAATTCTTTGAATTTTTATTTAGAATACCCAAGAAACTATAGTAAAAAAGCTAGTAAAATTTAATAAGTTGTCTGAATATTTGATAAATATACAAAAATAGCTTTTATTTTGTGCTAGCAGTAAGCACCTAGAAATAGAAATGGTATAAATATATATCATTCCTAACATAAACACTTCCAAAATATCTGGGAATAAACTTAACAAGAATTGCACAAGACCCAATAAGGAAAAATACTAAATCTTATTTAGGATAAAAATATTAAATCTGTAAGGGTCAGGCTTACAGTAAGGAGAAGATCATAGGTGTTAAACATGTTGAGTATATGGTGCTGGTGGATATCTCAATTACAGATATCAACTAGGCAATTTGATATATGAGTCTTGACCAAGAGTGGTAGATAGAGACAAAGGTTTGAGAATTGTTGGCAGTGTAGATCAGGAATACCTTTTGAAAAATCCATTAAGGGTCAGAAGCATGGGCCTCTTAAAATGGTTTAGAAAAAATTGTGCTTATGCATATTTTTTCTTAGGGACAAGGTCCAGAATTTTCTTCAGATTCTCAAAGGGGTCCATAACCCAAAAGAGTTTAAGGAATACTGATATTTATAGTGGTTGAAGTTATAGGAATGGGTGAATTACTCGGCAAATATGTGTAAAGCCAGAAGATAACCAAAGATGGAGATTGATAGGACACTTCCAGGGTAGGTAGAAGAAGGCACTGAGGAAAGCACAGGGGTGCACTAGGAAAGCCAGGAGAGTATAGTCATATGGAAATCAAAGGAAGAAAGTATTCTAAGGAAAAGGAAGATGTTCATGGAGATCAAATAAGCTAAGAACAGAACCTATCCACTAAAGAGCAGCAAGGAAGGTCATTGGTAGCTGGTAAGAGGAGTTGCAGTGGATTTGTTAGAACACTTAGTTGGAGGTCAAAGCATAATTTTAAGGACTAGCCTTGGGAGGAGAAACTATTCCACCAAGACAGAAAAGGAAAAAATGGTAAGAGTGGATTTCATTAATTTTGTAGATCTCAGAGTGGGAGAAAATAGCAAATAAAAACAAACTTGGGCATATGTGGCAGAATTCCTTTTCCAGAAACCTTACAAAGGAATATGACAAAGTTTTTAGTAACTTCTAAGCTTATGTTAATATAGTCCCTAAGATCTTGTGGGGACGGCATCTGTAAAGTGGCCCTTCACGGATGACTTACACAGGCTTATAGCCACAGTCAGATCCTGGGCATTCTCTGTCCAACATCTATCTCCTATCCCTTCCCACTAGAACCAGATTTTGACAATTTATCCCTTGAGCCTGCACTCTCAAGAAGTGTTCTGGTTCATCTAGACCAATCCATGTTTGACAATTTCCCAGTGACGGATAAAGGGGTGGACATGGTCCTAGTTGACTCAAGCAGACTGTGGTTATACTCTATGCCTCAAGAGGTTTTCTATCTGTTCTGGATTTAAACAATGGAGCATATGACATGGTTAAATACATATAAAGAATATATGAACTAACACATTGAGTCAATATCCTCAGCTTCAGGTTTACCACATTCCAAGGGAGAATGTGGGTGAGACTAGGCACTTAGCCATTGATTGCAGTTTCATGGAAAAAACCAGGGGCCTTAAAACAGGAGAGATATGAGTTCCAATGTTAGCTCTTCTAGTTACTAGTTGCAAGGTCTTGGGACAGTTATCTATCTCTTTGCCTCAGCTGACTCATGTAAAAGGAAATTATAATATCTATCTGATGGATTTTTAAGGATTAAAATGTCCATTAGGTTAAGTACACGGTGCTTGGCACACAGTGAGCAAAACATGGTGGCTAGTACCTACTATTAGTTACTGAAAAAAACGTTTTTTTGATCCAAGTCTCATTTCTTTGATCCTTCCTATAAAATCTTGCAGAAGAATTGCCTAAAATTATTCTCTGCATCCCTCAGGTTCAAGTCCGCTTGTAGCTTACTGTAATAGGCTTGTGTCCCCTTGTCAAGGTCATCACATCTATTGAGCTCCTTCCCTACTCTTCATTTCAACTGCGTTAGATTCACGGACCACGGCTTTCTTCTCATGATACTTTCTTCTCCTGGCTATCAGAACACCACACTTTTCCTGAATTCCCACCCCCCAGCCCGACCTGATTTACTGGTTGCTCCATTGCTAACTTTTCCTCCTCCACTACGTTTTTGGGTATTCCCAAGTGGGGTCTTGGCCCCTTTCTCCTCCCTCTGTAATCTCTCCATGTGACAGTCAGCCCTTCCAAGACTTTATTGACCTTTGGTTTGCTGATAACCCTCACATTCACAATTCTGATAGAAATCACTCCTGAACTCCAGTCACGGATGTAGCTTCTTGCTTGATGTCCACTGGGATGCCGGTTTTTCTCTGTCTCCGTGCAACCCTCCACATACAGCTATCATTCTTCTCACATCAGCTATTTTAACAGCCTATTAATTGGTGTCTCCATTACAAGTCTGGCCACTCCCCCACCCCACCTCTCATTCATTCTCCACACAGGAGCCAGAATGATTTTCTTTTTAAAATGCAATCCAAAACATGTCCCTTACCTGCTTATAATCCTCTAATGCCTTCCCAAGAGTCTGACGATAAAGTCCAAACTCTAGCAAGGCCTACAAGGCTGGCCCTACTTGCTGGGCCACTGCCTTTCCCTCAAGACTTACTCTGTACTACTTTCTTACCCTCTGGCCACTGTAGTCTTCTCTTGTCCTAAACAGGCCCAGTGTAGGGCCATTGTGTTTGTTTTTCTCTGTTTCTGGAATGTCGTTCCAATGGCCAGCTTCTTGTTATTTCATTCATTCAGTCTCCAGTTTAAATGTTACTTTTTCAAAGGGACTTTTCCAAAGGAACCCTAGCCACTGTCTATCACTTTATCCTGCTCCAGGTTTTTCACAGCATTTATTACTCTCAGGAATCATATCATCTGTTACCCTCATCAGAATGTAAAGTGCTTTAGAGCTGAAATCATGTCTTTCTTATTCACTACTCTATTTCTCTCATCTGAAGTAGTGCTTGGTAACTAGTAGGTGCTCAAAAGTTCTTATTGAATGCACAAAGGAATGAATGAGTAAAAATAGTGTTTAACCAACACTGAATGGCACTTGATATTTTGTGGTGTCCTTTCCCTTTCATTAGCTGGTGGCATCCCGTGATAACTTGAGATATAGTCATTATCGTTACGTTCATTTACAGGTCAACTGAGGAATTCTGTGCCCTTATATCTCCACATGTAAGAGAGAATAGAATCCCATTTTTTTTAAGCTTCCAAAAGAAGAGAGTCAAGGAACTTTTGTAAAATTATTTAATAAGCTGAGCTAACCATCTGTGAACTTTTGCTTTTTGTTCCTAACCAAATGTTAGAAATTGAGCTACATGTGTTTCTATCCTGAACACTACAAACCATTCAAAGAAAATGCTCTCTATTATTCCTGGGTCCAGATGCAAGAGGTCCATGGTAGTCAATGCTCTGTAATTAAATGAGATTTCAGGCTGCGCTTCTAATCCCCTGAGACACAGAATGTGCAGCTGGACTAATAACTCAGCCTATTATATGGAAAGCCAGCCGGGCCCTTATTTCTTTATGTATGCACACACATACACACACACTCACACACGTACATTCACATTTATATTTTTAAAGCCAACAACAATCTAAACACAAGGTTCTCATTCTGTCTTTAAATATGGGAAATAATATTAGATTAAGTTAATGTAATCACTAACATCATGTTCTATAAATTGAAAACTAATGCAGCTTTGTTTCCCAACCCCCAGACTGCCCGAGAAATCAGAATTTCCAGAATACCCAGACCCACACTTTTCAATGATAAAATATATGGACCCCACTTGGAGTAAGGTGCATAATTTAATAATTTATTGTGCTTGATTTATAGGCTTCCTCAGTCCTTATTAAATTTAAGTTTTCACAATTGAGGAAAGGCCTTAAAGAAAACATATTTTGTGGTTAAAGATGTATCCCACATGTGCCGGTCTAGCAATTTAAAAAGCCGGATAACTCCTCCCTGAGCCCTCACAGCGCTGCTGAAAGGTCTGATTGCAGGGCTCAGGTTAGCAGGGCTGAAGCGGAAAGGGTCAGTGTTTAGATTCCAGGCTGAGAGCAACGCTTATTTCTTGGAGATCTGATGTTACATCAAACTCCACTCCAAGACAAAATCTGGTATGCAAAGCTTTGAGAAATTACATCAAAAGTTGGCTTCTCTCTCTCTCTCTCTCTTGAAAAAGGAAATATTAAGGGGGCAGGGAGAGCGATTTGTTTCTGACAACTTTGGCAAGGCTTTCGCTAAGTACGCTTTTAGAGCAGCAATTCCCCAGCTGACAAAGACCTGGACATGACCTCAAATATCTGCAGCTTGAGAAATGTTCCATGGAGCCACAGACGTTTTCAGGCAGGAATTCCAGGTCCTGATGAAGAGATCGAGGTACCTCTGACTTTTGACCATCAGCGCTTTTTCCTGAAAGCCTGGCCTGCCCCGAGGACTCCGGCCACGGAAAAGGATCCAAACTACAGGACTGACATCACTGAAGAATGCAAATATCCTTTCAGCTTTCCAAACTAACAGTCCCTGCTAAATTTAATCCAACTCCAATACCTCCTAACCTTGAAGATGTTTCCAAGCCCCTTGTCCCTAAGGACTTATTCCTTCACGCTTTTCTTAAATGTTTGCATTTCTGTTATGGCCGTGATCACATTCCGTCCTACCTCCTATTCCACACAATAGGGAACAGGAGGCTTTGATCGAGTCCCCCATCTCGCCTCAAAGTCATCTTTGCTTCTTTCTCCTCTCACACTCTTTATATCTCATCAATCATTAACCCTTACTGTTTCTCTCGTCTTGCTATCTCCTGAAACCTTTCACTTCTTTATACTTCCCACTGCCCAGTCTGAGTCTCGGCCACCTCCAGGTCTTGCTTTTATCATCACAACAATTTCGTAGGTTTTCCTGACTCAAGCCATGCCCATTCATTCCTCACCCTGCAGCCAGAGGGTTTTTCCTAAAATGCCTATTTATCTGAACATCTCATTTCCCTGCTTAAAACTGTTAATATTTTTTCATTGTTCCCTGATATAAAATCCAAACTCCTTACCATGGCTTACAAGTCTCTGCCAGCATCTCTCCCTTCTAACCCGTGCATTATACACTCCAGAGATACTTAGCTCCGTTTAGTTTTTCCGGCGGAGACTGCTGGGCCCTTCTTCACCTCTGAGCCTTTGCCTGTGCTGTTTGCTGGTAATCTCCCTATCTCTTCACGGGGCGAACTCCTACGCAGCTTAGATGCCTTTCTTTCTTTCTTTCTCTCTCTCTTTCTCTTTAAAAAGATTTTATTTATTTATTTGAAAGAGAGTGAGAGAAAGCGTGAGAGGGGAGACGGTCAGAGGTAGAATCAGAACCCCATGGAGCTGGGAGCCCAATGTGGGATTCCAGGATCATGACCTGAACTGAAGGCAGTCGCTTACCCAACTGAGCCACCCAGGTGTCCCTAGATGCCACTTTCATCTGGACCTCATCTTGACCTCCTCCTAATCTAGCTCTTCCCTCACATAACACTTTGTCTTCCCCAGTATGGTACATACACGACATTATAATTGTGGTTTATTGTCTTTTTTCCACCTCTAAGCTAGAAACTCCTCTAGGACGAAAACTATATATACCTTGCTCTCTTTTATACCTTCATTACCTAGCTCAGTGCCTGGCACATAGAAAGGCATTTTAATAGCCATCAATACTCATCTCTGTATCCTTCCACACAGTTTAACTTAGCCCCTTGCACAAAATGAATGCTCAATACCAATATGATGAATCAGGTCAAATGGCACATTGCTCAAATGTGTATAGAAAATGCAGGTCTGAGACAGAGTACCACTGTTAGCTGGTTAAGGAACTATTAAAAAGTTATTTCCTGGGGCGCGTGGGTGGCTCAGTGGGTTAAGCCTCTGCCCTCGGCTGGGGTCATGATCCCAGCATCCTCTGCTCAGCAGGGAGCCTGCTTCCTCCTCTCTCTCTCTCTGTCTGCCTCTCTGCCTACTTGTGATCTCTGTCTGTCAAATAAATAAATAAAATCTTTAAAAAAAAGGTTATTTGCTGAAAAGTGGGTTTGTTTGACTCTGCTGATCAATGACATATGACCACTAAGATGATTGGAATAGCCAGACCCTGATATGATTTCTATAATCATTTGGCAGATGCTTGTGTTTGAATTTTGCTGTGTGGTAACTCCATCTACTACCTGGGAACTGGCTGCTCTAGGGGTTGATAGAAATTAAGACTGCCCATAACGGTGATTATAATCATAACTAGTCATAGACATTTATCATTATTTACATGCATCAACTCATTTAATCCTCACAATAATGCTGTGAAGTAGATACTGTTCTTACTCTACTTGACAGATAAGATAACTAAGACTGAGAAAGTTTCAATAACTTGCTTAAAGTCAAGCGACTGAGGAGTGGTAGAAGTGGAATGGGAACCTCCCAAGTCTGACTTTGGATTCCATGCTTCGAAATACCATGCTGTATGGCCACTACTCTTTGCTGTGATAACCAACTAGGGACATAGATTTTGGAATGGATGGATTTATGGGCTATGTAAAAGCCTTAGGAGTCTTTTGTGTGGGCAGCATGCAGAATGCTTAGGAAATGG
Organism: Martes martes; assembly: GCF_963455335.1. Lineage (NCBI taxonomy): Eukaryota > Metazoa > Chordata > Mammalia > Carnivora > Mustelidae > Martes > Martes martes. Next base: position 41,624,996 of record NC_137899.1, read on the forward strand.
GGTCAACCTCTTGTCATACCTGCTGGACTTAATTTTATTAAAGGTTTGCAAGCAAGTCATAAGAGAAATGGGAGCAATTTGGAAATAAATTACTTCCATTATGCTGCAAGATCTCCCATATACTGCAGCATTTAGGAATTATTCACAGATGTATGTTTACAGTTAAAAAAATCAACTATACTGTGCTCAATTATATGGGGGAAACTCTAGTAAACAGTTTTTAATTGGATTGAAATTAAGATAAATTTAGGATAATGAAGGAAAATGTCTTAACGGCACGATTTATAGACTGCGTGCAAAACTCCCACTGGAAATGAAGGAAGCCCAGTATTTTGAAATGCAAAATTTACATGAATATGAGGCAAAAAGATTATGTGTACAATCTATTTCCATATAGTCATGAAATTCTTGTGAAACAACTTGGGATATATGTGGGTTATTCAATAGACAGATATGAGCACTCATTGTGCTCAAAATCCTATGCTAGGTACTATAGGACATGTAAGTCTCTGAAATCTAATGACGGATTTCAAATAATTTCTAGTTAGTTCTTTTTAAAAAAATTTCTAGTTGGTTTTAAGACTTCTCTGTTTTTTTTTTTTTTAAGATTTTATTTATTTATTTGTCAGAGAGAGAGAGAGAGAGAGCGAGCACAGGCAGACAGAGGGGCAGAGGGAGAAGCAGGCTCCCTGCGGAGCAAGGAGCCCGATGTGGGACTCGATCCCAGGACGCTGGGATCATGACCTGAGCCAAAGGCTGCCGCTTAACCAACTGAGCCACCCAGGCGTCCCTTAAGACTTCTCTGTTAAAGGGACTATGTGGGGTAGACATAAAATGTTCATAAAGTGAGAAAACTAAGTTAATAAATATTCTTTTGGAAGGGATGCTGTATTTGGTAAAAGGAGAAATGAGATCCCAGAAGCATATGCATCCTGAAAGAAGAGAAAGACATAAAGGAGTTGTTTTCTTCCTCCTCTGAATTCTAGGGTTTAAATGCAATAAAATATATATGGAACATCCCATATGAAGCTTTAAAGTATAGGTTCTTTGAAAGTATTAGTAATATGCTGTAAATTTTGGTGGATAGCATTAGAACCCACCTTTAAAATTAATAAGTGACTTGGGACAAACCCTGGTAAATTCTAAATGTTTGCTATTCAAAGTGTCGTGTGTGGATTAGCAGCATTGGCATCACTTGAGAGCTTGTTAGATATAGGATCTCAGGCCCACCCCAGGCCTACTGAATCAGAATCTGCACTTTAACAAATCCCAAGGCAAATTTGTATGCCCATTAATATTGGGAGGCATTGGTCTAAATCATAAACCTGTGACACTGGAGATTCTGCATCTTTGTTCTTTTTCAAGAATCATGTGCTATATAGGTACTACATATAGTACATAGGTGTGTGTGTATATATATGTATATACACATATATATGTGTGTGTATATATATGTATATATATAGTACATAGGTATATATAGATACCTATGTGTATATATAGGTATCTATATATATATATATATAGGTATACTATATAGGTATCTTATTACTACTACTTACTTACTACTTACTACTACTTACTCACTACTACTATATAGGTATCTTCTATCTTTGTAACTTCTTTTGTTTCTACTTCCCTTCCCAAACCATCTTCTCCAGGTGGACTGATTTTTCTTACCATCTCCTAACCAAAACTTAAGCTTTTCTGTCTGTAGTGCTTTCCACAAGAACTGTTCTTTACCAAGTGCCTTCCATTTTCCTTTCTGCCTAAGCCATATAGAATTACTAGCATTTGCAATATATACTGCATTCTCCCGTGCTTTCTGTCCTGATTCCCTCCCCATCCCCATTTGGATCCACGTGGCCTCTAGCACTCTCAAGACTTCTAGATTTCCTTTTCACTCCACTCTAATTCTTTGTCCACTTTACTCTATTCACAAGGTCTTTGATATATTTTAATATTATATCTCTAATCACATTGCCATATAATTGTTAACATGTTCTCTTTCAGTACACTATGAACATCTCAAGGGAAAAAAAAAGTTTTAGCCAATTTTGTAAACTGAGTGCTTAAAAATGTTGAATGAGGGGCACCTGGGTGGTTCAGTGGGTTAAATCCTCTGCCTTCGGCTCAGGTCATGATCCCAGGGTTCTGGAATCGAGTCCCGCATCGGGATCTCTGCTCAGCGGGGAGCCTGCTTCCTTCTCTCTCTGCCTGCCTCTCTGTCTGCTTGTGATCTCTGTCTGTCAAATAAATAAATAAAATCTTTAAAAAAAATGTTGAATGAAAGCTTTATTTACAAAATGAAAATTGTGCTTGCCTGTTACTTCAAACACTAGTTAGTAAACTAAGTGTTAAGAAGAAAAAGATCCAACTCTAGGATCTCTAGGATATTGCCAACAGCATGCACACCCCCCACCTCCAAAAAACCCCTTTCATCCTAATTTATTGATTTGTAGCAAGTGATACAGCTTCACCAGAGAAAGTCCCCGACCAATGTCAGATGGTCTCCCATTTCACAGGTACTGCTGAGATGATCCTGGAATGTATCAGGAATAGCACAACATGGGTAATTAGAAGAATCATGACACGGATATGTTTTGTGATCCTAAATCTAGCTGGATCTCTTTTTGTATTGTAATTTCTCCATCTGTAACCCGATCATTACCCATCTCCGCTGGCCATTATTAAAAAGAAAATGATTTTAAATGCGTAGCTAAACTGGTCAAACCATAAAGGAAATTCATGGAGGAAAATAGAAGTCCAGAGAGGTGAGGGATGTTGGTAGTTGCCTGGGAGGCTAAAGCTTAAGTTTTCCAAGGGCTGTAATGGGGGACAAGGGACAAAATCAAGGGCACACCTAAGGCAGAAGGTATGATCAGATATCAACTGTGTAAAGCCTGGACCCCTTGAAATTGGGTAAAGAGTGGAGAAAACACCCCTTAGAAGAAGAAAGTGAGTAAACTTGCTTATCTTTTTCTCTGTTCTAGGTAGAGGTCGTAGGAGATGTCTTCTAAAAATTCATAATCAGCAGCCCGCCCTCAAGTGGATTTGGGGACATTTGCATTGTTCTAGATGCAAATTTAGTTTAAAATGGTGCACATGTGCAGGGGCAGAAGTCAGTGTGAACCACGAAGAAACTCCCCTTAAACTAGGCCTCAAAGAATTACCATTCTAAGAAACAAGAGCTCACATTAAGACTAAAAAATATATGAGGAAATAAGTCAGTATTAGAAAATTAGCAGAAACAATGAAGACTACAGATATTAAAATTACCACATACTTTACTGTGTTATGTCATGCAGTAAAATAACTGTAAAATAACTGTGTGGAATACATTTTAAAGGTTTTTTTTTAATTTTTTTTTTTTTTAATTTGTCAGAGAGAGAGAGGAGCGAGAGTGAGCACAAGTAGACAGAATGGCAGGCAGAGGCAGAGGGAGAAGCAGGCTCCCTGCCGAGCAAGGAGCCCGATGTGGGACTCGATCCCAGGACGCTGGGATCATGACCTGAGCCGAAGGCAGCTGCTTAACCAACTGAGCCACCCAGGCGTCCCTGGAATACATTTTAAATACATGAAAGAGACTATTAAAATATGACCAAAAACACAGGATACTATAAAAAGTAGCAGGCCAATTTAAAAAAGAATGAAGTGAAATTTCTAGGCACTAAGAATATAATAATTAAATTAGATGCAGAGTGGAATAAACACTATGTTAGGTAGAGAAATGAAGGTAAAGTTACTAAATAAAAACTCCAGCTGAAAAGACTTTTATTATACATCTTAGACATTAAAAAATATCAAAAATATGGGCACTGAGCAAAAGGTTTTGGCATATATCTACCGTTTCAGAGGATGGAGAAGAGGCAATATTTAAAGTGACAACGTCTGAGAATCCTCCAGAATTGTGGAATAACAGATCACGTGAAATGCAGAGTTTATACAAGTACCAAGCAGTATAAATAAAAAGTTCTACTTTTTGACATATTTTAGTGGAACGATAAAAAATCAAAGGCAAGTAGAAGAACTAACTCAGAGTCTACACCGTGTAATTGAGGAATACAGACTCTGGAACAGGGCTACCTCGGTTCAAACCTAGGCTCTATAGTTAATAAGCTGTCTGCCTCAATTTCTTCACCTATAAAAAGGTGGGGCATACCTCACAGTAAAGACAGGAGAATTGAATGACAGTGTATATAAATACAGCTGAAAATTGTCTTTGCCATGTTTTAATACTATAATCTTTAGCTCTTATTTATTATCCTTATTATTACTAGTACTCACACAGGGGGGACTTTTCAAGTACAACGATAAAGTCAGAAGAAAATGGAATATTGCTCACAAATTTCTAAAAGAAAATAGTTGTACATCCAATAAAATTAACTTTCAAAAAGAAAGTAAAATTACCTTTCAAGAAGAAAGTCAAAATTATCTTTTAAGAAGGAAGTAACTGTGTAACTGGTAAAATTATCTTTCATAAACAAAGTGGAAGTTTAAATCATTGTAAGATGGAAAAAAAAAATTACCATCAACATCTTACTAAAGAAACGTCTAGAAAAGATACATCAGGAAGAAAAAATATGATCCCATAAGGAAAGCCTAAAATGTCAGAAGACATGGGAAGCAGAGAAAATGCAAACATGTCAATATCAATATATCTAAATAAACATCAGCTATATAAAATGATGATAAATGTTTAACATGTAGAGCTAAAGAAATAAGGTAATAAACAGCAATTGCATATCATTTGCTTATGAGGCAATGGGAGTCAGGAAAGGAAACATTTTAAGGACCTTGTATTCTGAAAAAACATAAAGATATGAGTTTAATTTGACTTGAATTTTTCATGTTAATATTGTTAAAATTACTAAAATAATATAACTAGAATGTGTATATATATTTTTAAAGATTTTATTTATTTATTTGACACAGAGAGAGCCAGAGAGAGAGGGAGCGCCATCAGGGGGAGTGGGAGAGGGAGAAGCAGCCTTCCCGCTGAGCAAGGAGCCTGATGCGGGGCTCCATCCCAGGACGCTGGGATCATGACCTGAGCCGAAGGCGCATGCTTGACGACTGAGACACCCCGATTCCCCGAGAATGTATATTTTTTATACTAATAGAAAAAATAAAAGGTAGAAAAAATTAAATTCGGACAGAAATGCAGAAAGCAACATCAGAAAAAGGACAAGTAAACGCAAATAACAAGATGGAACAAATGAGAAGACGGTTTAAACACACTACGATTCAAAATAAGTGTGAATAGGTTAGACTCTCCTATTATGCTGAATTTGAAAATAAAACCCAGTTTAGTAATGCATTCGCAAAAGCACACCTAAAACATCAAGACATTTCACCAAAAACGTTGAAAGTTAAGGGATAGAAAAAAATATGCCAGGCAAATACCACTTAAGAGAAAGCTGGTGTAATTATATTAAGATTAGACATCATAGACTATAAGTATTTAAAAAAGGTATTATTGGAGGTAGTTGCTATATAACAATTACTGATGCAATTCACTAGGAAGGTCTACCCATTTAAGATATATCTAAACCTAGAAATATAGATTCATTTTGTTGAAAGGAAATTTTATAAAACAAAAAGGAGAGATTGTTAAATTTACCACTACAGTAAGTGATTTAATAATACAACTATTTCAGCAACCAACAGATCGGCAGATTAAAAAAAAAATCACAAAGTGTGTAGAAGAACTGAACAACACTATCGACACATTTGATAGGATGAATTTATGTAGAAAGCCGCACTCCTCAAATTGGCAATTGTTCTTTTGAAATACACAGAAAATGTATAAAAAGTGACCATGAGGCAAGCTGGGACAGGAAGGACCAGTATCAGACATTCTGTACTCTTTGATCATGGTACTACGAAGTTAGAAATTGACATAGGAAAGAAAACTGAAAATGCACACCTGTAAGTTAAAAAGCAATTCACAGAATCAGAGAATTAATATAATGGAAACTAGAAGCTACTCAGAAGAGAGTCGTTTAAAATACTAATATCAAACCTTGTAGAAAAGCTGTGCTTAGAAATGTATTCCCTAAGTGTTCAAATTGACAAAAGCTAAAGATTCATGAACTAATCATCAAACAGGAGACGTTAAAAAGTACAGCGAAACAGAAAAGAAAATAGCTGGAAGGAAATAAGGCAGGGTGAAAAGTAAGAAAATAACACAAAAATCAACAACGTCAAGGTTGCTTCTGTGAAGAAACTTGGAAAATGGATAAAAATTGTGACTGGCTTCCTCAAGAAACAAAAAGAGGAGACAGTCAATGATATAAAGAATAAAAAAGGGGGCATGCTGGAGACAGAGTTGGAAGGGCTGAGAGATGACCTCACCAAGTTCCAGATGCACTGCATTCTAGCAGCCTGACTCTGGACCAGTCTCCTGATACAGTGTCTCATCAGGAAAATGACAAATTGCAAAGATAAATGAAGCAGAAAATTACTTGGCACATAAAAGCAAAGTAAAAATGAGCTACACATTTTTACTTATTTATTATATCATTAGTATCAGAAAGCAGTCCCACTGGGAAACTCTATTGGTTTCGGGTGTATGTAGGGTGTCAAGAGCAAGAAATGGGGCTGAGCAGGGAAAGGAAATTTCATAGCAGGAGCAGCGCAAATATGTGAGCAAAGGCATAGAAACGGATGCATGGGCCCAGAGCAAGTCTTTCTGTGGAAAAATTGCGTGTAGAATGTGTTTTGTAACATCAAAAACTGAGGACACTCACAGAGAAGTAGTTTTATTTCTTAGTTAAATCTGTCCAAGAAAATACATCATCAAAAGTGGGTCTGCTGACACTTTACCTTCTCAGTCCCTTTCTTTCCCCTGACATACTCCTCAAACACATTCACCTGTGAAGGCCTCCTGTGCTGGGGACTGGCGCTCCAGAAGGATTAGATTGAAACAGGAACACAAGTTAGAGCACCCAGCCATATTAAAATTTAGAATACTAAATTAATAGGTTTGATGAGCTGGGGCATAGAGAGGTTGTTGAAGTGCCCTAGGCCCCCTTTTGAGCTGAATTACACTTTAGTCCAACTGAATGAGAATGACACTTCTGAAGAAATCCAAGGGCTCAACCCAATTGGGATTATTCACATTACTGTATTTTAATCCTCTGGCACATAGCCAGCTCTAAATAAGTTATTTGTTAAACAGGTGCAGGCATGAAGAATTTTAACAATGATGGTACCAAAACCCAGATATTTTATGAATATATGTATATGGTGCCTCCAGGTGGAATATGATAGGCTTTCTCAAGTGTGTGAGCCTTCATGAGGTACAAGAAGCATCTAGTCCTTTGTCCCACATTCCTGTCCTCTCAGGCCAAATTCTGTCGGATGCATGAGATGAGAACCCCCTCAGGTTGTGCTCCACCTTACATACAATCTGGAATCCTGAAGAGTCTAGAAAATCCATCATTCCTCTCAAGGGACGCGTTTCCCAGCTGCAAGGTCCCAGAAGAGGATACAAATCCCTGGGCCCCCAGGGGATGCAGCAGTGAACCTGCCGCCTGGCTAAACAAGAATGGAGGGGTGGCTTCGTCTTGGAGCTTCCCTGCTTAGTAGCCTTCCCCACCAGGACCACACAACATCCTTTGAGGGCCACTTCGCCCTCTGATTCCCGGGACCAGAGATTCCCCCAACAGACATATCCCAGGGCTAGGCTGCTTCCTAGGCCTGGGTCATTATGTAGTCCAGGGAGCCCTCAGCCAGCTGGAGCCTGGTGTTTGGGGGATGGCTGGGAGCTTTGCCCCCGCCGGTCCTGGCAGCCTTTATGGATGGAGATTGCAGTGCAATGCAAAGGGAGCCATTTGACAGTGTTTGCACCTTATCATTTCCAAAGAATCTCTGCTCTTGAGACAATCGGTACTCTCCTAGCTGTCTGTCAAGTTCAAGCACTTTTTATCTTAAACGTATCAGAGTGTTGGGGCTGAGGGAAACAACTGAAAGAAGCTCACCACAAGAGACATTATTTGCGGGGGCTCAATTTCCCCCAGGTTCTTATCTTTCAGCTAATCTTTCTTACCATGTCAGTCTGGGGAAATAATTGGCCCTCTCCCAGTGGGACTGGCTCCTAACCTACTTGATAATCCTGGTCTGGAGCTGCTGGGAAGTCTCTGTTTCGGTGAAACCACTGTTTCAGGGTGAATCGGTCACTTCCTCCAGGCCACCTTCTTCCTGTTCTGCCACAGGCCAGGGATATTCCCATTTGGGGACAATCCATCATGGCTTTAATCTATATTCTATATGGCATGAGAGAGTGAATGGACACTCCATCAACCACAGACCCAAGGGGATTATTGCCACTGGCACCTTGGATGGGATTTCATAGAAACCGGTAAATAAAATGTATTATATCTTTCTATCTTGACAAATATATTCTCATAATGACAAAAACCAAAGCATATGCATATATCTATGGTTTTAATGTATCTGAAGTCTGGCAAAATATCGGTCTGTTAAATTTAATTATTATTATACATATCCAGCTCACCTTTCAATGGGTTGGTGATAACTGAAGGAGTGATAAAGATTTATAGAACTCCTGAATAATGTATTTGTTCCATAAAATTAATTTTCTTGCTTTTATTTCAGCAAAATCACTAATTTTGTCAAATTCAAGATAGTTTCCAACTCATAGCAATGATCTAAAGTATTTTAAAAATTGTTGTATTCAAAGTACAAAAATTAAACATATATTTATGAGAAAATATAAATCAATTATAAAATTTATTTTATACATTTTTAAAAAGTTTTCTTTTCAAATTTTCAAAATTTGTAGGGGTGCCTGGGTTACTCGGTTGGTAAGCACTCAACTCTTGATTTTGCCTCAGGGCTTGATCTCAGGATCATGAGTTCAAGCCCTGTGTTGGACTCCATGCTAGGTGTGGAGCCTATTTCAAAAATAAAAATAAAAATAAAAATATATATAGTATATAATATATATTATATGATATGTATTATATATAACATATATGTATTTTAAATAATATAATATATATACATATGTATATTAAAAATTGTCTATTACCTTTAAAGGGTAAAATACAATTTATAATTAATAGATGCCAAAATTGTACTGAACATATTCACATTTAGAGTCAATCTGATTATTTTTATAAAAATAAAACTATTCACATTTTAAACATTCTATTGTTCATCTAATTGCCAATATAAAGAATTGGTACCAGGATACGTGTATGATACACAAATGCAAAGTTGAGAATAATATGAAATGTTAAAATTGCAAAATGTTCTTGGGGTGCCTGGGTGGCTCAGTTGGTTAAACAACTGTCTTTGGCTCAGGTCATGATCCCGGAATCCCAGGATCAAGTCCTATATCAGGATCCCTGCTCAGGGGGTAGTCTGCTCCTCACTCGGATCCTTTCCCCTCTCATGCTCTCTCTCACTCTCTCTTTCTCAAATAAATAAATACAATCTTTTTTTAAAAATTGCAAAATGTTCTTAAGCCACCATTTGCAACTTTTATGAAATACTGTGCCAACTGAATACCATGGGAACCAGAAATTAAAGCAGAAGACAAAAAAGAATTCTTGGCATTATTGAAAAATGGTATTTTTACCTTAGAGGATGAATTCCACAAGGCTGACTTTTCTCTTAACCCAGCACTCTTTTCCTCTCACATCCTGCAAGCATTCCAAAGCAATGTCATCATCATAACCCACCATCCTTCACTGCTTTCACATCCTGTCACCTTTTCTTTCAAGGATACGGGATGAGGGATGTGAGAATGCATTTCCCTGGGGTCTGAACAGTACGGCCATGAAGGTGAATGTCAAGAGTTATGGGCTGTGCTGTGCCCGCTCTGAGCACCAGATCCTGAGTGACAGGGGCACACACCTGCTTTTAATAAGTTTGTATGTGACTGTGGTATGTAGACCACTCTCAAATACCTCTTGCCTAGGTCTAAGGGAGGTTCTGTATACATTAGCCATGATCAGACTCTCCGGGATAAGCTATCGCTAACATTTTAGAACATTTCCTTCCAGTTATTTCCTACACTCTGATTTCACATATGAGAATATGTCTTATATACAGTCTTGTATCCTGCTTTGTTGATAAAACAGAAATTACTGGTTAACTTACACTGGTAACTTCTGCATTCTTTAAATACTATAGTCACTTGTTGCCCTGTCATGGAAGTTCACACACTCAGAGCTGGAGGAAGGATCTTGTTGTTTTCATTATAGTGAGTTCAGCAGGAATTAAATCTAAGTCACCAGTCAAAGCAATTACATAAATAAAAATCCAGAAATAAAATTCAAGGGACAGTGTTATACACAGCAGAAGGCATTTGAGATATATGAGAGTTTCCTTTTCTTTCTTTCTTTTTTTTTTTAAAGAATAGGTTTGTTTGTTTTTCCCAGATTTTATTTAAATTCAAGTTCATTAACAGCTAGTATAGTATTGGTTTTAGGAGTAGAATTTAGTGACTCATCACTTCTATATAACACTCAGTACTCATCACATCTCAGGCCCCCCTTAGTGCCCATCACCCAGTTACCCCATCCCCCCACTTCCTCTGCTCCAGCAGATGTAGTTTGTCTCCTATAGTTAAGAGTTTGGTTTGCTTCCCTCTCTGTTTTTATCTTACTTTATCTTCCCTTCCCTTCCCCTATATTTATCTGTTTTGTTTTTTAAATTCCACACATGAGTGAAATCATATGGTAGTTGTCTTTCTCTCACTGACTTATTTTGCTTAGCATTATACCCTCTAGTTCCATCCATGTCACTGCAAATGGCAAGATTTCATTCTTTTTGATGGCTAAGTAATATTCTATGATTATATATATATATATATATATATATATATATATATGCCACATCTTTATCCATTCATCTGTGGGCATTGGGGTCTTTCCCTAGTTTGGCTATGTGGACACTGCTGCTATAAATACTGGGGTGTATGTACCCCTTCAAATCACTATGTTTGTATCCTTTAGATAAATACCTAACAGTGAAAATAGCTAATATTGCAATTACAATAGAGCAATAGTTGTATTTTTAACTTTTTTAGGAACCTCCAGAGTGGTTGCACCAGCTTGCATTCCCACCAACAGTGTAGGGGGTTCCCCTTTCTCCGCATCCTCGCCAGCAACTGTCGTTTCCTGACTTGTTAATTGCAGCCATTCTGACGGGTGTGAGGTGGTATCTCATTGTGGTTTTGATTTGTATTTCCTTGATGTGGAGTGATAGTGAGCATTTTTTCACATGGACATCAGAAATTTAAAATAAAGTTGTGAGTAGGACTGCATTCCTCCTCAAGCCTTCAGGGGATAAATTGTTTCCTTGCCCTTTTCAGCTTCTAGAGGTCCTTTAGTGCATCAGTCCAACCTCACAGCATCTTCTACTCACTCTGGTCCTCCCACCTCCCTCTTAGAGACAACCGTCCAATAGTGTGAGGGGCGGCAGACACCGGGCCGTCCAGCTTCACAGGGGCTGTCGTGTGCTGCAGCCTGCAGGAACCCAGTCCGTGCACTTGCTGCCACCACGATGCCAAAGAGGAAGATCAGCTCCACCGAAGGGACGGAGAAGCCCAAGAGGAGATCCACAAAATTGTCAGCTAAACCTACTCCTGCAAAGGTGGAAACAGCCCCATAAGAAGCAGCAGGAAAGGATAAATCTTCAGACCAAAATGTGCCAGCAAATAGGAAAAGCAAGCAAAGGGAAAACAGCAAGAAGTGACTGAAAGAGCAACTAAAGATTTACTCATCCCCATACCCTTAACTTACTCACATCAGCAAAATCTGTCACAACATTGTTTCTGGGGATTAGGACATAAATATTTTCAGGGGGCATTATCCAGCCAACCAGACCCACCCAAGGTTTTGAGGTAGGTCACAAACTGCATAACATTTTACCCTAAGCAAATCATTACAGGTGAACCAGGGAAGCAAGAAAGGAAAGTAGCAGATGGAAAGGTCACAGTGGAGAATATAATATTGTTCGTCTCTAGTTTCAGAGCCTAGTGTCAAGGACTTGAAGAGTTCATTGTTTTTCAACTTCCTTGCCTTCTGGGGCTGTAACCCCTTGTTCTCAGAACCACATTCACTCACCTGTGACTGTGGAGTTGGGCATTTCTAAGGATATCTGCTGCTTGGTGCAGGCCTAATGCTTACTCTTATGGTCCCACAGTCCTCTGGGCTTGCCCACCTGAGTTTCTCATGCTGGGCCTTTTCCCTTCTTTATGTTGTTTTGCCCTCCCTTTTCATCCCTTCGGAGCAGACACCATGCTACTATCAGGGTCCTATGAGAGAAGTTAAAAGCATTAGCCCAGACCTCTTAGGCTGGGATAGGAGGAGAGGAGGGAGAAACCTGCCGTTCACCAATCACCAGATTTTAAGTTGCTACCATTGCATGATGGGAGGGAATCCAGCAGCAGCATGAAGTGGAGGGGGCTGCTTTCTGCTCAGTAGATCACAGACCCCTCTCCCTCACCTTCAGGCCCCTTATTTATCCCTCCAACCCCTGGTCACCATCCAGGCTAGATGCCACATATTTTGGTCTCCAGTACAAGGGGACTAAATTCAGTCCTTGATAACTAATAATAACCTCTGAAATAGAAAGCTATGGATGAGGCACCTTGCAGATGGAACCCAGAATTTTTCTTCCTTCCTTCCTTCTTTTTTTTTTTTTAAGATCTTATTTGTTTGTTTGTTTATTTATTTATTTGACAGAGAGAGAGAGATCACAAATAGGCAGAGAGGCAGGCAGAGACAGGGGGAAGCAGACTTCCCACTGAGCAGAGAGCCCTATGTGGGGCTTGATCCCAGGACCCTGAGATCATGACCTGAGCTGAAGGCAGAGGCTTTAACCCACTGAGCCACCCAGGCACCTGCCTGACTGCCTGCCTTCCTTCCTTCCCTCCTTCCTTCCTCTCTTCCTTCCTCCCTCCCTCCCTCCCTCTCTCTTTCTTTCTTTCACATTTATTTATTATTTGAGAGAGAGACAGAGAGGGAGAGGCAGAGGGAGAGGGAGAGTCTTTTAAGCAGACTACACAATGAGTGCAGAGCCCCCCCCCCACACACACACATGGGGCTTGATCTCACCACCCTGAGATCACAACCTGAGCCAAAACCAGAAGTCAGAAGCTTAACTGACCATGCCCCCCAGGTGACCCCCACCCCCCCAGAATTTCTGATGCAGTAGGGCTGTCTGGGGCCTGAGAATTTTCATTTCTATTAAGTTCCCAGTTGCTGCTGCTGCTGTTGCTGCTCTGTGGACTTTGGAAAACACCAAATTACAGTGATGGTTCTCAACCATCTCAACCCATGCACCTGGGAGCATTTATAAAAATATTGACACCCAACTCCACCACAGAACAATTAAGTCAGACTTTTTTGGCGATAGGACATATATTAGGTTCCTAGGATTGCTGTAACAAATTATTACAAACTAAGTGGCTTAAAACAGCAGAATTTTTTTTTCTTTCACAGTTCTGGATGCTAGAAGTCCTAAGTGAGGTGTTGTCAGGGACATGTCCCCTCAGAGGGTCCAGGGAGGGAGCTTCAGCTTCTGGTTGTTGCCAGCAATCCTTGGCATTCCTTGATCTCTGCCTTCTCCGCTCATATAGCCTTCTCTCCTGTGTGTCTCTGTGTATCTATGTTTATGTGTCCTCTTCTCCTCTTATAAGAACAAAATGATTGACTTTAGGGCCCACCCTAATCCAATATCACCTCATCTTAACTTACAGCTTTTTTTTTTTTTTTTAAAGTGGACTCCACGACCAGCGACCTTGAGATCAAGACCTGAGCTGACTTCATGAGTCAGACATTTAACTGTGTGAGCCACCCAGGTGTCCCCTAACTTATATCATAATTGTACCTGCAAAGACACTATTTCAAGTAAGGCTACATTTTGAAATTCTGAGTGGACATGAATTTAAGGGGGCGGGGGCTGGAGCCCTGTTCAACCCACTACAGGGCCCTCATTTAATTGGAGACCCCTGAGGGCGAGATCCATTATTATCCAACTTCCACAAAAAGTCTAGCGCCAAGCATGATGCCCCCCCGCCCCGCCAAAAAAGTTCTTGAATGGATGAGCCTGTGCGTTCTCTTCTAATTCACAGTCATCACAGCATAACAGATAGAACACACTCCTAATTTATCTTAAAAGCTTGTTAAAACTAACTGCAGATTTCAAGGATCTTAAAGTGTTTATCTGTATGACTAATTCAGCCCCAAATTAAAGACCTTTTTCCTCAAGCAAGGGAAGCTACTAAAGGTATTTCTTTGTAAAAGACTGGTATGCTGTTCCTCAGGGCATATTACAGAAAACATACCTATGAAGAGCCCAGATTACACACTGCTGAAAGCTTTTAATGATAAGAAACAATGTTTTTGAATTTCCCATTATAAACTAGAAATAATATTTTCACATGAAACAAAAATGCTAAATTACTAAACCGCCTCCCTAGGGCTTTGGATTTTGTGCAGTAAAATGATTTTTTTCCATGAATGAAGACCACAGGGGTGTCTCTTTAGGATGTCCATGATCCAGAGCAGGAAACAAGACACATGTTGTCTGAACATCAGCAAAGGAAAGGCCACAGTCCACAGGCTTGGGGTGGGCACTGGCTAACAACAGGCAACAGGGCCAAGAAGAATGTGGCCACATGTTGGGAGGTATGATGTGTGTTCTCAGAGCAGCTGGAAGCCCAAGAGTGACTAGGGTTAGGTTTGGATATGATGGCATCTAAGGATCACAGGCAGAGTTGTCGAAATGGCTCTGAGTTTATGTTGGCTCTATTACGCTGATATTGGGTATGGGGACTGGATGGTGCTCCATGAACCCTGCCCTGGGATCCCTTGGAGCAGCAGCATATAGAGTGGGACTTGTACTGAACGGAGACCTGGAGCCCTGAGCTCCGAAGTTCTTTGCAGTTTTTAAATGTGTCGATGTGGCAGATGCAGTGTAATTAATAACATATCTAAGCGTGTGTATCCTGATTTGTATTGTTGTGTCTGGATTATGCAGGTATCTCTGAAAAAAAAAATAGGCTGAGAGATTTGGTCACTTATTTGGATTTTCAGAAGTATTTTTCCATTAGTGTATTTCTGGTTTTGACACCCTTTATGATAGAAAATTCCCACTTAATAAACCAGGAACATGCAGTGTTTAAAAGTTATGAGACTATTTAAGTGCTTCCTTGACATTTATGATGTTTTAAAAGATCTTTATAGCCACACACTCGATAGTTATAATAATTTCCAATTTCTTTCTTAAGCAGTGACAGTGACAGCTGTCCCACATTGTCTTACTTCTGTCTTGACCTATTCTTTCCACTAACAAACTCCACTGAGAGAGATGGAACCATCTGCCCGTTGCAGAGCAGACTCGCCCCACTTTCTGAGAACTTGGAAGTTCGAGCTTAGTTCTCCCATCTTAATACTTTTATTTAGTTCTAGAGATTTTGTAAGACAAAAAATCAAACATAATGAAAGTCATGTGATGGTTGTTTCTGGAACAACAGATGCTATACACTGCAGGGGTAGTCACCAGGCAGAGGTAGCCTTGTATTTATTGGTTCATTTCATATATTCTCAGTCTTTGTGTCAGAAAGGGGGTGCCCTTCCCCAATAAGCTTGGCACCTCTTTGGTCTCTGAGAGCCCACCTATCTCTTCTTTGAAGTTATTCTCTGGCAAAGAAGATGTATGTTAATACTCTGAAGTCGAATTATGTTCAGCGGAAAAGTTTAAATTGTAGAGCAATTTTTTTCTTTAAATGAAAAGGAAAATAATATTTATGGAACACCTACTAAGTGCTGAAGAGCTTTATATACCTTATTTATTTTAATTTTCACTATTTTCCCCATGTTAGAGATGAGAATAAGAAGGCACACAGCTAGTAAGGGCCAGAGTCTAAATATAAATCCAGGCAAATTCATTCATTTATTTTCTGGCAACACTTCTTTCATTCATTCTCAGTGTTTGCATGTTCTTTCTTGAAGACGCTGACTTTTTTCTTATTGTAGTAACGTGTACAAAACACAGTATTTACCATTTTAACCATTTTTCGGTATAGTTCAGTGGCATTAAATATGTTCACACTGTTGTGCAACTAACACACTATTCATCACCAAATTTCTTCATCATTCCAGTTGTGGTAACACCGTTCTTTCAATTATCCAAACTTGAGAACATGATGTCATCTTGGACTCTGCCACTCATCTCCTATATTTAATCTGTTATGTATTTCCATGCATTTCTTTAAAATGCCCACAGATTGGGTTCCTTTCATTAACTCTGACATGACCTTCATCCAAGTCTGACCACTGTGGATCACCCCAACACCTGCCTGATACAGCTCCACGCTTCAGGACCAACTGCCACCAACCCTCAACATCACTGTCAAAGTGATGCTCCAAAAAACCTGATTTCATCATGTCACTCCCTGCTCAAGATTTGACAGTGCCATTAAGTTCAAATATGGCATTAAGTGATTGAGCAGGCCTTAACTGCTTTGTCTGCCATTAAAGGCAGTAAATGACCTGATTTCCTTTCTTCTATGCAACATTATTTGGTACTTCTTCCCTGCATTCGTCTGGACTCCAAGGGCTGTCTTCAATGTTAGCCTTACACTAAGTTTGCTTTACCATTCTTTTAAAATGAAGCTTTCTTTTTGTTTTATATTTTATCTCTGCTAGTATAATTATACAAGCTCAATGATCATACATTTGTTTTCTATATTATGTGACTAATACACTATTTAAAAGGAATAACATGTCACTTCATTTAATCTTTAATTAAGACTTGTTTAGTGTTATCAGGAAGTAGAGCTTCTCAGTTTTAAAGTAGGGGGTCAGTTAAGAAAAGATAGAATTACCTCACTGGAAATCATGAAGTTTCTACCCAGAACATTGTGGGTATTTCTAAGTATGTATTGATGGTTTTGTCAGAATCTGAAACTAGATCTCTTTTACTTCCGTATGCATCTACTTGTTTACAATTCACTCATTCACTCATAACTCAGCTTTTCCAAGGCCAACAAGAAATATGAATAAGTTAATTTATAACAACAACAACAACAACAAAAAAGATTAGCCTTACAAGGCAAGCTTTTTCTACAATCTGTGTCATTGCTTTCCACTAATCTAATCCCTTTACAAAGTTATTTCCTATTGCACTTCAAAACATATATGGTCTCTATTTATTTCCTGTTTTTATTGCTTTTTGCTTCACCCCAACCCCACGTTAAGTTACTTGGGTATAAGGTCTTTGTCCTGTAATTTTGTGAGAATCCTATGATTTTTGCATGGGTAAGTTCTAAGGGGTGGACAAAGTAACATATATTGTTACATATATGTAACATATTGCAAAATTTGTATCAGAGTTACAAGATACAAGTTACAAGATTTGTATCAGAGTTCTCAGGAAGAAAACACTTTGCACCCAGGAAGAAATCTCTCAGAAAAGTTGTCAAATATCAGAATAGCAAGAGTGCAATTTTTAAAATAGTTCCTTATGTATCTTTTGCATTGTCATGAGCAAATGTGGGCTAGTGAATTTTTAAGGCAAAATATTACCCAGGTGAGTCTGTTCCTCATTTTAAATAATTCTCAGAATATGTGAAATACTCAGTAAGTATCCCCTCCCTTCTCCCATGGGTCCATATGATGTCCAAACCCTAGATACATACCAGAATAAGATATATAAAATGTTCTTACTATTACTAAACTTAGCAGCTATTTTCAAAATTGACTTTTAAGTCCAGTTAATAAACAAATTTTTCCCCTTCAGGAGGGCTTATAAGAGACAGTTTCTCACCTTATAACAGATTCATAAATGGATAATTTGACACTAAATTGGGAATACCAATCATTCCCTTGTAAGCAGATGTGACATTCAGAAGATTAACCCTAGCATTTAGGATCCCCTTCCTCTTGCATTAGAATTGCAACATTCACCAAAGCATTTTTAAAAAATGAACATGTCAAAAAAGGCGAAACAAACAAGAACTAGAGAAGCTGACAGACATTGAGAAATAGGGAGCATATAACATTGGAAGAACATTGCAGTGATATCTCAGACCAAAGAAATATTGAGAAATTTTATAATAAATACATCAATTAATGGCAGCTAATTTTTTTTTGGTTATGAATAATGAATAAATAAAATCATACAGTCAAATTAGCTCATTTCCAAGTCCTATTTATAGACATTGTATTTAAATAGGTTTTTCACAAGTAACAAATTCGGAGCTCATGTGGCCAAGTGCATCCTTACTTTCTACTCTTTTCCTTTTCACTATCCTTCGGTGACTTAAATCTGCATGTGGGGCAGTTTAAACTGATAACCCTCTAATTCCTGCTAATGCATCTGTTAGGAATATTAACAAAGTACCTAGAGGACTCCTATTGGTAAAGTGCTATTCTACCTACTGTTGCAGCTATGAAAGTTAAAACTTAAAAACCTCCACAGTTGCATCAACATTTAGCAATGGCATATCACTGTTGGCACCAGAAGGCCCTGAATAAACTATTGTTGTGGCTTTGCTGATAGACAGCTCGTCAGGAAATGATCAGTATTGGCCATGATTTGGGGCTAATTTCATGGATGTTTTCCAGTTTCCGTGATCTTCCTTTCCCCTTTTCCAAACAAAAGTGCTTCTGAAAATTTCTGCTTAACATCTTTCAGTTTGAATAAAGAAAACACAAAACATTCCCCTTGCAGCTGGTACTGGTGAAATTACTTCTCTGGCGGGACTGGCAGATGAGGGGTCTTGTTTGAGAAGCACCAGGCAGAAGGTTGCATTCTGTATCAGAGCCCACACTCAGAACTGCAACCTGAGATCTGTCCCTCACCCGCCTCTCCACCTACACACACACACACACACACACACACGCTCCATCTAAATGAACACAGATGGCTGGCACCCAGAGTAGGCATCTAGGAAAACAGCCTCAGGCTTCTCTGGTTGCTGTCATTTCATTCTACAGAGGGCCTTTGAGATGCCCGTGCTGTTTCTTAATCTGAGATCACTCCTTTTTGGGTTTTTAGCCACTTCCTGTTGGGAAATGAACCAGCATCTGAAAGATACCCAGAGACTGATTTGACTAAAAAAAATATATTCTTTTAAATTCACTGGTTGTATAGTATTATATTTAACAAAAGCCTTATTATAATAAAATCCATCTCAGTTTTTAAAAGGCAATATTATTTTTCCCCCTCCAGAACTGTATAACATCACCTGGTGTATTGTTTTTCTGTGTGAAATAAATTAATTTTTCAAATGTAATATAAAGGAGAATAAAGCCAAACTTCACAAATGCTGGAAAGCAATCTAAATCTTTGTACCCCCCCAAATCAAATGGAACACATGTTTTCCTCCATTTATTTCTGTGTAAAGTATGCAAACAATTACCTGGATTTGGAGGGCATAATTATGAAGGGGTTGATATCTAAAAGGTTATTATTGATTTATAGAGTTCTCTAGTTTAATCGAAGACAGGTTTAGGAATAAGAAAAAAATACTACTTTCTCCAGGAACAATAATGTCTCAAAGGGGAAATGTAAGACTTAGGAGTAATTTTTATAAGACATATAACTATAGTTTGTAGATCTGGGAGGTGTTTCTCATTTGCACAACTTCCATGTAATGGACATTTTGGAGAGCCATCTCACTTGTTGTAGTACATTTGATTTGCCTAAAAATGGAATGATTAAATTTGCAGGGCAATTTTTGCTAAGTCTGAATTCCTTATTTCGCATTATGGATTTATAATCCTCAGTCTGAAGATGAAATACCATATACAAGTATAGAATATTTACTTAAACAAGAAGTGTAGTTTAATTCACTCCTGTCATGTGTGCATGCTTGTTCTCTGTGTCTCTTGCACACACACACACACACACACACACCCTACACATTCATCTAATATGGGACAATGTAATATTGCTTAATAGTAGCGCGTGATTGTAGAGTGAAAATTAAACCTTGCATGGGGAGGGTTCCATACTTTAGATTCATATGAATGCTTAGCTATTATATTTATATAAGAGCAGTCTAATTTTCAATAATCAGAGGATTGCATGTTGTCAATATTCAGAGTAATATCGAAATTTTTACAAAATCAAATTTTCTTCTTTTATGGAAAGTTTTAATTTATCAACTCATTAATAAAAGCCTTATCATAACTTTAACGGAATTTAAATTACATAAAGTCTTTCTAATTTGTGGCGTTTTCATAAAGATTGGGGCATCGCCAATAATCCAAAAGGCACATGTTAAAGAAGTAAAAAACAAAAAGAAGGACAAGATGTTGCAGACCTAGATTTGTGTATGTATTTAATAACATCCTATAATCATATATATAAATGTGTATTATCTGTGATGTTTCACATTTGTTACTCCTTGTAATCTGACTCGTACCCGAGGATTGTCTTATTCCTAAAACTGGCATTAACAGAGATAATAACCAAAGACTTCCACATCTGGCCAAGATGGAGTAACAAGGACTGGATTTCCCTCCCACCTTGGGCAAATTGAAAACTGATCAAAATATGTGAAACAACAATTTCCAGACACTGGACAACAGGCAGCACAAGATACTTATCCCTGAGAGAAGGGAAGCAAACAAAATGAGTCCTTTAGCTTAACAAAGTCAGTTTTCAACCTGTCGCATGGAGAAGGTAGTCTGGCTGAATTGACGGAGACAGAATTGATGATCAGAGAGGCCAAGACACATAGAGTTTATGGGGCAGAGTAGTGAAGACAGAGAGTTATATAGGCAAGACGTAGTTATATAGGCTCTTATAAGAGAAGACAAGAGGACAGTGGACCAGAGGTAGGACAAGAGGGAAGAGATAGGAAGGGAAGAAGGAGAGTGAGCTCCCGGAGATCTGCGGAGGGATCCCCTCAAGTCTTTGGCTGGGAATTGATTTGCACATGCATGACAGTAAACTACCTGACAACCAAAGAAAGAACCACTGGAAAGGAATAGGGAGACCAACAGAGATGGGAATAGTTGTGTTCACATCAGCCAAAGTGAAAAGAGCTCATAACATAAGAGACACAGAAAGGACACATAACATAAGGATTCACAGAAAGAAATTGTCTCAGTAGGGGGCTAAATTTGCTGTAGTCCAAAGTCTCATTGAACCAATCCTAACAAAATTTAAAAGCAAGCTTTGAAAGACCAACCTATTCCAAGTAACTTGGCTGCGTGTCAGATTGAAATCCAACACTAATTAAAGAATACAACAACATCCAGCAATCAAAGACGAAATTTACAATGCCTAGCATGTAATAAAAATGTACCAGGTATGCAGTAAAGCAGGAAAATATGAACCATGACTAGGAAAAAAAATCAACCAGTAGAAACAGACTTAGAAATGACAAAGATGATGGAACTAGAAGACAAGGACTCCAAACAACTATTATATTCTCCATATACTCAAGAAATTAGGAGAAAGTGAAAGCCTGATGAGAAAAGAAATATAAGATGTAAAAAGACCCAAGTAGAATTTCTAGAAATGAGACTACAACTATAATGAAAAGTAGTAACAGCTAAAATTTAATGAGCAGTTACTAGGTGCTAGGTATGAGGCTGAGTATTTTACATGTAGTATCTCATTTATCTTATTTATTTATTTATCATTATCATTTATCTCTTGCCTGACCTCTATAAAGCAGATGTTAAAGAGGAGGAAACTGAAGACTAGAGAGGATAATTGTACATGATCATAGACCTGAAATTTGAACTCAGGCATTCCCTCTCCAGACTTGGGCTTTTAAGCAATATTCTATAGTGGTTATTGCACTGTTCACAGTAAAATATAAGTCAGTTTAAAAAATGAACCTCGAGCACCTGGGTGGCTCAGTTGCTAAGCATCTGCCTTTGGCTCAGGTCATGATCCCAGGGTCCTGGGATTGAGCCCCACATCAGGGCTCCCTGCTCCTTGGAGCAGCCTGTTCTCCTTCTCCCACTCCCCCTGCTTGTGTTCCCTCTCTTGCTGTGTCTCTGTCAAAAAACAAATAAAATCTTAAAAAAAGAGAACCTCACATGAGGAAGTTGACTGAAATTCTTAAGGGTCTCGTTAAAAATGACATTTTGGGGGTGCCTGGATGGTTCCGTTAGTTAAGCGTCTGCCTTCGGCTCAGGTCATGATCTCAGGCTCCTGGGATTGAGCCCTGCTTTGGGCTCCCAGCTCAACAGGGAGCCTGCTTCTCCCTCTCCCTCTGCTCCTTCCCCTTGCTTGTGCTCACTCATGTGCTCTCCCTCTCTCTTTCTTCCTCTCAAATAAATAAATGAAATCTTTTTAAAAAATGACAATTTGTTTTGTGTCTGTGCCCACACATACATGCATGCTTACATAATCTGGGTATAGATTTGTTGGAGATCAGGTAGATCTTTCTGAGAGTGTTGTAAGAGTTGATATGGAGAGTGACTGAACTGATTTATATCCTGCATTTTCTCAAGAAGATATGATAGAAATGAGTTGAAGGAAAGCTGTAACTTAATTGTAGAACAAAACAACGTAATATTGTTCACAGCTCTTTTTCTTGCTGTTGAAGTATTCTACAATTGTCACTTCAATTAAAGTGTGGCAGTAATTATAACAATATAATGATAGTAAGTAAAGATTATTGAATAATTGTCATGTGTCATGCTCTGTACTAAAGTTCAACCACATGCAATCCTTACAAAAATAGTTTCCAGTAGATTCTACTCTTATTTATAGAGTTGAGGAGCAGAGAGAGGTACTTGACCTGCCCAAGGTTACATGGGCAAAGATCATTCAAAGTATTTCTTACACAGAATAATCTTTGAAAGACAGCTTAATAATTGTTTCAATTCCATCACAACTTTTTTGTACAAGACATTTACTTTAATATTTTCCCTATAATATAACTTTCTATAAAGGCTATTTAATAAACTAGCCTTAACTATAAATAACACACTATTCAACTGGTAAAGAATGAAGGTACATAGATGTTTTAAAAAGCCAAAATGTCTTAATATACTGGTATAAATGGCATCAATAAATAATCATTTATTCTCAAAAGTACATGAACTTAAATACATGGGTCTAACTATCATAAGATAAAAATGTTTTGAATTCACAATGCCTGAAGTCCACAGTGATATCAAAGAATTATTTTCGTAGGGATGCCTGTGCAGCTCAGTTGGTCAAGCATCTGACTTCACCTCAGGTCGTGATCTTGCGGTCCTGGGATCAAGCGTGGCATGTGACTCCCCACTCAGTGGGGAGTCTGCTCCTTCCTCTCCCTCTGCTCCTCCTCCTCCCCCACTTGTGTTCTCTCTCTCTCTCAAATAAATAAACAAAATTTTTAAAAAAAGAATTACTTTTTAAAATAATGTCCATATAGTATCCCCTAATCTCCTCATCCCAAGACTGTTAGACAACAGGGGCAATTTGACACTTTTTCTCTTCTTACAAGTAGGATGGAAAGTCCATTTCAATGACTGTCATATCACCGAAGAAGTCAGTCAGTAATAAAATCAGAACAGAGATTCTCATAAATAGGTTTTTACTCTAATACCTCGCCCCTTCAGAAAAGCTGCTTTCCACTCAGTAGGTGGGAAACCTCCCATGGTTGGCAGTTATCTGGGCATGACTCACAGTGGTCAGGGAAGAACTGAGTGAGGGCTTCTTCTGTACCTTGTGCAATTGCAATTTCGTTTCATTTCAAGAAGCATTTATCGAGCACTTAAAAATTTCTAGAAGCTAATCCAGATATCTATTTAACAAATAATCCAGGTTATCTAATCCAGATCTCTATTTAATAAATAAATAAACCAGGCCAATAATAATAAATAAACCAGGATAATCCAGTTGTCTAATCCAGATATCTACTTAACAAATAAATAAACTAGGCTATGGTGCCTATTTTAGTTTTAGTTCTCCCCTAGAAAATTAGTCAAATGAGTAATCACAAGGCTCAGAGGAGAAAAAAAAACACCCGTTGATCTGAGCGTGGCATTGACTTTTAGGCTAGATGCATTGCTATTAAATCAATCAGGAACCAATTCCTATAATTTTTACTTCATGGGCTAGAAAATATATGTATATTTTTTAAACTGAGGATCACCAAAAGGGATCCCTCATGCAAGGCTGGTGGAAATGTAAATTGGTGCAGTCACTATGGAAAACAGTATGGGGGTTCTTCATAAAACTAAAAGTAGAGATACCATTTGGTCCAGTAATTCTACTTCTGAGCATTTACCCAAAGAAAGCAAAAACACTAATTTGGAAAGACATAGGCACCCCTATGTTTATTGCAGCATTTGTACAATAGCTAAGACAATGAAGCAACCCAAGTGTCCATCAGTAGATGAATGGATAAAGAGTGAATAAAGATGTGTATATATATATATATATATATATATATATATATATAAAGATGTATATATATACATATATATAGATATATATGTACATATGTATATGTATATACATATGTATGTAATATAGACACACAATGGAGCATTACTTAGCCACAACAAATAAAGTCTTACTATTTATGACAACATGAATGTACCTAGAGGGTATTATGTTAAGTGAAATAGGTCAGACAGATAAAGACAATTACCATAAAGTTGCACTTACATGTGGAATGTTTTAAAATAAAACGAAGAAACAAAAACACAGAAATCGACTTATAGAAACAGAGAACAAATTGGTGGTTGCCAGGAGGGGGGTTGGTGAGTGAGATGGGCAAAAAGTAAAAGGGATTAAGAGATACAAACTTAATGTCAAAAAATAAATAATTCACCGGGATGAAAGGTACATAATAGGGAATGTAGTCAATAATATTGTAATAATTTTGTATGGTGACAGATGGTAATGATACTATGGTGAACATTTTGCAATGTCTATAATTATCAAATTCCTATGTTGTACACCTGAAAC
Organism: Martes martes; assembly: GCF_963455335.1. Classification (NCBI taxonomy): domain Eukaryota; kingdom Metazoa; phylum Chordata; class Mammalia; order Carnivora; family Mustelidae; genus Martes; species Martes martes. The sequence continues at coordinate 41,649,920 of NC_137899.1, forward strand.
TAATAAAAAATTGCATGTAATCTACACTTCAATTAAATTTTTTTAATAAGTGAGAACAAACATAGATCAAGCAGAATAAAAACCAGAGAGCAGACTACCATCCATTACCATTATCAACTAACACATAAAAGGAAGGATTTTGTTTAACATAAAATTAGTAGTAAGGACATAGTCTTTTATCTATGTCAGAGTCAAAGATAGTTTTAAAATTGAATAAATTTAGCTTTATGAATGAAAACTCATCACCTTTTCCCTGTCATTCTCATTTCAACATGGACCCGTGAAAACCTTGCACACTGGCACCCCTTTGCAAATGGGAGTTTAAGATTTCTTAAGATTTCTTAAGATTTCTGTGGATGCATTTTAGTATCAGTGATATAAACAATGCTGGACTAAAAAAAGAGAGGTACAGCCACATGCCAGGAGGCAGTCTTGAAGAATACACAGTGTTGCCTCTTTGTTGGTGTCATTGAAGGCAGGTGGCTCTCACTTTATTTTCTTTTTGAAAATGAAGATGGACAACATGTAGAAGTGCTATGATTTTATTATTCACCACCTATGTTATTCTTGAGGCTAAAGAGTAGGTAAAGATGGGGTATATCTCTGCTTCATTAGTGTAACTACCAAATTATAAAGTCTATATGAACTTCATTCAGACCAATGATTATAAACGGTTTCTTGGATCACAAACTACTTCGAAAATTAGATGAAGTCTATGGACCGTTCCCCCCCATAAAACGACATATTTGCATACACATACAAGTATTTTGCACATACTCCAGGGGAAACCCTAAAACCCACAAATGGATCCCAGTTCAGAGATTACAGCTTTTATGGATGAAGAGATTTGAAGTATTCACCACTATTATTCCAAACCACTTGTACTTCCATATCCTGTTAGTTTCCATGATACCCAGGAAGCCCTTTATCACTGTCTTTGCTGCAGCCCTCCCTCCTATCCCCCTAAGGCATGTTCCTGGACTGGAGTTTAAATTTTTCATCTTGGTTCCTGGTTTTCACTCCCTCCAGCTCCCAGCTAGGCCTGGACTGTATTTGGTGAGGACCCTGAAAACCCATCTACCTCCATCTAGACTCTGAAACCATCTTTTCCTTAAGGTCTGGATCTTGCTCCTGTTCTTTTTACCATTGGTTTATATCCAGCCTCAACTGGATGACGTAAAAGAACAATCACCCTCTTACTAGGGGACAAAAGGAGACTTGATGCAACCAGCTGACCTTTACATATCACCGCTGTTTAAAGAATATTGCCATGGCACTCCTACTCTGAGATCAGACTGCTTGAATATCGCTGAAAGTTGGGACTCAGACCTGAGGTCCCCATTACTCCTGTGCACATGCACATCCTAAGTTTAAGTCCCAGCCAAGATCACTAGGTACTTAGTAGAGCTAATTAATCCCCTCTGGTTACTTACACCTTTCTCTGTCCTGCCTTATCATGGAAGTCAAGCATGCCTAAGAATTATGACATCAGAGTTGGCATAAAAGTCCACTTTTCTGTATGGAAAGAAATGGTCAAGGCAGGTCTTGAAATGTTTTCTCACTGTTATTTGGTAATATTAACTTGTAGTCAACAGGGAGTGGGTCTGAGCAAAGTTTAATGGGCTAGTGTTCTTCAACCCTCTGATTAGGACATCTTAATAATATACAGACCTGTCATAGAAAGAATTCATCATTTTATATTAACTATTAGTTTGAGGCTAATGAGGATTGTTCCATAAAATTCTTGAATCAGTGATGATAAGTATACCCCCTTTGTTAGAAAAGATTAAAAGTCATCCAAATATGGCCTGCTGCACTGAGCACACTGAACTATTTTAACTAAAATTTACTGGATGTTTAGTGAGTACATAGCAAATACTCAAAAATTATAAATTATTACTATTACTATTACTATTTTGTGTGTGTGCCCAACATTGTATTGAGTGCCTTACATGGATTATTTCATTTAATCCTTAAAAATGCCCTCTGAGGGGTACCTGCGTGGCTCAGTCAGTTAAGTGTCTGCCTTCAACTCAGGTCATGCTCCCAGGATCCTGGAATGGAGCCCCGCGTCAGGCTCTCTGCTCAGCAGAAGTTTGCTTCTCCCTCTGCCCCTCTCCCGCCTCCTCCCTACTCATGCTTGTGCTCTCTGTCTCTCTCTCTCTGAAATAAATACATAAAATCTTAGGAAGAAAGAAAGAAAGAAAGAAAGAAAGAAAGAAAGAAAGAAAGAAAGAATAAATAAATAGGTGACCTCTGAGGCAAGTACTCTTACTTCCAGATTAAAGTCAGCTTGGAGAGTTTAGATAACCTGCTCAGGGTCACTGGGGGAGCCATAATTCAAACCCTTGATTCTAATGTGTGTGCTCTAAGCCACTGTACTATATTGCTTAGCTGTTACAAAGAAAATTTTCCTCGAAAGGCACTCACAAAACAAATGTAGATTTTTAATAAGGCTTTTGTTCTCTTGTTATGGATAAGTACCAAATATCCTAGGATTTAAAGGATAAGAAGAATTTTAATTCTTGTTATGGATAAATAGTGACACTTTAGAATACTTATTAAGACTGCAGGTCCTAGAAAGAGACAGCCTGGGTCTGAATCCAGGTTCTGTCACTTATGAGTTACATGACTTTGAGCAAATGATTTAAAATCTCTGTGCTTCAGCTTTCTATCCATAAAAATGGGTCACAGACTTGTTGTGAGATCCATTTAATATGTCAAATGAGTTAATGCATGTAAACTCCAAACATGTAAACACATGTAATACATGTAAGGTGCTAACATATATAAAATGTTTAGAATAGTACTTGGTTTACAGCAAATGTTCAAAGAGAAGAAAAACCCACAAGATACTATTATTTGGGTTATGTCAAATATCCTGATATGTTTTCTACTCCTTTAGTTTCTAATGAAAGAATAAATTCCAGGCCAACAGAAAATAAGTTCATGCTCAAATTCATTGACACACTGCAGTCCTTCATTCAACACATATTTGAGGGCCTTCTATGTATAAGGCATTGTGCTTGGTGCTGGTCATTATATTCTGAGTTAGGGCCAAATGAATGTGGACTAGCTATATAACTTCATCATAACAGACATTTCACAGTAGGTAATTCATTCTGATTCAGTCCTAGAAGTGGCTTGGATTTCTCAGTTTCTCTAGGGGCCTAGTCCTTTATCAGGCTAATCTGAGACCTAGTAGTGCTAATTCCATTGTCTTTCTTCTTTCTTTCTCAGTAAGCTCCATGTGGGGCTTGAGCTAATGACCTTGAGATGAAGAGTCACATACTCTACTGACTGAGTTAGCCAGGTCCCCCCACTCCTGCTTCTTTTAGGATTTGTCTTTATCTTTGATTTTCTATAATATGAAGATGATTTGCCAAGGCCTAGTTTTGTTGTTGTTGTTGTTGTTTGGCATTTGTCCTTTGTGTATTTTGAGATTTTTGGATCTGCAGTTTTTGTCTGACATTAATTTGGGGGAAATTCTTAGTCATTGTTGTCTCAAATATTTCTTTTCCTTTTTTTCTTTCTTCCCTAATTATGTGTATGTTATACCTTTTGTAGTTGCACCACAGTTCTTGGCTATTCTGTTCTGTTTTTTCAGTCTTTTTCTCCTTTGCTTTTTCAGTTTTGGAGGATTCTACTGAGATATGCTCATGCTCAGAGATTTTCCCCTCAGTCATCTGGTTTACTTAATAAGCCCACGCATTCTTCACTATTGTTATAGTGTTTTTGAAATTTTACATTTCTTTTTGGTTCTTAGAATTTCCATCTCATGTATACATTGTCCATCTGTTCTTGCATGCTGTCTACTTTATCCACTAGAGCCCTTAGCACAATAATTATAGTGGTTTTAAATTTGTGGTCTGATAATTCTAACATATTTGCTACATCTGAGTCTGGCTTTGATGCTGAATCTCTTCAAACTGTGTTTTTTGCCTTTTTGTATATTATAATTTTTTCCTAATAGCCAGACATGTTATACTGGGCAAAGGAAATTGCTGTAAATAAGCCTTAAGTAATCTGAAGTATGGAAGAAGGGGAAGTATTCTATAGCCCTCTGATTAGATCTCAGTCTTTTAGTGAGCTTGTACCTCTGGACTTTGAACTTCTCAGTTCTCTTACTCTTTAGGTTGGAAAGAATGCCTAAGGTGGGCTGTGGTTAGGTATTTCCCTTCCCCCCCATAGAAGACTAGAGAGGGCTGGAATTGAGTATTTTCCTTACCTCATAGAAGTCTAAATCCAGCTAGAGTTGAATATTTCCCTTTCCCCAGGCAGGTTAATCCCTGGTAAAACCACAACAAGGTTAGACTCTGGTTAAATAGTTTCTCTTGTGGGTAGACCTTGCTAAGAACAGAATGTTCTGGTGTATTTTAAAATGGCTCCTTGTCCCCTTTCCCCTACTGGAAACATGAGGGAATTTTTCTGGTGGAGCTTCAGGGGATAAAACTCACAAAACTATGGGGGCTCTCCCATGACTGGGACCCCCATAGACCCCCTGGGATTTAACTCTCAGAATTGTCCACACTGAGAATCCAGCAACTCATCAATTATAGTACAGGTTTCCCTACCCTGGCCCTGGTTCTCACAGAGGTTGCTATGTGGACTTCCACTCCATTAAGTTGGGGTTCTCCATATTCACCTGCTGATCTCTCCAATTTGGGAGGCAACAGTTTGCCCTGTGACCTCACTTCTCTGATGGATCTAAGAAGAGTTGATTTTTCAGTCTGTTTATCTTTTGACTTGTTAGGATAAAGTTGCAACTTCCAAGCTTTTTACATGCCAGACCAGAAATCAGAAGTCCACCATGATGTATTTTTAGAAGAGTATTTAATGGTGATATGTGGAACTTAGACTGGTGTAAAGATGGAAAAGAGGGTGGGGTAGAAATGGAATGAGTCTCTACAACCAGAAGACGAATTAAATAAAAGCAAGAGGGAAAAGGAACAAGATTAGAAACAAGAGATGGAGAGGTGCCTGGAATTGGAAAAAATGAACATTAAGGAAGTGTCAACATCATCTGTGAATTTTTAAAAAATAATTAAATGTATTAATGTGTTATTTATATGATACAAAGTTGATACAGTTTAGTAAGAAAAGCAGACGGTATAAAAGTAGAAGGAAAAGGAATAGAGGCAATTGTATTACAACTGAACAAAGTAAAACACTTTTAGTGGCAGGCGCAGGGCGGGAAACAGTTTGGGGTCAACAAGAACAGTGCAATTACAAAATACTCCACTCATGTATACATGGCCTAAGTGATGAAGCCAGGAATAAAACCCAGATTTCCCAATTCCTGGCCCTGAGCCTTATGTATTAAATCATATTGCTTCTGCTGTCAGATAATCATCTTGCATCTGGAACATAAATACAGCCAATTCAAATATGCATCTTGATCTTATCATGTGGTTAGCAATCCATGCTGTTATTATTGTCAATAGGACTGCATCCCATTAATACCACATTCACTTTTGGCAACAAATCTAGTGGAATAAGGTGGATAAATACAATATACAATGTGGTCAAAGAAAATCACCCTTATTCCAAATACCAGAAGACATTAGAGGAAGCTCCCAGGTAGGACTACTGTGGAGAATCTTTAGAAAGTCAAAGGGAAAGACTGGGAAAATTTATTTTAAATTAAAATTTGTTGGGCTTTGGTAATTCCAAATAAGTTGGGGTTTTTAAAAAGTATAATGATTTGATTAGAAGTCTATTTTTTAGCTGAATGCCAATTTTTACCATGAGATAATCTTTACTATCTTCACTGCTCAAGTGAAATCTGTACAATCCTCATTTACATTGCTTAGATTTCCTTTTCACGTTAATAGTTACTATATGCCACATGGACCGGAGATTGATGGTCAGAATTAGTCATTTGATGCATGATGATCAGCATAGATGCAAATTTTGACATTGAATCAATGAAATAATAAATAAGAACAAATAATTGGAGGGGGAGAAAAACCATGAGAGACTGTGGACTCTGAGAGACAAACAGGGTTTTGGAGGGTTTGTGGCGGGGAGAGGTGAGCCTGGTGGTGGGTATTGTAGAGGGCACGTATTGCATGGAGCGCTGGGTGTGGTGCATAAACAAATTATTATGATTTATACAATGAATTTTAGAACACTGAAAAAATAAAATAAAATAAAATATTTAAAAAATAATAAAAAAAAAGGGGGGGGCGCCTGGGTGGCTCAGTGGGTTAAGCCTCTGCCTTCGGCTCAGGTCATGATCCCAGGGTCCTGGGATTGAGCCCTGCATCAGGCTCTCTGCTCAACAGGGAGCCTGCTTCCTCCTCTCTCTCTGCCTGCCTCTCTGCCTACTTGTGATCTCCATCTGTCAAAATAATAATAATAATAATCATAATAAAGGATATATAATAGCTTGTGTTTCCCCTCCAAAGATATTGGCTCCATGTTCAAAATGCTAGATGGTCTTAAAAACCCATACTATGATTAGTGTACCTATGGTCATAGCAGCATTATTTATAATAGCCCAAATGTGGAAGCAACCCATTCATTGGATGAATAGGTAAACAAAATGTGGTATATAAGCATACAGTGGAATTTTATTCAGCCTAGAAAAGCAAGGATATTCTGATGCATGCTCCATGGATGAATCTTGAAGATGTTACGTAAGTGAATAATCACAAAAGGACAAATATTGTATGACTCCACAAATATGAGGTACCTGGAGTAATCATATTCATAGAGACAAAGTAGAATGGTGTTTTCTCAGGCGGTAAGGAAGCAGGGAATGTGGAGTAGTGTTAAAGGGCAGAGTTTCAGTTGAAAAAGATGAAAAACTTCTGGAAATGGATGGTGGTAATGGCTATACAACAATGTGAATGTATTAAATGCTGCTGAACTATACATTTAAAAATGGTGAAAATGGTAAATTTTATGTTATGTATAGGCTACCACAATAAAAAAATCCTAAACTATATTTTATCAATTACTTTAAATTTGAACATATAAACTCTGGAGTTGTCCACAGGAAATTTGATTTGCCTATTTATAGTATTGGTATTCACATTACAAATAGTTTCTTCATAACTACATAAACTTTGAAGTTTTTTTGCTCATGCAAAGGAAACCATTACAAATAATTCTCAATAGAGAAGCTGGGAATTGGGTCAGAATTCAAATAGTATAATCTAGACCACCACGTAGCATGCCAATATCAAGGAAGGTGAAATTAATGTGATGTAATTTTATAAAATAAGTTCTGTTTCTGAGGTTCATGTCTGGAAATGCTATCTTTAAAATCCAAATGAGAAGTTCTGGAAGTGGTCATTGCAAATAGTTTGGGTATTTAATCTTCTGGCTTTGGCTAGAAACAACGAATCTTCTTCCCATCAATGCTCTTTTGAGATCCTTTCTGAATTAACAAGAGTATTATTTGGATAAATTTCTTGAAAGCTGAATGGCCCACAGTAACAGAGTGAGCTAGAAAGGCTGTCAGTACATAAATCATGCAAAGATTGCCTCTGTCTGTGAGTGCCTGTAACCATCAGAGCCACCATCAGTCTGTGCTTCATATAGACTGAGGAAGACTGACATTGTCTTGTGTTTTTGATTCTGGCCAGTGTCCTGGGTAGAGTCTAATCACTGTCTGAAAGTGTTTTGTGAGAAGGAGCTGGATATCAACACTTGGGAGTTAGAAAACAAATAGAATCGTAGTTCTTAGAATGTAACTGGTCTTAAGCTGGTGCGCCCTGATTTCACAGACTCATTCATTCAGTCAGAAAGTCATCTGATTATCACTAATCACCTACAAGGTATTGGGCACTGTGCTGGTCCAGTTTTGTGAGGAGATAAAGATTATAAGACAATATAACCAGTTTAAGGGAGATACAACATTTGATAAGGATTCAAAGAGATCATTTTTGATGGGGGGATTATGAATAGGCTTCATGGAAAGAAGACAGCGTGTGAGAGGCTATGCAGGTAAATTCAATAAAAAGGAATATATAATGTTTGTCTAAGTCATCCAAGGAATATACATATAGGCTGAGGTATACAGTAAAAATCAGAAGAGACAACATGACAGGAAAGTTAGTTTGGGGACATAATGTAGAATGCCCCATTGAAGATTTTTCACGAATTCATGGAGTATGGAAAAAAGGAGTGATTACAGTCAGAAGTATAGCCAGGTTCTTGCATCAGGGAGCAAACCCAGAAGAGAGGTTGTAAAAGGATGGTGGTGTGGAGAATCAGTGTGTAAAATGGCCATTACTCTTTTTGATCGTCTTCTCTCTGGGTCTCACAGTCTGACCACTGACATGAGAATCATATATTGAACAGATTGACCCTTTTAATTTTTTTAAGGTCTTATTTATTTATTTTATTTTAGAGAGAGAGGCTGCATGAGTAGGGGGAGGAGCAGAGGCAGAGGGAGAGAGAGAGAGAGAGAAAATCTCAAGTAGACTTCCCACTGAGCATGGAGCCCTATGTGGGGCTTGCTCTCATGACCCTGAGATCATGACCTGAGCCAAAACCAAGAATCATACGCTTAACCAGCTGAGCCACCCAGGTGCCTCTGACCCTTGCTTTCACAAAACTTCTAAAACAGGGCTTCTCAAAATTTAAAAAATGCATACAGATGATTCAGAATCTTTCTAAATTTAAGATTCTTATTCAATAGTCTAGAGCAAGACCTGAGATTCTGCATTTCTAGAAAGCTCCCAGGTGCTGCTTCTATGGATCATGGGTAGACAGGTTGGGTAGCCAGGCTTTAAAGTTATATCATTGGAGTTTTAAGTTTTAACAACCATATCATCCACATACTGCCTTATAAACTGATAAGAAGACACAACTTTTGGAGATTGTACTCATGTGGCACACAACCCTTGATGAGAGATTGTAGAAACATACATAACACAAGATGCTTGGAATAAGTGAGATTCCCCTGACTTATGGTATGATCTGTCTCAGATTTGTAACAACGTAAAAAATCAAATTAGCTAGCACACATGAACTACTAAGCTAATGAGTCCTCACCACCTGCCTCATTCCACCTCAGGCTGCAGGTAGCTTGGAGCAGGCTTGTATCAATTAGTCAATGTAATTGAAGCCAAATGTAATTAATTATATAATTTGAGGCTGTTCGAGTTTAATTTCACTAAATCACATTATGAAACTGGGGCATTATGAAGAATTAGTGAGAAAAGGGAAACAGGCTTGAGTGAAGCTTTCCCATGAGCTGTAATACATGTAATATTTCTTTATCTGATACCCTTAGCAGAATGCAGATGCTCTAAACTCCCCCATTTACTGTTGATAGAAATGCTCTTGTCCTGTGTACTGATGGGATTGTGATCAATCAGTCACTCCTGAAGAGGCATCAGTGAGCTGTTACATTGAGGGAATGTTCATCTGGGGAGGAGAAAGAATCAGAGAGGGTGCCCAGATTTTGATACTGACTCACAAAGGAGTCACTAACAGAAATAGAGAAGGAAGGTGAAGAAGTTAATGTGGAAGCAGAGAGCATAAACTGGGTTTTCTTAATTGCTTTCATTACATAATTAGTGTTATGGGTTAAATTGTGTCCCTCCCAAAAGATGTTGAAGTCCTAACTCCCAGTACCTGTGAATGTGATCTGATTTGAAAATAGGATCTTTGAAGATGATCAGATTAAGGACATGAAGACAAATTGAGGAGAAGGTGATCAAATGGGTGGCCCCTAATCCAATATGGCTATCTCCTTATAAAAAGGGACATCTGTGTATAGAGACAGATGTGCACAGGGAGAATATGATGTAAAGACACAGGAAGAGCACTATCTAAAAGCAAAGGAATGCCTGAGCATTCCAGAAGCCAGAGAAGAGGCATGGAACGGATTTTCCCTTGCAGCTGTCAGAAGGAACCAACCCTGCCAACACCCTGATTTCAGACTTCTTGCCTCCTGAACTGTGAAAACATAAATTTCTGTTGTTTAATCCCTCCAATTTGCCAAACTTCATTATGGTAGCTCCAAGAAACTCATATAAGCAATACATGTCACTATGCAAAAAAATTCAACACTAGAGAAGAACAAAGTAAAGAAATAAAAGGAGAAACTAATGTCCTTATTGAAGGAGTTGGTGTTCTTTCAGGCCTTATATATATATATATACACACATACATACATACATATATGTATGTATGTATGTATGTATATATAACTATCCTCATCTGAATAGCAAAGGAAACAACCAACAAAACTAAAAGACATCCTACTAAATGGGAGAAGATATTTGAAATGACATATCTGATAAAGGGTTAGTATTGAAAATATACAAAGAACTTACACAACTCAACAACAAAAAAACCAAATAATCCAAATTAAAAATGGGCAGAAGACATGAACAGACATTTCTCCAAAGAAGAATAGCCATACAGATGGACAACAGACACATCAAGATGCTCAACATCACTCATTACCAGGGAAATGCAAACCAAAACCACGATGAGATATCACCTCATATCTGTCAGAATGGCTAAAGTCAAAAACACAAGAAAAAACAAGTGTTGGCAAGGATGTGGGAAAAAAGTACATTGGTGTACTGTTCGTAAGAATGCAAACTGGTGCAGCCACTGTGGAAAACAGTATGGAGATTCCTCAAAAGATTAAAAATAGAGGGGCACCTGGGTGGCTCAGTTGATTAAGGGTCTGCCTTCAGCTCAGGTCATGATCTCCGGGACTGGGATGGAGCTGTGCTTCCGGCTCCCTTCTCAGCAGGGAGTCTGCGCCTCCTCTCCCTCTGCCCTTGCCTCCCACTCCAGGTCTCTCTCTCTCTCTGTCAAATAAACAAATAAAATCTTAAAAAAAAGTAGAACTACCGTATGATCCAGTGATTGCACTACTGGTTATTTATTCAAAGAGCACAAAAAGACTAATTCAAAGAGATATATGCACCTCTATGTTTATTGCAGCATTATTTAAAATAGTCAGATTAAGGAAGCAGCCTAAGAGTCATGGATTGATGAATGGATAAAAAACATGTGATACCTCTCTCTACATATATATATAGAGAGAGATAGATAGATAGATACATCTATCTATAGATGTATCTATCTATCTATAGATGTATCTATCTATCTATATATATATAATTCAGCCATAAAAAAGAATGAAGTTTTGCCATTTTCAACAACATGGATGGATCTAGAGAGTATAATGTTAACTGAAATAAGTCTGTCAGAGAAAGACAAATACTGTATGATTTTACTCATATGTGTAATTTAAGAAACAAAACAAAGGGGAAAAAAAAGAAATGAACCAAGAAACAGACTCTTAACCATAGAGAACAAACTGACAGTTACCAAAGTGGGGGTGGATGGGGTGAGTGGGTGAAATAGATGATGGGGATTAAGACTACATTTATCTCGATGAGCAGTGAGTAATATATGAAATTGTTGAGTCACTATATTGTGCACCTGGAAATAATACAACACTTTATGTTAACTACCTTGGGATGTTATAAAAATCAGATTATGACCATAGATATTACCCTAAAACTTGCTTGTTTCATTTCATAAATATATTGTGGACATTCTCCCATACCAGTCCATATAGATCTGCTTTTTCATTTTAATGGCTACATACAGTTCATTTTAAGGACGTAGCACATGGTTTATGGTATACATTTAGGGGAAGGGGAATTTGCTATCACAAACAATGCTGCCATTAATATATTCATTTAAATATCTCTATGCTCTTGTGGGAGTATTGTTATAAGATATAGAAGTAGAATTGTGAAGTCGAAGGTTCCTGCACTTAAGATCTTGTCAAATTGCTCTTTAAAAATGTTGCAATTACACTTGAGCTGTGGCATAAGAGTGTCTTTTCCCACTCTTCACAAACTTATTAACAATCTTTTAAATTTTTGCCAACCTGAAATATAAAAAACAGAATCTCATTATTTTTAATACCATATGTCCATGGTCACCAGTAAGATTGAGAACTTTTTTTTTTTTCTATTTCTGGCCATTTGAAGTTTATATTTTGAGGATTGCCTATTCATTTCCTTTGCTCTTCTCTAGGGGCTTTTGTTTTTTATTCTATTGATTAACATTAACTTTTTTATATGTTTAGGATACTAACAAAGAGTCATGACAAATATTTTCTCCCACATCTATTAAGTTTAGTCTATTAAATATGTGGCAAATATATTCTCCCATCATTGTATATTTTGGTAACTTATTATGTTTATTATAATATGCCTCTAGTATATTTAATCTGTCACATCTGTTAATCTTTTCATTCATGATAATACATTTCATGTCATACTTAAGCTTTAGACAGATACATAGTCAAAGTCATACTTGCATACATCTTAAATGTGTAAGTACTTGTATTGTACTTGAGCTAAAGGCATTAGGTCAGGTAGTACAGGAAAAATTATCATGTAGGATGGCGTTAGAAATTAGAGGAAACAGTATAGACTAGCTCCAGACTAGTGAATTCTCTGGTTGAGGCAAATCACAGTTTACATAATCTGTATAGTGTGTAATACAACCTATTCTTTAATGTCACTGGGTACCTGTACTAAAGATATGTGTTAAGAGGAAGCCACCTCATATTCCCCTTACTCAGATGGGGGTCTGGGAAGAAAAGGGTTTGCACATTGTCTCCAGTTAGCAAAAGGCATAAGGCATACCATCCTGTATACTAAACTGAGAGCTTCTAAACTGAAACTTATAAATGAAATCCAGGTACATATTAAGATGAGAAAGTGATAGAATGATAAGTACAACATGCACATATACATATACATACATACACATATACAACAAAGTATAATGTCAATGTCCAGAAATCAGTGGCTTTCTTATACACTAAAAATGAAAATACAGAAAGGCAAATTAGAGAATCGATTCCATTTACTATAGCACCAGAACCATAAGATACCTCGGAATAAACCTAACCAAAGAGGTTAAAGATCTGTACTCGAGGAACTACAGAACACTCCTAAAAGAAATTGAAGAAGACACAAAAAGATTGAAGACCATTCCATGCTCTTGGATCGGAAGAATAAACATCGTTAAAATGTCTATACTGCCCAGAGCAATCTATACTTTTAATGCCATTCCGATCAAAATTCCACCAGTATTTTTCAAAGAGCTGGAGCAAATAATACTAAAATTTGTGTGGAATCAGAGGAGACCCCGAATTGCTAAGGAAATGTTGAAAAACAAAAATAAAACTGGTGGCATCACGTTACCTGATTTCAAGCTTTACTACAAAGCTGTGATCACCAAGACAGCATGGTACTGGCATAAAAACAGACACATAGACCAGTGGAACAGAGTAGAGAGCCCAGATATGGACCCTCAACTCTATGGTCAAATAATCTTCGACAAAATAGGAAAAAATATCCAGTGGAAAAAAGACAGTCTCTTCAATAAATGTTGCTGGGAAAACTGGACAGCTATATGTAGAAGAATGAAACTTGACCATTCTCTTACACCATACACAAAGATAAACTCGAAATGGATAAAAGACCTCAACGTGAGACAGGAATCCATCAGAATCCTCGAGGAGAACATAGGCAGTAACCTCTTTGATATCAGCCACAGCAACTTCTTTCAAGATATGTCTCCAAAGGTGAAGGAAACAAAAGTGAAAATGAACTTTTGGGACTTCATCAAGATCAAAAGCTTCTGCACAGCAAAGGAAACAGTCAACAAAACAAAGAGGCAACCCACGGAATGGGAGAAGATATTTGCAAATGACAGTACAGACAAAAGGTTGATATCCAGGATCTATAAAGAACTCCTCAAACTCAACACACACAAAACAGATAATCATATTAAAAAATGGGCAGAAGATATGAACAGACACTTCTCCAATGAAGACATACAAATGGCTACCAGACACATGAAAAAATGTTCATCATCACTAGCCATCAGGGAGATTCAAATCAAAACCACATTGAGATACTACGTTACACCAGTTAGAATGGCCAAAATTAGCAAGACAGGAAACAGCGTGTGTTGGAGAGGATGTGGAGAAAGGGGAACCCTCTTACACTGTTGGTGGGAATGCAAACTGGTACAGCCACTTTGGAGAACAGTGTGGAGATTCCTCAGGAAATTAAAAATAGAGCTTCCCTATGACCCTGCAATTGCACTGCTGGGTATTTACCCCAAAGATACAGATGTAGTGAAAAGAAGGGCCATCTGTACCCCAATGTTTATAGCAGCAATGGCCACGGTCGCCAAACTGTGGAAAGAACCAAGATGCCCTTCAACGGATGAATGGATAAGGAAGATGTGGTCCATATACACTATGGAGTATTATGCCTCCATCAGAAAGGATGAATACCCAACTTTTGTAGCAACATGGACAGGACTGGAAGAGATTATGCTGAGTGAAATAAGTCAAACAGAGAGAGTCAAGTATCATATGGTTTCACTTATTTGTGGAGCATAACAAATAATATAGAGGACAAGGGTAGATGGAGAGGAGAAGGGCATTGAGGGAAATTGGAAGGGGAGGTGAACCATGAAAGACTATGGACTCTGAAAAACAACCTGAGGGTTTTGAAGGGGCGGGGGGTGGGAGGGTGGGGGAACCAGGTGGTGGGTATTGGGAAGGGCACAGATTGCATGGAGCACTGGGTGTGGGGGAAAAACAATGAATACTGTTACGCTGAAAATAAATAAAAAATTTAATTTAAAAAAAAGTATAATGTTATCACTAAATCCAGAACAAAAGAATTAAGGCTGGAAGCCACTGTCACTGTGTCCGTGGTAGTTGTAGACATAACCAAGTGACCATTGGTGTGACTGTCTGGTCCACTGTCTGTATCTCTAGTGTAGACCATCCATATCTAGATACTGGAGTTGGGATATCACTGCTGCCAAAGACAACTAAGCTCCTTTGCTCTGAATTTATATTCATCGTGCAAACTTCAGTTCATAATTCTGTTTTTTTCCTTTCATTTTTTAAAATTTAATTTTTTTCAGTGTTCCAAAATTCATTATTCATGCACCACACCCAGTGCTCCATGCAATATGTGTCCTCCATAATACCTACCACCAGGCTCACCCAATCTCTCACCCCTCTTCCCCTCCAAAATCCTCAGTTTGTTTTTCAGAGTCCACAGTCTCTCATGGTTTTTCTCCCTCTCCAATTTCCCCAACTCACTTCTCCTCTCCATCTCCCAATGTCCTCTGTGTTATTCCTTATGCTCCACAAGTAAGTGAAACCACATGATAATTGAATCTCTCTGCTTGACTTATTTCATTCAGCATAATCTCCTCCAGTCCCATTCATGTTGATACAAAAGTTGGGTATTCATCCTTTCTCATGGAGGCATAATACTCCATACAGACCATATCTTCTTTCTCCATTCATTTGTTAAGGGGCATCTTGGCTCTTTCCACAGTTTGGTGACTGTGGCCATTGCTGCTATAAACACTGGGGTACAGATGGCCCTTCTTTTCACTGCATCTGTATCTTTGAAGTAAATACCCAGCAGTGCAATTGCAGGGTCATAGGGTAGCTCTATTTTTTAATTTCTTAAGGAATCTCCACACTGTCTTCCAAAGTGGCTGCACCAACTTGCATTCCCACCAATAGTATAAGAAGGTTCCCCCTTCTCCACATCCTCTCCAACACTTGTTGTTTACTGTCTTGTTGATTTTGGCCATTCTAACTGGTGTATGGTGGTATCTCAATGTGGTTTTGATTTGATTTGAATCTCCCTGATGGCTAATGATGATGAACATTTTTTCATGTGTCTGTTAGCCATTTGTATGTCTTCTTTGGAGAAGTGTCTGTTCATGTCTTCTGCCCGTTTTTTGACATGATTATTTGTTTTGTGTGTGTTGAGTTTGAGGAGTTCTTTATAGATCTCAGATATCAGCCCTTGATAATTTTGTATCCTAAGCAGATTATCCTACTGGGAAGGCAATGTTCAACTTAACCAGTATCAATATTCTGATTAGCTTGGCAGAAAAGTATCTCTTTTTTAATTATTCAATCTTTTAGTAAAGGAAGATGATGGTTTACATCATCTTTTTTTTCCCCTCCACCAATTGTTCCCATAGGAGGGAAAGGGCCCCATTGGTAGGGAAAGCCCAGTGGGTTCCCACTGGTAGGGAAAAGGGCCCCTCTAGTCTATTATGTGTCTCCACCATCCATATGCCCCCATCATATATTATTCTATCCTTATGCTAACAAAGACTGAATAGCTTTTCTTTTTCTTACTTTTACCTAATGATATCCATTGGCCTATAGGTGGCATTCTGTGTAACACACATGTTCTGCTATTTATTATGAAAGGAAGTAGAGAAGAGGGAGAAAGATCATGAAGGACCAAGACAAAGCATTCCATAGTTTATCAAGATATGAAAATCGGCCCTGGAAATGATAATTCTTGGTCTGATGTAGTTTGGGTCCCCATAAGCAGTTTTTGCAAGGTCTAAGCAAATGTGGCTGAATAAATTTGTACATCTGCAAAACTGAGGTACCTTCTGGTCCTTTGATGCCTAAGTAGCCCCAAAGGTATTATAATTGGTGTGGTAGATAATACAAATGGGAATAATCACAAGTGGAGGCAAATCAGTGGTTTGGAGCTATTTGGTGTAAAGAAATTGTGATTGGTGAAGAAGTAAACTCTATGGTATTTTAGGAGGTGATACATGCTATGGAAAAAGAAATGGTAGAACAAGGTGAGTGGGACTGGGCATATAGAGGGTGGGTGGGTGGTAGGTTGACATTTTTAAATAGTCTGGTGGTAGGAAGAGGGACTCATTGAGGAGACTGGAGTGAAGGCTTGAGGGAGGTGTGGGAGGGGGCAACCTGGGTTTGTGGAGGCAGAACCTTCCAGGTAGAGAGTCACCAGAAGAAGACCCTTACATATCTGCCATTGTAAAAGTTTTCTGTTTTAAAAAATAACAGACACAAAAACTCTTATGTAAAGATCCCCAAAGCCTCCCTATGCTGGCCAGAAAAGTAAAGGTAATGGATATTTGTTACTGGAGTTTTAAATCACATGTAGAGAACAAAGAAAAGAAAGGTTATTTGGTGACCGATAGTGAAAAGGATCAAAGGCTCATCTGACAGGTGTGTACTTACAAGACAAGGAGGTAGAGGAGAAAGGGGCCTCTTCCCATCCAAGTACTAACCAGGCCCGACCCTGCTTAGCTTCCGAGATCAGACGAGATCGGGCGCGTTCAGGGTGGTATGGCCGTAGACGAAAGGGGCCTCTTGATGGACTTCTTCACTGGCACTTTGGCTTCCAGCTCAAGGAAAGTGAAACCCACCATAGTCCAATGTAATCTGCCAAGAAGGTCCTACTAGAAAGGATTTGGATGGATTCCTGGAGGTGAGGCGTTATTTGGCCAGAAGGAAGATGTTATAATCTCCCTAGTAGAAGGGGTCACAGCAGAAGCATGATGCAAGAGGATGTCATGGGATACTCATCATCACTTGTTATTTTGCGGCCTGAGATAAGACTTCGGCAGAGGGCAGGGTGGAATGACGAGGTCCCCAGACCACACCTGCTCTGCTACATACTTCTGGCTAGTTACAGAATCAGCTGAGGACTCAGTTCATCTGTAAAATTGGAAAATAACAACACCTGGACGGACCTTCAGAGGGCTATTATGAGAATCAAATGAGGTCAAAGGAGAAACTGTTCTGTAAATAATCAAATGCTATCCCAACAGAAGATATTATTATTCTCAAGGCTTTTATTCTCATCAAATACCTATAATAACATTTGATTCCTTTTATTTCACATCCGGAAATAACCTGCACTTTCAGGATGAAACTAACCTCAAGTCCTGCTGGTTTACTGGCCACTTGCCCCTCTACCCCGACACAAGCTGTAATGGTCACAGAGTAGAAAAAAGAAAAAAAAAGTAGAAAAGAAGATAATCTAGCACCATCACATAGATTAGGAAGCAGCATAGGAAGAAAATCCATGTTCTACCTCTTTTTTCTCTAGAACAGAAATAAAAGGTTGCCACATCTGTGTTTTGGGGTAACTCTTTGAGCATCTGATCCAGGATTTTTATTTTTCTGTGGCTCGGAAAAAGACAGAGGCAGGTAGGCTGGGCTCACCTTTACCCCGGCTCTCCTCTTCCGGGTTCTTATCAGATGTGAGCTTGGCCAGGTGATCGTGGCCGCAGGCTTGCTTTTCTCCTCCACGGCTGATTTCCCTGAGAGCCCCATAATTCTCGAGGTCAGATCTTCCCATGCAATGCTGAAGCTGACAAATCTAATCTCTCGAGCAAACAGGTTATTTTGCTGCAAAACCTCACAAAGAAAGGGGAGGGACATTTCCCTTGGCTTGAAATTTTAATCTACTTTGAGTCCAAGCTCACAGAACGTCTTTATGATTTTCTTTGAGGGGGTCTAAGGGCAAAAAAAAAAAAAAAGGACTTTATGTCTCTTATTGAATATCCTTATTTCTAGCCTTGGTCAGACTACTCGAAAACACTCGCTCCAGCTTTTATCAGCTTAAACCTGGCACATACATGAGGTGTGTGAAAGGATGTAGGTTGTTATTCAGTGCCTCTGGCATATCATGTTAAGATGAAAAACAGAAGTTTGCCTCTTAAAGGGGAACTGTCAGTCCAAGGTCATCATTCCCCAGCAGGCTACAGTACCAGCCACACCACAAATAACATTCTGGGTGTGGGACAAGCGTCTGGTTAGTGTCTCCATTTGGGAGAAGCAGGGAGAAGAGCGTTTCCTCTGAATACCAGATCAATCATCTAAGGGCAATTCGTCTTCTACTAAAATGATCTCAAGTTCACGACTAATAAGACCACAGCTGCCTTTTTATGGTTGAGTTACCCACACACAACTCGGCACCATATTCTAGGTCAGGTCACAAATGCGTAATAGGCCTCAAACTTGGCAGCTTCATTTTCTTCTGTCTTTTCCTTGCCCAACCCACACTGAATTACACACTGACCAAAGCTCCCCTGGAGTCACATGGAATGAGGATTTGGCTCCAAATATCCAAATTTGCAGCCCAAAATGGAGGCCTCCCTGGGCCAACTAAGTTTTTCCATTCCACTTCCAGAGGGCTGCCATGCTCTTTCCAGAGATTTATGCAGAATTCACTAGGCTGCATTTTCCTCTTGATGGTCCAGGTTATGCAAACGTAGATAGGGGACGCACAGATGGCCCCTAAACTATAAAGTTACCCCAAACTCAAGAGCAGAATGAAGCTCAACTGTCTACCAAGTGAACTTGAACAGCAAGGAGCACAGAGGGAAACAGATCTTAGGGAGAAAGAAGGAAAAGAGTAAATAAAATTTTGTCTTTGTTTTCCCTCTTTTCAAAATCAGTTTTGCCAAATTGCTAATTATCCTTAAAAGTATGTGAAGTGCAGTAAGAAGGAAGTCAATGTTAGCATTTTGGATATCCTGGCATGTGTCATGTGCAGTCTCTGGGACATCCAAGGTGACATGGACTGACACACTGCCCCAAGCACATGCTCTATATTACCATTATATTTGTGTAACTGATCCATTCCTGGCACGTAAAGCCCTGACCTCTGAGGGCTGGGGGATTAAAGTATCAGTCACAGGGTTCAAACTGTTGTCCTTTTGTAGGTGGATGTTAACTTCTATTTGGCTCTCTGTGTCCCTGGACTTTTCGTTTGCTCTAACAATGGAACACGCAGGTCAACTAGTTGGCACTGACCTGAGGGCCAGGACACTGGGGTTCACTGCTTTTCTGCCTCCGCAGTTTTATCTCATATTCCTACACTGCACCTACACCATTAGCACTCTGCCCTGGGACCATTGCCATAGTCATGTACATATGCACAGCTGAGCACAGTACCTCGTATAAAAAGATGCTACGTCAAGGATACTGAGATGCTTACACCCTTATTCCTGGGTCTTTATCATGAATCCATCCTGCAATTTGGCACTAGACTTCCCCTGCCTTAAAATCTGTGATGATGTACTGTGGGTCAGCTTTTTGTTACCCACCTAAGGATGTCTTCATTCAAATATCTGATGAAAATAATGAACAAGAAGACATAGAGGCCAGAGCTCTGGGATGTTCCACTACAGATGTTCCTTTGATTTTCATTTAAATTTGTAGATCTAGGCTCCATATTTTTGTTTATAAGGAACTCATTCGAACTTAATTCAGTGTGAATTTATTGATAACCAGAAACTGGAATAAAAGAGGAAACCATTGTTCCAACCTTTGAAGAACTTCCAGTCAAATGAAGAATACATATTTGTGTGTCTGATGAAGGTGGGGTAAGGGATAGGGGAGTTGGGGTGCTGAGGAGTAGGGGGAGTGTTTCTGTGAGTATATAAACAGTCACAGTTCAATGCATGGGAAACGTTTACCAAAGAAATTCAGAGTGCCTCAGGGTTCAAAAGTGGGAAAGATTACATTTGATGGTGGAAGTTCAGAGTGGCTATATGAAGCAGCATTCTTCTTGCTCCCGTATCACTCCTGATCATCATTCACATGTCTCTCCTCCACAGCTTCTCCTTTGGGGTTCTGACCATCGGTTTATATCAACTTTTCTCTCTTCTGACCCACATCCACCCACTAACTCCTGGCCACTTTTCCACTGTCAGCACCTAGCAGATCTCTCTTTCTTACTATCACCCTCAGAAACTCTAGCAATCGCATTATTATCATTCAAGTACACTGGTTCCACCCTTTATTATCGACTCTAAACTCAGCTACCCACTTAAAAAGTCAGACTTTAGCCTTTATCACCACTTGAAATTGTTCCACTCCAAAAATGCAAGTTAAAAATTTCTCTGTCAGATGATGCCCCTCACCCCTCTTCCATTTCTCTTATCATCTTACGTTTAACTAACTTTTATTCTTTGTCCGCATTGCGTTCTTCATTCTGCCCCTTGATCCTTGATAATCTTGTACTATCTGCACCCCAGTTTTGGCTTTAGTTATTTCTTTTCCTGGCCTGGAGTTCTGGTTGGCCTATTAAACAATGCACTTGCTTCCCAGGTAGAATCCCTAGACATGCTGCCATTATATCTTTGGCAACTTTCTTTTTTTTTTTTTTTTTTTTTTTTTAAAGATTTATTTATTTATCAGAGAGAGAGAGAGAGAGGAGTGAGAGTGAGCACAAGCAGACAGAGTGGCAGGCAGAGGGAGAAGCAGGCTCCCTGCCGAGCAAGGAGCCCGATGTGGGACTCGATCCCAGGACGCTGGGATCATGACCTGAGCCGAAGGCAGCTGCTTAACCAACTGAGCCACCCAGGCATCCCTCTTTGGCAACTTTCAACTGCCTTGCCTTAGTGAGGGCTTCATAGCTATATTTCCAGTTCCTTTATTCATCTCTTGAGAATTCCCTGAAGCGTTTCCTACAACTATAGTTTCAGACCTTTACTCTTCTCTCAAAATTCCCAACATCATCCTTAGGAAAGTATATCTCCTCTTAATTCATTGAAAAGATGTAAACCAAAGCCATTCAATAGAATTCCTTGTGGTTATGTAAATGTCTTATACCTGTACTGTCCAGTAGGGTAGCCACTGAGCATGTCTAGCCATTAAACACTTGAAATGTGGCTAGTGCGACTGAGGTACTGAATATTAAATTTTATTTCATTTTAATTAAAATTCAAACAGCAATAGGTAATTAGTGGCTACACTACCAGATATCATGTAGATCAGTGCTGTCTTTATGTAATCCCAAACTTTCTAATAGCTACATTAAAAGAGTAAGGAGAAATGGTAGAAATTAATTCTATATAAGTAACAATATTGCTTTCATATATTCAATACATTTTCTTTAATGCAAGGCATAAAAATATTATCATTCTAATATGCAACCTATACAAAATTTGATGAGATTTATATTATTTTTATGCTAATAATATCTAGTGCTAATAATCTTAAGATATATTTTATGCTTCTAGCACATATCAGTTCAGACGTTAGATTTTTGTTAGAACTATTTGATCCATATTAAGATTTCACAATATTTACAGTTAAAAACATAGATTCACAGACTAAATTGTTTCAGTTTTAAAAGTTTGCCATTAAATGAATCAAATATCAGCTTTTTTCCTTCATTTTAAATTAATTAAAATTAAATGAAATTAAAATTTTGTTTCCTCAGTCACATTGGCTACATTTCACATGTTCAAAAGTCACATGTGGCTGGTAGCTGCCATATTGGATAGTGTTAAATGAACGGTGTGAACTTCTCCCCAGCCTCAGGACACTCGATATCTTGAGTCTTGCTCTCCCTTCAGTAGGCTGTCTGTGGAAGACACATCTTCCTTAACCACTAACTCATCGAACTAACTAACTAACCCCTAACCTCATTTACACTGCTCCTCTAAACCCTCTCTACCAACCTACCAACCTCCCTTATTTAATTTGTTAGTCCCCCTACCCATTCTTGTTTCCATCAGTGGTTTCTCCTTGTTGTGATTTCTTCCTTTTCGTAGCAGTCCTTCTGCAGGCCAGCAGCAACATCCCCTGAAGACTTGTTAGAAATGTAATTCTCAGCCTCACCCCACACCTACTGAATCAGAAACTGTAAGGGAGGGGCCCCACTATCTGTGTTTTCACAAGCCCTCCACATGATCCTGATGCATGCTATAGTTTGAAAACTACTAGTTTATAGAAAAGTGTACTTGAAAGACACGAAAACTAATAAAAGGGGTTACCTCTGTGTAGTGTAGGGGCAGGGGACAGGGGGGATGGAGAGATAGCTGGAGGTGAGAATCTTTACATTGCTATACTTTTGGAATCACTTAAATGTTCAACTCAAATTTTTAAAAAAGAGGAAGATATTTATAATGTACTGATGGGCTCTTCCCCATACCCATTTTAATTTTTTTGCTCTTAGGTGGGACTTGGAACTTAGTAAATTTTAAAAGCTCTCCAGGTGATCCTATAAAATACACAATTAAGTTTTTTTTTAAAGTATTTTCAGAGTTGTACAACCCATCACCTCAATTTTAAAATACTTTCGTCACCCCCAAAGGAAATCCTATACTTATTAGCGGTCACTGCCAGTGCCCTCAACCTCCCCCCAAACTTATTTTTTTTTAAGATGGACATTTTGTTACTAGCAATTTCAAAAATAGTATCATTAACCATATTAAGGCAAAATATATCTTCCAGATATTAATCTTAGCAATAATAAAACATCTCTCTGGATCAGAGGTATTTCCCTAAGCCTAGAACTTTTTCTTTTTTAAGATTTATTTATTTCTTTGAGAGTGAGAGAGAAGAAGCATGTAAGTAAGTGGAGGGGAGAGGCAGAGGAAGAGGGAGAAACTTAAGCAGACTCCATAGTGAGCTCAGAGCCTTACCCGGGTCTTGAACTCACAACTCTAAGAATACAACCTGAGCCAAAACCAAGATCATGACCTGAGCCACCTAGCATCCCTAGAACTTTTTTTTAAAAATTTTTCAAAATACATAGAGTATGCAAAGTTTCTGCAAACAATAGTTAAAGCTGCTTTTGATGTGGAGGTGAACAGGGTCCCCAGTGTAAAGAGAAAAGAATTTCTTCTTATTCCCAACTATTAGTAAAAGGTCCAAATTTACACAGGAGATAGGGAGGCATGGAAGCCAATCAGGGAATGCTGAATGAAGGCCTCTAACTAAACCAAACCAAAAATTAAAATAAAATAATGGGCCTAGAAGCCTACTCAGACTACAATGAATGTCCTAGGAAAAGTCAGGGGACAAACTAGGACAAACAAAAGACTGGAATATTTAACTCAGCCTTGAAGTGATCTTTCCAAACATTGCCTTCCTTGATCTCCTAGGGCCAGAGGATGATAAAATGGTTTGTGGGCTCTGGTTGGTGCCACAGGGATGAGCGGCTATGCCTGGCCCCACATCCCTCCCACTCATTTCTGAGGATGGCTTTGTTTCTTCCAGCCCTCGGGGCTTGCGTTCTGTGGGAGGCTAGGACAGTTTTTGTTATCGACTAGACATATCAGTTTCAATGACAACCATCCTATTTCTCATGATTTCTTTCCTTGTTCTGAATATGCAAGTTTTAAAGAGAAAAGGAAAGAACGATATGGTTAAGAGAAGAAAAAGATGGTAACAACAGGGAAGTGATGACCCATGGTACCATCTCTCAGCTGACACTGTGGAGTTTACTTCCAAAACTATGCGCATATAAAGAAATATATTTCCTCAGAACAGGAGCCAGGAAAGTGAACATAGGTTGCTGCATCAAGAATCTTAAGATAAAAGATATAAACGATATCTTGAGAGGGAGGGGAAATACCACAAGCAATGAAAAGAAATGAGAAAGGAGACTGAGGGAGGGCAAAGGAAAAAAAAAATCCCTAGCTAATAATATGTTCTTTCCTTCCTTCCTAACACAATGACACACATGACTTAATGAAGCCAGTGAGTTCTGAGACTGATGTAAAAGTTCCAAAAAAAATACTCTTCAGCAAAGGCCCCTGGGTAAATGGTGTCATTTCTAATTTCTCCTGTTCCTGTGATTTAGAGCAGACCCAGGATCTGAAATTCACACCAGCTCTTTGTACACCAGGGTCCCGGGCAGCCAGGGCCCAGGCCCAGGGAGCAGGAACGCAGACTTCCTATGTGGTTTCACTACCGCGGCCCTGCTTTGTCTCACATTTAAAATAATTTGCCAGGTAAAAATAAACTTCTCAGAATCACTGAGTGAAAAATGTACTTAACAATTCAATCCCTGTAAGTTTGGGATTGACAGAGAAAGTGCAGCCAAGGCTAATTAAATTACCGAAAGTGTATGTGAATGGTGGTTTCACTGGTGAGTTTATTAATTCACATCATGATCATTGTTATTATTCACCACAACTCTGTAAATTATGCTTTTCATGAGATAGTGAAATGTGTGAGCTGTTGGCTCTCAAGCTACCATGCTTAGCTGTTGGTTTCTCTCCTGAGTACCATTCATAGAAAGCAAACCCCATTTGTCCTAAGTCCCACGCCCCAGAAGGCATATTCTGTGTTATTTTTGTTTGTTACTCTTTGGAAATAATTAAAGCCTCCAAGAAAATGTCCTTTCCTTCTGCTTTTGCCAATAATTCTCACAATAGGAGTAAGTGTGGGTCATAATGTCAGCTCCTTGCAGGGTAGTTTCCCTGAACTTAGGTGATTTGAAAACTCAGACTCTCAGGCTTAAATCTAGTGGAATCAGAACTGCTCTTTATCCCTCAGGGACAATTTATGGCATATGGATAGGAGCTTTGTGCACCCAGACTAGACCCATGTTAGTAAAGATAACTTGCCAATTGTATATATGCTCATTTGCCCAATAATTTTGTACAAATTTGAGGGGATTTGACTGAAATGGGCAAAATTAAGCTATAAGATATATTAGGCAAGGATGCCAAGTTTCTTGAGTCAAGAAGAGTCTCCCAAATTTGTGCAAGATGCTCCCTATCTCTAGTATAAAGCAATTTTTGCTTCTAGGCCTTTCTCCTCATAGTGTGGTCTCTGAATCAGCAATGTTGGCATCACCTAACAGCTTGTTAGAAATCCAAAACCTACTAAAGCAGAATCTGTACTTTATTAATATCCCCAGCTGAATCATATGCACATAGAAAGAAAGAAAGAAAGAAAGAAAGAAATAGAGAAAGAAAGAAAGATGGCTTTATTGTAGTTCTTGGAGAAAGGGTCTCACTTAGAATTATTTTAAGCAAAGAAAAGTAGCACTTCTAAAAAGGACCATCACTTTACAGAAATAGTTTTCCAGGTGTTTTACACTAACTTCAACCATCTTTGGGGAGACACAAATAAAATGTTTTTCATGTATAGTAACTGTGATCCTCTTCTAAAAACAAATACACACTTTGAGTTTAAAAATTCCCTTGGTGATATGTATAGGAAAAGCTTTCACGGTGGTACTAATGCATTCTGAATTACTGTGGAGCAGCTCTGGGAATCCCTAGCTCCTAGGCTAAAAATAGTTGTTCTGCTTCCCCTGAAACACTCTGCAGAAGACAGTCCGTTAGTGATGCAAAAACTCTCAATTAATATTCACTGATCTCTGTGGATGTCATGCTTTGGTTTGTCTTAGAGTTTATTCTAGGGCAGTTGTTCTTCATGGCTCCAGCTGATGTTATAGCTACAGCATGGCAATAAGGAAAGACCAAGATCACAGCAGGGTTAGCCTCTAAGGCTGAGGGAAGAAATGAGTGTGAATAAAGGGTCTCTAGGATCATAGCTTGTCTGGACTGACAATAACAGCCTGGAAGAAAGGGGAGAAGTGGAAAGAGGTAGGGTGACAGTGGGTAGATGGTGGTGGAAGGGAGGCAGAAGGAAGGGAATTAGCAATAATTTAAGGGACTACGAGGAAAGAGCTATTGCTGTGATTGGGGTTACGGTAGGCTATAAAACAGTGCCCAGGACATAAGATAACAGAGCTTGTCCACATCCACCATAAGTAAAGGCAACATGGGTGTCACATCTAGGCAACTGGGGAACTGAAATCAGGGCCAAGACTGCTAGATGGAGTCAGAACGTGTGCCATGATTCCAGCGTGTTTCTGAGAAGTCTGTTTGAGAACATGGTAGGGAGATAGGAGCATGTCCCTAGGTGAGGCCTAGTTGGAAGAATGACAAGCTCCAGAAGGTTGCTTGGGTGTCATTCGACCATGCTTCTAGCATCAATGACCCAATGAGGTACAAAAAATTCCAGTGATCCCTCTCCTAGTGACCCAGACCAGAAGCCAGAAAATAATTCAATGTAACATTGAATTTCACAGAAATCCTGATGGAGCTGGAGAAAAACTGGTCCACTACAGAGCCTGTAAGATACCTGAGAGTATATTTTAAAAAGCTGAGATGAGACATTGGGTGGGAAAGAGAAGATGCAAAGAGATGACATTATGCACAATTTAGAAAACAATCTGTGTGGGGTGGTGTAGGGCAAAAAGAGTCTTAGTTCTAGTAAACTGAATTGGGTCTTAAAGGATATGATAATTTCCTTCAGGGAGGAAGGGAAAAGAAACATTTATTTAGCACACAGATTTTTCTTAACACAATGCTAAATGCCCACAATAAGCAAAACTGTTGTAATAATCTGGATTTGTATTATAGCATTTAGCTGAGGATAGGAAGAAAGCACATCTTCTAGAGATTTTAGTATCTCAGAACTAAGACACATTGGAGATAATGTGGACAAAATGGTCATAAGGGATAGAAAGACAACCAAGTAATACAACATGAGAGCACTTTCAAAATTGTAAATATGTAATTCATATATGAAACAATGATAGGAAAAATATAAGTGAAGATTCTCTGTGTGAGATCCAGTCTAATGGCTTGGCATTGAAAATGTACAATAATTGTTCATATGCCTATCAATCTTTGAAAGAAAACTTCCTGAGAGTTGAAATAAGAATACAGGACAAGGATCAGAACATGCAGATGCTCAGTGTTAAAGAAATGTTAACATTTACCCTATTATTACTGAGAGCTAATATGGCAAGAATCTAGACATTTCAGCATTTCTATGTACTTTCTAGAAAATATTATGAACAGCAATCCTATGTACTTGCTGTGTCTATAAGAATCAAGGTACTATTTAATTCCCAATATCTTTATCATCTTGGATTTTTATCCCTATTAAGTGTTTTTACAGATATCACTGAAATGCTACCATCTTCTCTACGAAGACTTCCTAATTTTTCTGGGAAGTTACTCTCCCCTTCCTCAGGATCCCATGGCCTCTGCTCAGTTCTCTCAGAGCATGATAACTTATTTATCCATTTGTCCACCTCACCCATTAGGTTCTGATACAGAGACTATGTGGCACATCTATGTCATCAGTAAATGTTTGTTAAATAAAGGAATAAAGAAGCAAGTTGAGAATGTGAGATGTGTTTGCTAAGACCAACTGCATAGACTTAATGTTTGAACTAAATGTAAAATTTCAAATACTATTAGAAAATTAGAGAATATATTTTCATGGCTAACTCCCACCTCTTTCAAGTGTTGGCTTAAGTGTCATTATCTCACTTTTTTGACTAATTCTACTAAAAGTGAACTCCTACCCCAGCCTAATGCCCCCATTTTTCTCTTACCTTGTTCTATTTTTCTGACAGTGTATGTTACGTTTGCTCATTGTTTTTCTTCCTCAATAGAATGAACACGATGAAGGCAAGAATTTTTTTCTTCTTTTGTTCATTTCTATATCCTGAATGCCAAAAACAAGAGCAGGGACGTAGTAGTTGGGCAATGCATATTTATTAAATAAATATATTAATGAATAAGGACTTGTCAAAAGCATTTTGTTGTTATTGTTTTGTTGACTAGGGAAAGTAGACTCAAAGATTTAGATAAGTTCACAGATTTGCACATTAATAGGTTACCAAAGAGATGGACAGTATTACCTTTCAACCTTCAAGGTGGGCATCAAGAGTCAGACTATACAATGCATCTACCATTTAGACATTACAAATCTAATACAATGTATTT
Source organism: Martes martes (assembly GCF_963455335.1). Lineage (NCBI taxonomy): Eukaryota > Metazoa > Chordata > Mammalia > Carnivora > Mustelidae > Martes > Martes martes. The sequence continues at coordinate 41,678,330 of NC_137899.1, forward strand.
TGGTAAAGATGTTTCACAGGACAGAGCCAGTCCTAACAAAGCTTTTTAAAGAAACAATCACAATTATTTCTGATGAACAATTTTAGGCTGACACCCTAGGGTGCCCATATTTTCTCTTGTAAGTGTGTTTTTTCATTTTAGTTGAAGGCTTTTACATAAGTACAATATAATCATTATTTACAACTTGCTGTTTTATAGCCATTATTGAGGCTAAATCCATCTAGATGAAGAGATAGGACCAGCATTTATATTATCTAACCTGTTGGGAAATTTTGGTTAAGAATTCCACTCTGTTAAAAATCATTTCCAGGTCTCTCTGAGCCAGTCCTACAGATACACACATACTCTTTTCTCTTATTTCATCATCACTGTATATGTGATTCCCGAACATAGAGCATGGTACTAGCCACTAAGAATGCCAAAAGAGATAAATCATGGTTTCTGCTCCACCTTGTTGGGGAGATGGGACATGCACATAAAAAGCATAGGGCAGCTGGGTTGAGGGCCAGAGAAATAGCACAGATAGGAAGAGCCATAGAATTTCCTGGAAAGAAGTGAGAATGAGAGTTAAATTGGGGGAGTTAGAATTTGATCTAAGTTTTGAGAAAAATTGGGAAAATAAAGATGGAAGAGTTTTTCTTCTAGGCTAGCCACATCTTTTAACTAGTCTTCTGATTTACTGGGGGGATAATTCTCAGTCGCTTAAAACTTCTTGATTTCTTTTTCCTACAGAATAGCTGCATGTACACTCTGCCCTTCAATGTGCTGACTCCCTAATTCATTTGACATGAATGAAAATGTAGAAAAAACTAGAACTTCTTCTCTGTTAACTAAGCATGCTGATCATATTATTTTCATAAAAAATAGGATAGTTTATTTTCAGTGGCTTCCATGCGACCATCCCAATATGAGAGGATTTGATTTTTCCAAATCCAAACAGGCTAAAAGTTATTTAAAAGAGTAATTCATTATTAGTATTTTAAAATCTTTTCTGGGATAAGCCCCAAAGTTTTGTTTTTATTCACTTTTTCCAAATAAATTTTTTTGCATCAAAAAGGTAATATGCATAAAATACAAAAATACAGAAATCTTTGAAAAATATCTCTGTCCCACTTTGTACTCACTGCTAATATTTTGGTAGGCATAAATAGCATTCAGTTACTAAATATATGCTCAGACCCCAAATGACACTTGAGGTTATCTTCGTGGGAGCATTACAAACTAAACATTAGTGTTTACTTTGAGAATTTGAGTGCTGCTCCCCAGTTTTTCTTCCTTAATCCCTCAGATGAAATATTTCTTAACTTTCTTTACTAGGGAGCATTTAAAAATGGTGCATGTTCATTGCTGTCAACATCCCCAACTGGTAAATTGAAAAATGGACCATCCCATCGTTTCCCTTGCACCTGCATAAGTCTGTCTTCTCTAACGTGCTTAGCCAGAGTGTAAGTGGATGCATCTGCTTTACAAGTTAACCGATAGAATTTGTTTATAAACCCACTGAAGAGCTAAATGAAGCAAACTGCATTATCGTGCTTACTAATTACATTTCATTTCAGCTGAAAGCTTATTACAGATACGGCCTGAAAACCTGACTTTTTAATTTTGTTTACATCCAATTCTGCTTTTACTTCAGCCCTGGAAGATTTTTTTCCCTAAAACTGAGAAGGAGGATTAAAACAGTTGACTGGAGGAGGCCGAGGTATTGGTTAATATCCCCTCAGCCATGTTTGTTAACAGGAAAGGGCCTGTGCTCCTGCTACAGACTGGTATCACTACTTACACTAATGCATTCCTCAGACATCCAGAATGCATCGATATCTTTCACTTGCCTTTAACTCACCACTTCCTGAGCAGAGGTTGTGTTTCTTATAGACAGAGCAATATGACTGTAAGGGCAAAACAAGCTGATATCCAAAACCACAGATATCTGAACAAGCCACATTCTTAACACTGTCATGTCAACTCACATGTGCTCTCCTCTTTTTTCACCAAAATGAAGTTGTGCCCAACATTTCATTAACTGTTAGCTTTGTGCATTTTCAGAAATGACAGGACTGTGATGGCCTGAACTCCATTGCTAGTGGATTCTTCCCACTTTTCTCCTAAAAAGCAGTTTCTCTCCCCACCATCTCCTTCAATCTTACAACAAATTTACAAAACTAAAGGGTTATAATTACTTTGTAGAATAGTCACCTGCACAATGACCATAGTATTCAGTGACCCTGAATCTCTAGGCTGTTTACAATTTTTTACAATTTCTTTTTTACAATTTTTACAATTTCCCTTTTACAATTTTCCCTTTTACAATTTCCCTCTGATAGAATTAGAACCTCTCATATTCATGTATTATGGTTACTTCTACCTTAGCTTCTCCATTCTACCATGCCTACAGATGCTACCTCATAAGATTTTCATATCCTTATGATGGTGACAGAGCAGGAACTGAATTATCTGGACATGAATGACACAGGCATTTTTATTTTCTTCATGAATCTCCCTACATAGCAATTTTTGAAGTCTGTGGGGTCCCCTTCAAGAAGTCTATGGAATAAAAACTATTTTCATAAAAATACTAAGACATTATCTGCCTTTTTTACTGTTTTGACATTTGCACTGACGGTGCAAAAGCAATGGCGAGTGTAAGTGCCCGTGCTTTGGTCCAAATAGAGGCAGTGGCACCAAAATGCTAATTAGAGTCATATTTTTTATCATCATTTACTTGCAGGAAAAAAAATAGCCACTGTCACTTAAGGATATCTTTGATGAAGTAGTAAAAATTATTTTATTAGGTCCCAACCCTTGACACGTTTCTTTTCAGTATGACAAAAGGGGAAGTATATATAAAGCACTTCTGCTGCATACAGAAGTATGATATGCAGATATTTGAGTTGAGAGCTAAACTAGCTTTTTTTTTTTTTTTAATAGAATGCCATTTTTGCTTGAAAGAATGACTGACAAACTATGGTTATTCAGACTTGGGTATCTGGCAGACATTTTGTCAAAAATGAACAAAGTGAGCTTGTCACTTCAAGGAAAACAACTGACAGTATTTGTTGCCGACAATAAAATTTGAGCTATCAAGCAAAAATTAGAATTTTGGAAAATTTGTATCTGCCACGGTGAGCGTGACAGCTTCCCGATACTTAAAGGCTTTTCAGATAAGACTGGTGAGATATTAATGAATGTGATTTGTTGATACTGAATTATAAAATGTGTCAACATTTAGAAAATCTGTATAAATCAATGAAGCAACATTTTCCAAATGACCAATGCCTGATGTTATAAAATTAGACATGAGTAAAAGAGCCACACAAAGTGCAAAATATCTGTTAAGTCTATCTGATCTAATGTGTCATTTTAGGCCAATGTTTCCATATTGATCTTCTGTCTGGATGATCTATTCATTGGTTTAAGTGTGATATTAAAGTCGTCTACTATTGTATTGATGTCTATTTTCCCCTTTAGGTCTGTTAATATTTGCTGTATATATTTAGGTGCTCCTATGTTGGGTACATAAATATTTAGAAATTTTCTATTTTCTTGTTGGATTGATCACTATATAATACCTTTCTTTATCTCTTACTATAGTCTTTGTTTTAAAATCTATTTTTTATGATATAAGAATAGTTATTCCAGCTTTCCTTTGATTTCTACTTTCATGGAATATCTTTTTCCATTCTTTCACTTTCAGTCTTTATGTATCCTCACATCTGAAGAGAGTCTTCTGTAGGCAGCATATAGATAGATTTGTTTCTTTATGTATTCAGCCACTCTATGTCTTTTGATTGGAGAATTTAGTCCATTTACAGTTAAAATAATTATTGATAGGTATGTGCTTATTGATGACAGACCAGACAGCTTTGCTGATGAATTCCACCTAACATTCAAAGAAAAATTAATAAAGAATCCTTCTCAAACTCTTTTAAAAAAAGTAAAGAGGAAAGAACCTTCCAATCTCGTTTTATGAAACCAGCATTACCCTGATACCAAAACCAGACAAGGATATCATAAGAAAAGTAAATCAAGGCAATATTCCTGATGGACATAACTGCAAAAAACGCTCAATAAAATATTAGCAAAGCAAATTCAACAATACATTTAAAGGATCACACACCATAACCAAGAAGGTTTTATTCTAGGGATGTAAGGATGATTCATATTGGCAAAGCAACCAGTGTAATACACTGTTAACAAAATGAAGGATAAAATCATATGATCATCCAATAGATGCAGAAAAATCATTTGAAAAAATTCAACACCTATTTATGATAAAAATTCTCAACAAAGGAGAAATGCACTTCAACATAAAAAAGGCCACATATGACAAGCCCACAGCTGACATCATATTTAATGGTAAAAAGCTGAAAGCTTTCCCTCTAAGATTAGGAACAGGACAGGGATGTACATTCTCACCACTTTTATTCAACATAGTACTGGAAATCCTAACCAGAGCAATTAGTCAAGAAAAAGAAATAAGAGACAACCAAACTGGAAAAAAAAGTAAAACTATCACTATGTGCAAATGACATGATATTGTACAATTACAATCACTAAAGACTTGAACAGAAAACTGTTAGAACTAATAAATGAATTCAGTAAAGTTGTAGGATATAAAATCAATACAAAAATTAAAAATCTGTTGTGTGTAGGGTTGTCTGTGTGGCTCAGTTGGTTAAGTGGCCCAGGTCATGATCCTGGAGTCCGAGGATTGAGTCCTGCATTGGGCTCCCTGCTCAGCAGGTGGTCTGCTTCTCCTTCTGACCCTCCCCCCACTCATGGTCTCTCTCTCTCTCATTCTCTCTCTCTCAAATAAATAAACAAACTCTTTAAAAAAAATCTGTTGTGTCACTATACGCTAATAATGAACTGTCAGAAAAAAATCAAGAAAACAATCCCATTTACAACTGCACCCAAAAGAATAAAATATGAAAAAAAAAAAAAGAATAAAATACTTAGGGATAAATTTAACCAAGGAAGTGAAAAGCCTTTATACTGAAAACTACGACATTAATGAAAGAAACTGAAAAAGACAAAAATAAAATAAATGGATTAGATTTATGTATTTATGGATTTGGAAGAATCCATAATCCGAAGTGATATATGGGATATATGGGAGATAGACTGCAGGAGGAAGGGCCAGCTCCTGGCAAGTGAGAGAGTAGCAGAGCACAAATTCGGAACTTTTAGAAGTCTGCTCCACTGAGGGACCTCTGCTCCAGAGGCTAAGTAGGGGGTGGAGCCCTCTCTGAGACAAGGGTCTCAGGACCCTTGGGGTCACAGAAAGACTAGGGATGCCTAAATGTGGCAGAGCTCCCAGATATCAGAGTGGGGAGGCTGGCTGCAGAGATGGAGCCAAGGAGGGGATTCTCAGTTGGGGATTACCTTAAACCATGGTCCGAGGCACAGTGGGACCACTACTCTTTTAGCAGTGACCCCATAAGTGGCAGATCCAGGGATCCGGGCAGATCCTTCCTCCACCAGGAGGAGTGACACGGGAGTACACTGCAGGAAACTGCTGGGTTTAGAAACTCCAAATAGGGCCATATGCCAGAGATAGAAATGTTCAGTCACAGGCTGGGTGAGCATGGGGTGCTGCCCAAGACCAGGGAGATGGGAGGGATTGACTGCTTTTCTCTGAGGGTGCACTGAGGAGTGGGGCCCTAAGCTCTCAGCTCCTCCAGGCCAGAGATTGGGAGGCTACCATCTTCATTCTCCTCCTCCATAGCTCTATGGAAACAAAAGCTCCTGAGAGTGAACCTGAGCAGATTACTTAGCCTGGCCCCTGGCTAGGGCAGTGCAATTCCTGCACTTGTTTAATACATCTATTAAACAAGATCCTCTCCCCCACCTTGGGCAAAGACATTTGAGACTCACCACAACAGGCCCCTTCCCCAGAAGATCAGCAAGAACATCCAGCCAAGACCAAGTTCACTGACCAATGAGAACCGCAGAACTCCAGAGACAGGGGAATGCAGCATGTAGAATTCATGGGTTTTTCCCCATGATTCTTTAGTCTTTCAAAGTTAAATTTCCTAAAATTTTGCTATTTTTTTCTTTTTAAAAATTTTTTTTCCTTTTTCCTATTTTAAACTATTTCAACTATTTTATCTTATCAGTACCTTTTTAAAAATATTTTTAAATTTTCATTTTTATACCCACATTCTATCCCTACACTGTATTTAACCTTATTTTTTTGTATACATAAAAGTCTTGCTTTCTTTAAAATTTTGGGGAACAGATTCTTCTAATAGACAAAAATATACCTTAAATCTAGCATAGGGCTTTGTTTCAGTCTCCAGCCCAATCACATTCTCTACTTTTTTTTTTTAAATCAACTTCTTATCTTATCAATTCCTTTTTAAAAATCTTTTTAAATTTTCATCTTTACAGTCATATCACATCCCTTCATCATGTTTACATATGTGTACATATATATATTTTTTTCTTTCTTTCTTTAAAATTTTGGGAGGCAGTTTCTTCTAACAGACCAAAATATAATACACCCAAAATCAAGTGTGTGGCTCTATTCTATTCACCAGCCTATATTTTTTTCCCTCTTTCTTTCCTTTCTTCTCCACCTGGTTTTGGGTCTCTTCTGATTTGATTAGTGTATATTTATTCTGGGGTCATTGTTACCCTTTTAGCTTTTTGTTCTCTCATTCATCTATTCTTCTCTGGAAAAAATCACAAGGCAGAAAAACTAACCCCCCAAAAAGAACAAGAGGCAGTACTGACTGCTGGGGGCCCAATCAATATGGACATTAATAAGATGTCAGAACTAGAACTCAGAATGATGATTATAAAGATGCTAGCTGGAGAATGGCCAAAATTAACAGGATAGGAAACAGCAAGTGTTGGGGAGGATGTGGAGAAAGGGGAACCCTCTTACACTATTGGTGGGAATGCAAGTTGGTGCAGCCACTTTGCAAAACAGTATGGAGATTCCTCAAAAAATTAAAAATACAGCTACCCTATGACCCTGCAATTGCATTACTGAGTATTTACCCCAAAGATACAAATGTAGTGAAAAGAAGGGCCACCTGTACCCCAATGTTCATAGCAGCAATGGCCACAGTCACCAAACTGTGGAAAGAGCCAAGATCCCCTTCAACAGATGTAATAGATAAGGAAGATATGGTCCATATATACAATGGAGTATTATGCCTCCATGAAAAAGATGAATACCCAACTTTTGTATCAATATACACAGAACTGGAGGAGATTATGCTGAGTGAAATAAGTCAAGCAGAGAGAGTCAATTATCATATGGCTTTACTTTCTTGTGGAGCATAAGGAAAAACATGGAGGACATTAGGAGAAAGAAAGGAAAAGTGAGTTGGGGGAAACTGGAGGGGAAGATGAACCATGAGAGATTGTGGACTCTGAGAAGCAAACTGAGGGTTTTGGAGGGGAGGGGGGTAGGGGGTTGGGTGAGCCTGGTGGTGGGTATTAAGGAGGGCACATACTGCATGGAGCACTGGGTGTGGTGCATAAACAATGAATCTTGAAATACTGAAAAAAAATGTATGGTATCTAGTTGATAATAGTGTATTGATGTTGGTTCATCAATTGCAACAAATGCACTATCTTAATGTTTAATTATAAAGTAAATACATCTATTAAACAAGATCCTCTCCCCACCATGCCATATATATATGTGTATATATATAGGTATATATATGTGTGTATATATAGGTATATATATGTGTGTATATATGTTCACATATATATATACGTATACATATATACATATACGTATACATATATATACCTATATATATGTACACACACACACACACACACACATATATATATATATACACACACACAAACACATATGTATATATCTCCAGAGGTAATAGGAAAGAAATACTCCAAAAGCCAAAATGCTGCCAAGGGTCTTCTGGATGATAAAATTATGGTTGATTTATCATGTTTTTGATTTGGGCTAATTTCTAAAATTCTTTAAAACATATATCACTTTTATAACAAATCTTAAGTCTTTTTTTAAAATTTTTTATTTTTTTATAAACATATAATGTATTTTTATCCCCAGGGGTACAGGTCTGTGAATCGCCAGGTTTACACACTTCACAGCAATCACCATAGCACATACCCTCCCCAATGTCCATAACCCCACCACCCTCTCCCGACCCCCCTCCCCCCAGCAACTCTCAGTTTGTTTTGTGAGATTAAGAGTCACTTATGGTTTGTCTCCCTCCCGATCCCATCTTGTTTCATTTATTCTTTTCCTACCCCCCAAAACTCCCATGTTACATCTCCACTTCCTCATATCAGGGAGATCATATGATAGTTGTCTTTCTCCGACTGACTTATTTCACTAAGCATGATACCCTCTAGTTCCATCCACGTCATCGTATATCGCTTCTTGGCCTTTTGGCTAAGATCAAGTGTCCATCCACGTCATTGCAAATGGCAAGATTTCATTTCTTTTGATGGCTGCATAGTATTCCATTGTGTATATATACCACTTCTTCTTTATCCATTCATCTGTTGATGGACATCTAGGTTCTTTCCATAGTTTGACTATTGTGGACATTGCTGCTATAAACATTCGGGTGCACATGCCCCTTCGGATCACTACATTTGTATCTTTAGGGTAAATACCCAGTAGTGCAATTGCTGGGTCATAGGGTAGTTCTATTTTCAACTTTTTGAGGAACCTCCACACTGTTTTCCAGAGTGGTTGCACCAGCTTGCATTCCCACCAACAGTGTAGGAGGGGTCCCCTCTCTCCGCATCCTCACCAGCATCTGTCATTTCCTGACTTGTTAATTTTAGCCATTCTGACTGGTGTGAGGTAGTATCTCATTGTGGTTTTGATTTGTATTTCCCTGATGCCGAGTGATGTGAAGCACTTTTTCATGTGTCTGTTGGCCATCTGGATGTCTTCTTTGCAGAAATGTCTGTTCATGTCCTCTTCCCATTTCTTGATTGGATTATTTGTTCTTTGGGTGTTGAGTTTGATAAGTTCTTCATAGATTTTGGACACTAGCCCTTTATCTGATATGTCGTTTGCAAATATCTTCTCCCATTCTGTCAGTTGTCTTTTGGTTTTGTTAACTGTTTCCTTTGCTGTGCAAAAGCTTTTGATCTTGATGAAGTCCCAATGGTTCATTTTTGCCCTTGCTTCCGTTGCCTTTGGTGATGTTCCTAGGAAGAAGTTGCTGCAGCTGAGGTCGAAGAGGTTGCTGCCTGTGTTCTTCTCAAGGATTTTGATGGATTCCTTTCTCACATTGAGGTCCTTCATCCGTTTTGAGTCTGTTTTCATCTGTGGTGTAAGGAAATGGTCCAATTTCATTTTTCTTCATGTGGCTGTCCAATTTTCCCAACAACATTTATTGAAGAGGCTGTCTTTTTTCCATTGGACATTCTTTCCTGCTTTGTCGAAGATTAGTTGACCATAGAGTTGAGGGTCTATTTCTGGACTCTCTATTCTGTTCCATTGATCTATGTGTCTGTTTTTGTGTCAGTACCATACTGTCTTGATGATGTCAGCTTTGTAATAGAGCTTGAAGTCCGGGATTGTGATGCCACCAACTTTGGCTTTCTTTTTCAACATTCCTTTGGCTATTCGAGGTCTTTTCTGGTTCCATATAAATTTTAGGATTATTTGTTCCATTTCTTTGAAAGAAGTGGGTGGGATTTTGATAGGGATTGCATTAAATGTGTAGATTGCTTTAGGTAGCATAGACATTTTCACAATATTTGTTCTTCCAATCCAGGAGCATGGAACATTTTTCCATTTCTTTGTGTCTTCATCAATTTCTTTCATGAGTGCTTTATAGTTTTCTGAGTATAGATTCTTAGCCTCTTTGGTTAGGTTTATTCCTAGTTATCTTATAGTTTTGGGTGCAATTGTAAATGGGATTGACTCCTTAATTTCTCTTTCTTCTGTCTCGTTGTTGGTGTAGAGATATGCAACTGATTTCAGTGCATTGATTTTATATCCTGACACTTTACTAAATTCCTGTACAAGTTCTAGCAGTTTTGGAGTGGAGCCTTTTGGGTTTTCCACATATAGTATCATATCATCTGCAAAGAGTGATAGTTTGACTTCTTCTTTGCCGATTTGGATGCCTTTAATTTCTTTTTGTTGTCTGATTGCTGAGGCTAGGACTTCTAGTACTATGTTGAATAGCAGTGGTGATAATGGACATCCCTGTCGTGTTCCTGACCTGAGCAGAAAGGCTTTCAGTTTTTCTCCATTGAGAATGATATTTGCGGTGGGTTTTTCATAGATGGCTTTGATAATATTGAGGTATGTGCCCTCTATCCCTACACTTTGAAGAGTTTTGGTCAGGAAGGGATGCTGTACTTTGTTAAATGCTTTTTCAGCATCTATTGAGAGTATCATATGGTTCTTGTTCTTTCTTTTATTAATATATTGTATCAAATTGATTGATTTGTGGATGTTGAACCAACCTTGCAGCCCTGGAATAAATCCCACTTGGTCGTGGTGAATAATCCTTTTAATGTACTGTTGGATCCTATTGGCCAGTATTTTGGTGAGAATTTTTGCATCTGTGTTCATCAAGGATATTGGTCTGTAATTCTCTTTTTTGGTGGGATCCTTGTCTGGTTTTGGGATCAAGGTGATGCTGGCCTTATAAAATGAGTTTGGAAGTTTTCCTTCCATTTCTATTTTCTGGAACAGTTTCAGGAGAATAAGAATTAATTCTTCTTTAAATGTTTGGTAGAATTCCCCTGGGAAGCCATCTGGCCTTGGACTTTTGTTTGTTTGGAGATTTTTGATGACTCTTTCAATCTCCTTACCGGTTATGGGTCTGTTCAGGTTTTCTATTTCTTCCTGGTTCAGTTGTGGTAGTTTATATGTCTCTAGGAATGCATCCATTTCTTCCAGATTGTCAAATTTGTTGGCATAGAGTTGCTCATAGTATGTTCTTATAGTTGTTTGTATTTCTTTGGTGTTGGTTGTGATCTCTCCTCTTTCATTCATGATTTTATTTATTTAGGCCCTTTCTCTTTTCTTTTTGATAAGTCTGGCCAGGGATTTATCAATCTTATTAATTCTTTCAAAGAACCAGCTCCTAGTTTCATTGATTTGTTCTATTGGTTTTTTGGTTTCTATTTCATTGATTTCTGGTCTGATCTTTATGATTTCTCTTCTCCTGCTGGGTTTAGGCTTTCTTTCTTGTTCTTTCTCCAGCTCCTTTAGGTGTAGGGTTAGGTTGTGTATTTGAGACCTTTCTTGTTTCTTGAGAAAGACTTGTACCGCTATATATTTTCCTCTCAGGACTGCCTTTGCTGTGTCCCACAGATTTTGAACGGTTGCGTTTTCATTATCATTTGTTTCCACGAATTTTTTCAATTCTTCTTTAATTTCCTGGTTGACCCATTCATTCTTTAGAAGGATGCTGTTTAGTCTCCATGTATTTGGGTTCTTTCCAAATTTCCTCTTGTGAGTGAGTTCTAGCTTCAGAGCATTGTGGTCTGAAAATATGCAGGGAATGATCCCAATCTTTTGATACCAGTTGAGACCTGATTTATGACCCAGGATGTGATCTATTCTGGAGAATGTTCCATGTGCACTAGAGAAGAGTGTGTATTCTGTTGCTTTGGGATGAAATGTTCTGAATATATCTGTGATGTCCATCCAGTCCAGTGTGTCATTTAAGGCCTTTATTTCCTTGTTGATCTTTTGCTTGGATGATCTGTCCATTTCAGTGAGGGGAGTGTTAAAGTCCCCTACTATTATTGTATTATTGTTGATGTTTTTCTTTGATTTTGTTATTAATTGGTTTATATAGTTGGCTGCTCCCATGTTAGGGGCATAGATATTTAAAATTGTTAGATCTTCTTGTTGGACAGACCCTTTGAGTATGATATAGTGTCCTTCATCATCTCTTATTATAGTCTTTGGCTTAAAATCTAATTGATCTGATATAAGGATTGCCACCCCAGCTTTCTTCTGATGTCCATTAGCATGGCAAATTGTTTTCCACCCCCTCACTTTAAATCTGGAGGTGTCTTCGGGTCTAAAATGAGTTTCTTGTAGGCAACATATTGATGGGTTTTGTTTTTTTTAATCCATTCTGATACCCTGTGTCTTTTGATTGGGGCATTTAGCCCATTAACATTCAGGGTAACTTTTGAGAGATATGAATTTAGTGCCATTATATTGCCTATAAGGTGACTGTTACTGTATATTGTCTCTGTTCCTTTCTGATCTACTACTTTTAGGCTCTCTCTTTGCTTAGCGGGCCCCTTTCAATATTTCCTGTAGAGCTGGTTTGGTGTTTGCAAATTCTTTCAGTTTTTGTTTGTCCTGGAAGCTTTTTATCTCTCCTTCTATTTTCAATGATAGTCTAGCTGGATATAGTAGTCTTGGCTGCATGTTTTTCTCATTTAGTGCTCTGAATATATCATGCCAGTTCTTTCTGGCCTGCCAGGTCTCTGTGGATAAGTCTGCTGCCAATCTAATATTTTTACCATTGTATGTTACAGACTTCTTTTCCTGGGCTTCTTTCAGGATTTTCTCTTTGTCGCTAAGACTTGTAAATTTTACTATTAGGTGACGGGGTGTGGACCTATTCTTGTTGATTTTGAGGGGGGTTCTCTGCACCTCCTTGATTTTGATGCTTGTTCCCTTTGCCATATTAGGGAAATTCTCTCCAATAATTCTCTCCAATATACCTTCTGCTCCCCTCTCTTTTTCTTCTTCTTCTGGAATCCCAATTATTCTAATGCTCTTTCATCTTATGGTGTCACTTATCTCTCGAATTCTCCCCTCGTGGTCCAGTAGCTGTTTGTCCCTCTTTTGCTCAGCTTCTTTATTCTCTGTCATCTGGTCTTCTATATCACTAATTCTTTCTTCTGCCTCATTTATCCTAGCAGTAAGATCCTCCATTTTTGATAGCACCTCATTAGTAGCTTTTTTTATTTCAACTTGGTTAGATTTTAGTTGTTTCATTTCTCCAGAAAGGGCTTTTATCTCTCCAGAGAGGTTTTCTCTAATATCTTCCATGCCTTTTTTGAGCCCAGCTAGAACCTTGAGAATAATCATTCTGAACTCTTGATCTGACATATTACCAATGTCTGTATTGATTAGGTCCCTAGCCTTCAGTACTGCCTCTTGTTCTTTTTTTTGTGGTGAGTTTTTTCGCCTTGTCATTTTTTCCAGATAAGAGTATAAGAAGGAGCAAATAAAATACTAAAAGGGTGGCAAAGACCCCAGGAAAATGCGCTTTAACCAAATCAGAAGAGACCCCAAATCATGGAGGGGAGAAAGGGGATATAAAGAAGTTCAGAAAAGAAAAAATTTAAAAAAGAAAACAAATAAAGAAAAAATATAAAAAAGAAAAAAATATATATATATATATATTAGACCGGTGACTAGAACAGGGTCACCCACTTAATTTTGGGATTATTTTGGTCTCTTAGAAGAAACTACCTCCCAAATTTTTAAAGAATGAAAAACATATATAAGTGTAAACACAATGAAGGGATGGAATATGCCTATAAAGATGCCAAAAATTTTTTAATTTCTAAAAAAGGAGTTGATAAAGTAAGTTGGTTGGGAGAATAAAGAAAAAGAAAATGGAGAGAATTTGCTCTGGCTGGAGACTAGAACAAGCCCAGAGCTAGATTTAGGGTATATTTTGATCTAATAGAAGTAGTTGTACCCCAAATTTTTAGAAGAAAAACCCTATGTGTATACAAAAAATGGAGTTAAATACAATGAAGGATAAAATATGACTATAATAATGAAGGTTCAAAAAAGATTATTATTTTTTTTTATGAAAGGTATTGGTAAGATAAACTAGTTAAAAAATGTTAAAAAAGAAAAGGGTAAAGGTTAAAAAAAATTTAGCAGAAGAAAAAAAATTAAATTAAAAAAAATTAAATTAACTGCAAGACTAAAGAATCATGGGGGAGAAAGCCATGAGTTCCGTGCTTTGCTTTCTCCTCCTCTGGAATTGCGCCGCTTTCCTTGGTAAGTGAACTTGGTCTTGGCTGGATTTCTTGTTGATCTTCTGGGGGAGGGGCCTGTTGTAGTGATTCTCAAGTGTCTTTGCCCGGCTTGGAATTGCACCACCCTTAGCAGGGGCCGGGCTAAGTAACCTGCTCAGGTTCGCTTTTGGGAGCTTTTGTTCCCTGAATGCTTTCCGTAGAGTTCCGGAGGACGGGAATGAAAATGGTAGCCTCCCAATCTCCAGCCCGGAGGAGCCGAGAGCTCAGGGCCCCACTCCTCAGTGCAACCTCAGAGAAAAGCGCTCAATTACTCCCATCTCCCTGGCCTTTGGCTGTGCTCAGAGCTCACCCAGCCTGTGACGGGTTCAAGGTAACCCCAAGCTGAGAGCTCACTCCTCGGCTCTGTCTCCGTAGCCGGCTTCCCCGCTCTAATACCTGTGAGCTCTGTGACACTCAGACACCCCTGATCCTTCTGTGACCCTGCGGGACCTGGGCCCACACTGACCCCACGTGGGCTTCACCACGGTTTAGCCGCTGGAGCGATGTCCCTCAGTGGAGCAGATTTTCAAAAGTCCTGATTTTGTGCTCTGTTGCTCCACCGCTTGCTGGGAGCCGGCCCCTCCCTCTGCGGTCTATCTTTCCGTAGCTTTGGATTCACTTATCCGCTGGTCCTACCTTTCAGAAAGTGGTCGATTTTCTGTTTCTAGAATTGCTGTTCTTCTTCTCTCCGATCTGCCATTGAATTTGTAGGTGTTTGCAATGGTTTGATAAGCTCTCTAGCTGATCTCCTGCTACCTGATGTAGTCTCAACCTGCTACTTCTCTGCCATCTTGACTCCTCCTCCCGAATCTTGTCTTTAAATCAAATTGCATTTTGTGTTTATTGTGGATTTGAAATTTTTCTTAGTTTTCTTTTTCCACTGTTGCCTAAATATAATGGTTTATGTATCATAGGATGAAACCTAGGGAAATCATTTACTCCTTGCTCTTGTATTCTTGATTCATCAGTTTTAAGCCATGACAGTGAAATGAGAATCCCTTATTTTTGAAAGGCCTCTAAGAAACACAATCCCACAACTACCTTTGTTAGCCTATTCCTTTATTTTATAATTTGTCATAGTATAAATTTTTCATGTTCAACATAAATACCTCAGTTCCAAATAAATCAATTTTTTAATCATCTCCACCAATAACAGAAACATGATATGTTCAGTTACAGTATTGAGCACCTACTATACTTCTCCCTCTGTAAAATTTGTTAACATATGCTCTGCTTTTTTCATAGGATTTTTATAAGGATAAGATGAGTATAATGTAAATTTAAAGTGCTATAGAAAAACAAGTCATTGTTTAAATAAATTATCTTTGTTTTCTCCCATAAATGATTCTTAATAGATTATTTAAAAATGCTCTTGAATACTCTTTTATTTAGCAAACTATCTTTAAGATTTAAGATTAGTGGGTATTAACCAAATTTTAAAGGCTTATTCATGGTCCTTTATGTTTAACTACTTCTCCATAAAATAATTACTGAACCTTCCAAAGGAGTGTTCAAGACCTGCCTGCTAGTCCTGTTAGTTACATGTGTTACCTGCTTGTTTGACAAAGAGGAAAGTAAATTTCCTTCTATTTATCATTCTGGAATCTGCACAATTAAGATCATATTTCCAGCTCTTAGCATTTCCTACCTACTAGATGCTTAATTAATTTGGTATGTCACATTTATTTTATATTCTACACTGACTGGCCCATGCAAGACAAACATTCACACTTGGAATAATAAATATTTTGCCTTTATTTCCTCTCTTTCCCTATGCTCTACTCTTTCCCTTTCCTTGTCCTATTCAACTTCATTCCATCTGTCTTTCTTAACTATTACTTATACTCCACATATATTTGAAAGTAAACTCACTTTTGGGAAATTTCATTTGATTTCTTTATTCTTTTCTGAGATTTTGTTATGGGTTACTTTGAAAATATTTAAGGCATCATAATAAAAATAAATACAGAAGTACAGACCAATAAAAAGGAAAAGGAAGGGCCAAATAAGGGTGACTAGGGGATGTGTAACAGAATGAAGGGCTAAAGATGCTTCAGTTAATCCTGGAGAAATGAAATTAATGACCAAGTTTCCAGGCAACCAAATTTAAAAAGGCATTATGAGATTGTTTGTGTTGGCTAACAAAGAAAACATGTGAGTTTCATTTTCTAATGTGAGGCTGACTTCGAAGTCTCTGTGGCATATAGCATGGTTTGAGATTATTCCTTTTGATAGTTGATTGCCATGCAGTTACTCTGGGACTTTATTAAAACATGTACTGAGCAGCTGCTTTGTCCCAGGCACTGTATGTGGTGGTGGTGGTGGTGGTGGTGGGGGTGGGTGGGTGGGGCAGATATGTAGGGAAGAGCAAGAAAAAATCTGTCTCCAATGCCCTCCAGAAACTGATTCTAAAAAAGGAAGACCAGGGACAACTAGGTGGCTCAGTTGGTTAAGCGGACTCTTGATTTAAGTCCAGACTTAAGTCGGTTAAGTCCAACTCTTGATTTTGGCTCAGCTCATGGTCTCATGATTGTAGGATCAAGTCCTGCTTGAGATTCTCTCTCTCCCTCTGCCCCTCCCCCTGCTCATGTTTTCTCTCTCAATATCAATAAAATCTTAAAAAAAAAAAAGGAGAAGGAAAAGGAATACCACTCCTAATAATAATAATGGTAGTAGTAATAATAATAGTAAGAGTGCGATAGTTGGTTTTCTCCAATTAGAGAAATACACAAAGATGGAGTTTAATTTAATTAGGGGGGGGAGGGAAATGTGGGTAGAGGATAGGAAAGGGATTATGTTTCAGCAAGAACTTCTAGATGATAGGATTCCTGAGAAAAGTCTTTCCAGGCAGAGAAAACAGCACTGAGAAACCATGAAGACCCAAAACACATGATGAATTTGGGGGACAGCTTGCAAACCTGCACTGCCAAAGCATAAAGGACTTGAGCACACAGGGAAAGGGGAGGCTTGGACAAGTCCTACCTCATGCTAAGCAGTCTGGAAGTCTTTCGGTGATAAGGAGCCACAGAGGAGTTTTAATGATGTTGTCAGACTTGATTTTTATAAGACTGTTTTGGTGGCACAGTAGAGAATAGAGACTGGGAAATGGTATGGAAAGATCTTATAACCCAACTAGGGCAATTATGGCAGGAGCAGAATGGAAAGGACATTTCAGAAACCCCGCTGAGCAGGCTACGTGTTTAGGCTCACCCTTGGTTCCATCCCAAGCCACACGTTAGTCTTAGAATCTCCTGGGTCTGTTCCTAACTTGCCATGGTGTCATTTGCTTGTAGGACCTCTGGGAGGGAGGAAAGTTAGGAAGTAGATGTGCTCCTTTCTCAACCTTTCCACTTATGGCATTTGGGGCTGTTTTTTAATGATCTGAGAGGAAACCTCACTTCCAGATCCTGGAATTGTAGAGGTGCTATTCTTTTAGTGAACTGATATTTCAAAAATTTAGACCAATGTTTTCTAATTTTCTTACTAATTTTATTTAAAAACTAGTAACAGTTCCTGTTTTTAAAGAAAGATTAAATAAGGGAAATCACAAGCTGCTCAGAGCTCCCCATGCTTTGGAAGTAGCAGTTCCCAAAGCTGAAGTAGTAAAACCCAACAGCTTGCTGAAATACTGCCATATGAGAGAGAAAACATTTAAGACCGAGGAATTAGTGTGCTGCCAGCATAAAAGACTACTCATGAGCACTTGGCCGGCACCATGTTTGATGTTATTTCTCCCAAGAAGCTGATAACACGATCTCTGAAAGATTTTCGATGCTTGACAAATACATTTACTCCTTAGTGCTTCATACTTTAATGGTAAATATCCCCAGAAAATCTAGGCTTCTTAAACATTTACCTTAGTTATTTCAGAGTCATGCACATAGCTCTGAACTTTCACTATTGCATATTTACGCGTCCCAAAGGCTACCCACATTTGGTTCATGCAGATAAATGCAAACAATAGGATGAATGTTTCTAGTCTCCGCTTTAAATCCTCCAGTTTAACATTTCGACTCTGTTAACAACTGATAAAACTGGAAAGAGATCTGGGATCCAAACTGTCATGCTTACATTTCAGGGACTGGGCTAGCAGTGCTATAGGCTAATGAGACACTTCAGCCTAATAGATCCTCCCGCCTCCTTCAGAAATGGGCCCTGAAGAATGAGACCTGAGAATCTAATTAGCCTAAACATTCGTGCCTTACCCTTTGAGTCACCCTGTAGGATGAGCAGCTGCTCTGCCCTGGCTTGTGGGACAGCAAGCTGCTCCTGAACCAAGCCTGTCAATCACTTTGAATCTGGGAGTGACCAATGAGGCAAATTCAGATAAGAAGGACTCTACAAACATCAAGATTGACTGGACGGACGGCTGAGTGTTGGAGATTCAAAGATGAATAAGATGGTGATTTGGGTGAAGATGATCAAAGGGTACAAACTTCCAGTTATAAGTAAGTTCTGGGGATATAATATACAGAATGATGATTACAGTTAATAATCTGCATTGAATATTTGAAAGTTGCTAAGAGAGTAGATCTGAAAAGTCCTCACCGGGAGAAAAAAATTTGTAACTATGTCTTGTGATGGATATTAACTAAACTTCTTGTGGTAATCATTTCACAATATACACGTATATCAAATCATTGTGTTGTACACATAAAACTAATACAATGTTATCTATATTGTCCATTATATCTCAATAAAATAATAAAGACTGGAAGTTTAGGATATAGCAATGGGAGGTTGAGAGAAATATTTACAGGTCAGAAGACATTGGTGGGAGGGGTTTTCTTTTCCATGGTAAGGTTCTTAAGGACCCAGTGGTCGATTTCACTCATTTTCATCTCCCCTAGGCCTACTCCAGTGACTTCCATTAAAAAAAAAAAAAAGTGGAATGAATAAGATGGTTCCTATCTTCAAGGAACTCACTATTTGAACAGAAGCAAGGAAGTAACCAATGACAACATAAGTTATAAATGCTACACAGCCGTTCCTCATCTAAAACAGAATACACACTCCTCACACTCTCAAACCAATTGTCACATCCCTCCTTTTGCTTACACAGCATCTCTAGAACTCGTGAAGTAATAGGACCTTTGGAAAAATATTTCTGTAACTCTCCGCTGTCTTTTGCACAAAGAAAACACTGACCGTTTTTAGTACCCACCTCTTATGTGCCGACGAAAACGGGCAGAATGCTCTTAAGTGTTTCTGGATTTATTGTTTAGGTTTGACGAATTAATTCAGTAGGAGCAAGAAGGATTAGTCACTATATAGTTTTACAACTCATCAGCAACTCCAGGGCTCCATGAGGGAAAGCAGGAACATTCCACAGCATGATCTTCACGAGGACATTGAACAGATTTTGTCCTGCAATTTGTTTCAGAATGAAATTCTACTCACCTTCTTTGCTGATATATGTGGTTCAGCACAATTCGAATACTTAAAAAACATCAGATGAGGATGTGAACTGTTATTTAAGGATAAACCGCCATGCCCTAGCCCAAAGCACATTTCCCCAGTGGTACCTTCCACTTTGCTGGTCAGAAGCCTGTGAGTTTATTTGCTATCAGGAGTAACCACCTACCCATTGTGGAGGAGCAGCCTCCACAGGATTTAAATCAGGTATCTGGCATGAAGGATAGATGTACTGTGTGGGGAACCTGCACATTCTCTAATACACGTTGCAGAGGAGGAGGCAGAAACGAGTTTGCTCTGCAGGAACAGATGACGTCTCAGCACATCTGGTTTTTATCGAGACAGCAATTACTGTGTAGCTGTGAGGGAAGCCAGGGAAGACACCCCAACTCACTGACGCTTGAATATTCCAATTGGGCCATACATTCATATGCATTTTAGAATTGATATTTCTTCTATCTCCATGTTAATTTTTCCTTGATTGACAGTCTAGAAGATACACAAGAATCCTGCCTGCAAAACAGATCCCTTAGAACTGCTTAGGCTGAAGACAGTGTTTTATGTCTGAATAGGGGCTCAGAACGTTTGGTTCTGCTTTAGTTCATCTGCTAAGACTCCTGGGGATGAATAAGTAATGTGGTCAGTTTAGTCCCAAGCCACTCATGGTCCCAGGGGAAAAAACACAGCATTGTCACATCCGAAAAGTGGCATATGTTTTACTAGTAATTACATCTTATATGTTTACTATTCAAAAAATGCAGGTGTGGGTTTTGGAACAGTGGCCAATGACAATGTGCCTGACTGGCAGCAGTTCTTAAGTGAGTCATGTTTCACTGTCTGTCGGGTTTTATAACTGTTTTCACCACTAATTTAGTTCTGGATGCAGTGTGCAATTAGTTCTATTACGGAAGCAGCTGTCTTCAGTTCCACAATGACACTTTCCCCTTTGGCTTGCATGGAGCTTGTTGTGGTTCTGCTGATGTGATGACGGGAAGTGTAAAGTGGTACCTAGATGAGCCACAGTGGGCCCAGATCTTCCACACACGTAGGACTCATGCTTACTCACTGCTACTCTACTGCCCTTTCTCACAGATCAGTTAAAAAGAGGGTTGCAAAGGAAGTTGTTTCTTGGGACATATGTCCTGTGGATATTGGTGATCTGTCCACTTGTAACCTCTCCCCACAATCCTGTTGTTTATTTGTAAGACATACATTAGGTCAAAGTTGAGGTGGGGAGGTACAGTGGGCAGCACAAGAGGGTTGTATTTGACTCACTTTCTGCTTTCCAGCATTAAGCTATGGTTTTAAAGAACTAAGAAAGCCTGAATGTGGCAGAGGCCTATCTGTGAACAATATAAGAATTGCTTTTAATGTTTACGGCTAGATGGAATGTGAGAGAATTCTATGGCTTCCTCTGCCCTTTGAAAAAGCATCCTAGGGACGCCTGGGTGGCTCAGTCAGTTAAACATCTGCCTTAGGCTCTGGTCATCATCCAAGGGTCCTGGGATCCAGCACTGTGTTGAGCTCCTTGTTCAGTGGGGAGCCTGCTTCTCCCTCTCTCTCTGCCTGCTGCTCCCCCTGCTTGTGCTCTCTCTCTCTCCCTCTCTCTGTCAAATAAATAAAATCTTTTTAAAAATTCTACTTTCTAAAAAAAAATTTTTTTTTTGACAAATCATCCTACCCTCTCAGAACTTCCCATGTTTTTCATTTTCAATTTCAAATCCCATCTGATAGCCAGGATTTTCCAAGAAACTGTGAGCAATGCTCATTCTGAGCCTATCTGCCTAGTTAGGGCCGATAGTTTGAGCATTCCCTTCCAAATATATATGTGCTGCTGAGATGAGCACCATTCCCTTGCAAGTATAATTCCAAGCATAATTCCCTATCATGTCTTTAGAATCTTGCTACTCAAAGTATGATTCGTGGACCAGGAATATTAGCATCACCTGGAAAGCTGTTGGAAACACAGGATCTACTCCAGACCTACTGAATCAGAATCTGCACTTTAACAAGCTCCTCAGGCAATTCACATGCACGTTAAGGTTTGAGAAGCTCTACTTTAGAAATTTATTATTTGACTGCTATTTATTAGTGGTTGCTAATGACCATGACTGTATTTTATTGAATACGGAGCATTTATGATCAGTAGAAATATCCGGTTCTTTTATTTGTTTATATATATATTTTTTTATTGACCACTTCACTCTCTCTCTCTAAAATATAAGCTCTTTGAGCACAGGTGCTTCTGTTTCGTTTATTATAGTATCTACAGTATGTGGAATAGTGTCACCACATATTAACATTCAACAAATAACTGTTGAATTAAAGAAATGATCCACTGTAGATAAAATGTGTGTGTAGTGGGGCGCCTGGGTGGCTCGGTGGGTTGAGGCCTCTGCCTTCGGCTCGGGTCGTGATCCCGGGGTCCTGGGATCGAGCCCCGCATCGGGCTCTCTGCTCAGAAGGGAGCCTGCTTCCCTTCCTCTCTCTCTGCCTGCCTCTATGCCTACTTGTGATCTCTGTCTGTCAAATAAATAAATAAATAAAATCTTAAAAAAAAAAAAAAGTGTGTGTAGTAACAAAGGCCAAGCATGTCAAGTTCCATAATCCCATGGGGTTTCCTCAGAACCTCAGCATACCATACCGGGGGCATGCAGGTAAGGGAGAAATTGAGACAGGGAGTTTAGGAGTTCAGAGGTCATACTGCTTCGCTAGTCTCAGAGGAAACCTTGACTGTCTAGGGAAGAAGCAGGGTCTTCAACTTTCCTCCCCCAGATTTTTAAAGAATGGCAGTTGTCAGTCTTTTTTATTTTTCTCAAAATTGTCAGTCTTGCTGCAAGATATAATGCATGCCAGTTGAGCCAAAACATTCCTCGAGAATACTACCCCACATGGACTACTGGATAAACAACCAGGGAGGTTCAGGAGTCTGAGCCTTGGTAGGGTGACCAACCCATTCTGGTTTGCCTGGGACTATACTGATTTTAGAACTAAAACTTTTATGTCTCAGGAAACCCCTCAGTCCCAGGGAAAACTGGAAAAGTTGCTCACCCTATTTGAATATTTACTGGAGTATCAAATATGCTGAGAATCTCTGTCAAAGGGTGGAGGGCTTGGGGACTTTGACAGACATTTAGATATTTAGTGCACTTTTGTGATCCAACCAAGAATGTCCAAGGGCAAAAACTTACCTAGAGGTGGATGTCTTAAGTCCACCCATGGGAAGGTGGCTTAAATCCCATTAATTTCACGAAGGAATCCTTTATTTTTGTCTCTTTGATAAAAGTGGCCTGCAACGGGCCTTTTTTTCAAAAGAGAATTGCTCACTTAATGGCACTATCTTAGAAATCTTAGTTTTTCATCAGAAGTTGCCCCCAAAAGGCTAAAGTACCTGCCCCAACACCTGAGCAGAACCTTGCCAGAAATGCTTTCACACGTTAAAGCTAAAGGGGTAATTTTCCTAAATTAAATTAATTTCCAGATATAATTTGTATGACTGCTATTTCCAAATGTGCTCATTTAGTTATTCTTCCTCCAAAAAACAAAGAAAAAGATAGATGGGATGGAATAGGGTGGGACTGTGGTGTTTGAAATCCAGGACTAGATTATTTCATCATAAATTGCTTTACTTTAGTTGAAATGCTTTTACATGTATACAAAAATATTTAGCTGTGTAACTAAATATAGTACTTAATAATTTAATCTACAGATGGTCTGAGCCTCACATTTTTTTTCATGAGGCTGTTGCCATGGTGGCCAGTGGGCACCACTCACAGATCACAGGACTGTTCAAAGCTAAACTTTCTTGAATTTAAAAATGGGTTTTTATCAATGAAAAACATCTAGAGTTTAAATATTTTATTCCTTAAAATAAATCCTTCAAGACATAGAAAATTTAGGAGACAGGAGTAAAAATTATTTGAAGGAGTAACTGTTTTATTATAAAAGTATGTATTTTTATATATTCTCACTCTGTTTTAAAATAGTATTGCCTCATGTACTTGATATAGAAAACACTGAACATGATACACAGTTCTATAGTTGAAGAAGGCTAAATAAAGCTATTCCCCAGACTAGTGTTTAATTGTTTAACATACCTGAGTGACTTTAGAATAACTAAGTGCTATATTATAGAGCACTTGATAATGACAAATGCAATTACCAATTGAAGTGCATTAATATTTTCTGAACTACATTTATTACTTTGATTGCAAAATGGTTTATGATTTCATTCACAAAGCATGATTTTATTCTTGCTCACTCATTTGTTGGACACTTATAGACTATTTTCTTGTGATTATAGCAGTATTCATAACTGGGATGTTGCAATACACATTGGTATGTCAGAATCAATTGTGAAGTATGTTGAAAGAAGTTGTAACTAATAATAGGAAAGGAGTCCAAAGTTTACATATTATTTACTTTTTAAAATAAAATAAATTAGAGTTGCTCCAGATTATCCAGGCCATTTTATTATGCTGTGCTCTCTTGAGAAAGAGAAAAGGAATGGATTTTGAGCTAGCATGGAAGAATTGTCCATAGCTACCCTATACATTTTTTGGACAGCTGTCTAGGGATTGTGATACATGGAAAGATAGTACGTCCTGGGAAGAAGAAAAAAAAAACACCTTAAGAATTACTGGTCTACATTTGTCACAAAGAAAGAATTATGAAGGAGGAAAAGTAGGATGCAATATGTAAAATCCAATTTACTCCTGCACTGAAGTGCAAGGAAAGAAACTCTGTACAAGTGTTCATTCAGAAACAGTTATTAAGCATTAATGAGACACTATGTGTGGCAGGCAGTTCAGATCCTTCAAAAAGCACTCATCTTAGGAGAGTCATGGTTATAACTGTCATTTACCCATGCTTCACTGAATTACATCACTTTAACATTCAGAGCTCCATTTTGTTTTGTTTTGTTTAAATAAACAGAATAATAATAATAATAATAATAATAATAAAAAGAAGAAGAAGTGCTCACCAAGATGAGATAGGCAGGCAAGAGATTTATTGGGAGAAATGCTTATGCAGAACAAAAAGAAAAGGAGTAGAAATAGAGAGAGAGAGGCTTCAGAATAATACAGGTCTGACACATATAAAAATAGAGAAGGAAGAAGGATTAAGCGTAAAGGTCTCTGTCCATACTGTAATTCTGAGGAAGTTTTAGGCAGCTCAGCTGGGGGTCCCTGAGTATTGTGGATTCAGTAGTGCCTCCTCCCCACCCCGGAAAATATGTCTACCCTCAGGGCCTGTGAATGTGATCTTATTTGGAAAAAGGGTCTTTGGCAGATATAATTAAGGATATCAAGATCAGATAGTCTTGGACTATCCATTCAGTCTCTAGATCAAATGACAAGTATCCTAACAAGAAGAGGAGACACAGATACACAGAACAGAAGATCATGTAAAAACAGAGGCAGATATTGGGGTTATTTAGCTACAAGTCAGAGAACACTAAAGGATTGCCAACACCGACCAGAAGCTACGAGAGAAGATTGAAATGGTTTCCCACAGAACCTCTGGAAGAAACCAACCTTGCCAACACCTTGATTTCAGACTTCTGGCCCCAAAACTGTGAGAGAATATAGTTGTGTTGTTTTAAGCCAACCAGTTTGCAGTTTGTTATGGCATCCACAGGAAACTACAAACTGAGTCAGAGGTGCTCATTAGAGGAGTCCTGCATCCCACAGGAATGGGCCAGCACTGGCACCCTTTCAACGTCATTAGCTAGGAGCAGCCCAGTGGAAGCAAAGCCTCACCATGAATGCAACAATAGATCCAAAAGAGTGGCAGCTGGGATCGTCATTTGTCTATGCTTGCCACAAGTTTCTCTTGAAGGAGATCCAGGTGCTGCAGCTCCACAAATGCCATGCTAGGAACATCAAAGAAACAAAGAGTAGAAAATACAATCTTTGCTTTCCAGAAGCTTAGTTGGTAAACCAATGGATGTTGCACACATGGAAATACAAGCATACAGGTGATAAATCAGGATTATTTATAGATAAATTCTAAGGGAATTCAAAACCATGGAAGGGTCAGCCTAGAATGAATTGAATCTG
Organism: Martes martes; assembly: GCF_963455335.1. Lineage (NCBI taxonomy): Eukaryota > Metazoa > Chordata > Mammalia > Carnivora > Mustelidae > Martes > Martes martes. The sequence goes on from NC_137899.1 coordinate 41,703,805, forward strand.
GGAAGGCTCTTTCAACAAAGGAAGTGCTACACTCAGACATTGAATAGGAAGTACAATGAATTGAATGGGTGCCAGCACAGAGGACCAACAGGAAGGTTAAAAAAGAAAGCAAAGATACCATGATACTATATAGAGAAAATTCTGAAGACTCCATCAAAATAGTACTAGAACTGATAAATGAATCCAGTAAGGTTGCAGGATACAAAATCAATGTATTTGCGTGTCTATACACTAATAATGAGTTTTCAGAAAAAGAAATTAAGAAAACAGTCCCATTTACAGTTGTGCCAAAAACTAGGAATAAACTTAACCATGGAGGTGAAAGACCTATACTCTGAAAACTACAAAATATTGATGAAAGAAATTGGAGATGATACAAACAAATGGAAAATATTCCATGCTCATGGATTGGGAGAACAAATACTGTTACAAGTTCCATACTATCCAAAGCAATCTACGTATTTAATGCAACTTTATCAAAATAGCAACAGCATTTTTCACAGAAGAGGAACAAATAATTTTGAAGTTTGTAATGGAACCACAGAAGACCCTGAATAGTCAAAGCAATCTTGAAAAAGAAGAACAAAACTGGAGATATCACAATCCCAGATTTCAAGATATACCACAAAGCTATAGTAATCAGAACAGTATGGTATGGCACAAAAATAGACACACAGATCAATGGAATAGAATAGAGAGCCCAGAAATAAACCCACAATTACATGGTCAATTAATCTTTGACAAAGGAGGTAAGAATATGCAATGGGAAAAGACAGTCTCTTCAACAAATGGTGTTGGGAAAACTGGACAACTATATGCAAAAGAATGAAACTAGACTGCTTTCTTTTACCAAAGATAAAAATAAACTCAATAAAAATAAAAATAAATATAAACATAAAAATAAACTCATAAAAATAAAAATAAACTCAAAATAGATTAAAGACCTAAATGTGAGACCTGAAACTACAAAAGCCCTAAAAGACAGCACAGGCAGTAATTTCTCTGACATTAACTGTAGCATTATTTTTCTAGATATGTCTCCTGAGGCAAGGGAAATAAAAGCAAAAATAACCTATTGGGACTACATCAAAATAAAAAGTTTTTGTGCAGCAGAGGAAACTATCCACAAAACAAAAAGACAACCTACTAAATGGGAGAAGATATTTGCAAATATCATATCTGATAAAGGGTTAGTATCCAAAATATATAAAGAACTTACACAACTCAACACCAAAAAACTAAATAATCCAATTAAAAGATGGGCAGAAGACATGAACAGACATTTCTCCAAAGAAGACATACAGGTGGACATCAGATACATGAAAAGATGTCCTACATCACTCATCATCGGGAAAATGCAAATCAAAACCACCATGTGATATTACCTCACACCTGTCAAAATGACCAAAATCAAAACCACAAGAAACAACATGTTGGTGAGATACAGAGAAAAAGGAACCCTTGTGCTCAGCTGGTGGGAATGCAGACTGGTGCAACCACTGTGGAAAACAGTGCAGAGATTTCTCAAAAAGTTAAAAATAGAATTACCAAATGATTCAGTAATTCCACTACTGGGTATTTACCCAAACAATACTAAAACACTAATTTGAAAAGATACATGTGCCCTGGGGCACCTGGGTGGCTCAGTTGGTTGAGGGGCCAACCCTTGATTTTGGCTCAAGTCAGGATCTCAGGGTCCTGGGACTGAGCCCCATGTTGGGGGGGGGGGTCAGCGCTCAGTGGGGAGTCTTCTTGAAGTTCTCTCTCTCCCTCTTTTTCTACCCCTCCCCTTGCTCATGCTCTCTCCCTCTCTGTCAAATAAATACGTATTTAAAAAAAAAAAAGATATATATGTCCCTATGTTTATTGCAGCATTATTTACAATAGCCAAGATACAAAAGCAGGCTAAATGTCCATTGATACAGGAGTGGATTAAGATGATACACACACATATATTCATATACATATATGAATATTATTACTTGGCCATAAAAAAGAATGAAATCTTGCCATTTGCAACAACATGGATGGATCTAAAGGGTATAATGCTAAGTAAAATAAGTCAGTCAGGAAAAGACAAATACCTAATGATTTCACTCATAGGTGGAGTTTAAGAAACAAAATGAACAAAGAAAAAAAAGAAACAACAAAAAAAGACTCAACTATAGAGAACAAATTGATGGTTTCCAGAGGGAAGGTGGGGTGGAGGAAAACGAAGAGTACACATATTGTGATGAGCAATGAGTAATATACAGAATTATTGAGGGGCGCCTGGGTGGCTCAGTGGGTTAAAGTCTCTGCCTTCGGCTCAGGTCATGATCCCAGGGTCCTGGGATCGAGCCCCGCATCAGGCTCTCTGCTCAGCGGGGAGCCTGCTTCCCCCTCCCTCTGCCTGCCTCTCTGCCTACTTGTGATCTGTCTGTCAAATAAATAAATAAATAATCTAAAAAAAATACAGAATTATTGAATCACTATATTGTACACTTGAAACTAATATAACACTGTATGTTAATTATACTCGGATTAAATTTTTAAAAAAGATAACAAAGTAAAGAGCTTGGCCTAGTTGTTTCTAGAAAAACTGTCTATAAAAAGAGAGAGCAATCAAGGAAGAAGAGGTTTCACAATGCATGGGATGAATCTGAAGGGAAATGTGGGCAGAAACATAAAGAGATAAGGTCTTCCTGAACCCCACATTTGTTTATTTTATTAAAAATCACATCTTTTGGCTAACCTCAGACCCAGAGCAGAATCTGTATGGCAAGAATCCAGGAAGCCCTAGTCTGCTGGAATAACAGATTTAATCAGGACCCAAAAGAAATTATTACATTTATTGATAAATAAATAAGGGGCATAGTATTTAGAGCTGATAAATCTTTGCAACTCTACTCATTGATTAATAAAGCCTAAGTCACTCAAATTCTGAGATAGATTTCCATGTGTTAAATAGAGATATAAATAAATAAATGTCACAGTTACTGAGAGGCTTAAACTCAGAGAGCTCGACTATATTAATGCACGGTGTAAACTAAAGTGGTCCACAGTGTTAGTTACTGTGCTTGATTGAGAATTGTGCTACCATCTAAATCTGATAAATACACTTAGGTATCCACAATCCTATCAGTTAAAAACAATTACCATTAACTTTTTAGTATATAACTCCTTCCAAATTTTTTCAGTTTGTATGTGGAGATGCATACTGCCATACTTTTCCAGTCTGTGCTGTCACTTACCCCATCCCCTACACAAATGAATTACCAAAAATGTGTGTTCCTCCCTACATAATATGTTATGGACATCCTTTTGTGTTAGTAAATAAGGACCTATGCCACTTTTAATGCCAAATATGGTAGAGATTACTAGACTCACCCATATCTTGTTCTCTTTTTCCAGGCACACATAAGAATACACATCCCAGTTGCCTTGAAGTTAGGCTGAGCCATGTGACTAGTTCCGGCCAATTAGCTCTAAGTGGAAATGATGTGTGTCACTTATAAGTGAAGAGCCTTTGCATTGCCCTTCAGCCCTGCCTGAGTGTCATTAATAGAAATGTTGGAGATATAGGACAGAGATAGCCTGGAGAAGGAGCTGCCCTGAGGAGATCACCAGACTCACGCTACACTCTGTGTGAGCAAGGAAAAACACTAGATTGTAAAGCTTCCATGATTTCAGAATTTGCCTGGTATAGCAACATAGTCTAGCTTATCCTAATATACAGGGTAATATTCCATATCTGCACACAGGTTATTTCAAATTCCTCATTATTATAAGCAGTTCTCTAATGCACATCTTTATATACCTATATATGTTTTAATTGTTAATTAATATACTTACATAATTAATATATGTTCTATATTATTTAAATTTTTTGCAAATTTATCCGATTATTTCCTTAGAATAAATTCCTAGAAATAAAATTTCTGGGCTAAAATGTATGCACACTTTAACCTTTGATAGAAATTAACTTAATTGAACCCCAACAGAAGTTGTATCCAAATCGTAAAGCTACCTAGAGGGCATTAGAGTACTTTTATTATGTATGTTTGACAAAATTGTACATTATCAATCAAAGCTTTTAAAATTAATGTCTTTGATTGCTAATGAGGTTTAATTTTTTTCATATATTTCTTGACCATTTAAATTCTCTAGTAACATACAATTCATGTCTTATAGTATATTTTTCTTTTTGGTTGTTTTATAGTGGTAATAATACTTAATATGTCAAGAATATCAATCTTCTATCTGTCCTATGTTCCAAATAGGTTCCTTGTTTTTTGCCTTTTGATCTTTTAATGTTTTGCCATATGGACATCTTTACTTTTTACATAGTTAAAATTAAGAGTTTCCTTTATAGTTTCAGGTTTTGGTGTACTGATTGGCTTTCCACTTCTTTCTATCTTAAGTTTTAAAAAATATTCAGCTATGTTTTATTCAAGTACTTATAGGATTTTATTTTTCCTAGTTAAATTATTAACTCATCTGGCAGTTGTATGAAAGGGCTCCTATATTACATAGTGAATAATCTATCATTTTCCATATGATTTGAAACAATATCTTACCATACAAAAATTTCTATATATTTTTAATGTTTGTGTACTTCTTATTTAGTTGATCTAGCTGTCTATTCCTAAGTCAGTATATGCCATTTTATTATTATTATTTTTTAAAGATTTTATTTATTTATTTGACAGGCAGAGATCACAAGTAGGCAGAGAAGCAGGCAGAGAGAGAGAAGGAAGCAGGCTCCCCGCTGAGCAGAGAGCCTGATGCGGGGCTCGATCCCAGGACCCTGGGATCATGACCTAAGCCAAAGGCAGAGGTTTTAACCTACTGAGCCACCCAGGTACCCCTATGCCATTTTATTTATTATAAGTTTAGAGTAACTAAACAGGGCAAATCCTCCTCCCCATTACTTAAAAAAAAAAAAAACTTTCATAGCTATATTTCTACATTCGTTCTTCAAGATGAATTAGAATAAATTTGTAAAGTTCCATACAACTTAATATTTATTACACAAATGAAATCTTCCAAAGAACTGCTTAGGTTGAAACAATGGAGATGGGGTTTGGGGAGGTTAAGTCCTATCTACTCATCCACCCACAGTATTCTTTTTTTTTTTTTTTTAAGATTTTATTTATTTGACACACAGAGAGAGATCACAACCAGGCAGTGAGGCCGGCAGAGAGAGAGAGAGAGAAGCAGGCTCCCTGCCAAGCAAGAGAGCCCAATGCGGGGCTCGATCCTAGGACCCTGAGATCATGACCTGAGCCGAAGGCAGAGGCTTTAACCCACTGAGCCACCCAGGCGCCCCCACCCACAGTATTCTTGATGCAACTTTGGAGGAACAATTTGAGAAACCACTGTCCTGGGAATTCCTCCTGCTCTAAAACACATTCTTTTCCATCAGTAAATGTCATGAGGCAACCAGAAACAGACGAGCCTCATGGTCTTTCTTCTATACTGATGGCCTCGGTCCCCTCACAACATGGCAGAGGCTCCCAGACCTTTGGATACGAATAGCCTGCTGCATCTTGCTGCAGTTGCTTTGGCTGCAGGTGCTCATCCATCATGAGTTGATCTCCCCTATCCTTTTATCTGCTTTTCAGCTGCCCTAAATAATATCTTTATTATCCCAATACTTGAACATCTGTTCCACATTTAAGTATTTTCACTTAACAGTAGCTTTGGAACCATTTAAGTAACTAAACATTTCCATACTCAGCTGAAGGAAATATAAAATGTAAAACATTAAAGATGTGCTATAGATGGAGAGGTGACAAGTATATAGGAACTCACTTTCCTTGGGTAAAAGGAGAAAGCTCTGGTGGTCTGAATTTCTCAAGTTACATTTACATGTCCTCAGCATCTGAGATGGAAAAGTGAGGACTCTATCCTTGTAACTATGTCTGGTGCATTTGTATTATCATTATTCACGAAAAGTGTGAATATTTACCATTGGTTTCTTTTTATATCTACAGCATGGAAGATATCCAAGTCATTCCATTAATTATGATTCCTATTAACCACATGTAATTCCTTTAGTAAAACTGAAGTTTAGAGAGTGTTAAATAGAAACCCATCTTTCCCTTGTTGTAATGAATTTAAAATACGTACAAAACAAATTTAAAATTACATTAATTTGTTAAAGTAAGGCAACGAAACATATATCTTAGTGAGAAGGTTGACTTACCTAAATTGGAATTTGTTTAGAAGTAAGTTAGAAGAATTTCCACTCCTTCATTTATTACTTATTCATTCATATTTATTGAATGTCTAAAATAATGTGCTGTTCTATGTGCTAGGGATGTATAGCAGGGGGAAAGTTCATGCTAAAATGGAGGTAAAATTTTAGTGGAAGAGATTTAAAAAGTTGATAAATAAGGAATAAATAAGAAAAATATTATATACTGAGTGATAAGTGCTATACTAAGAATTAAAGGAATACTATGATAAACATTGCCTCCTTTGGATTAGAGGATCATGGAAACTTCTCTGTGAACATAACTTCAAGCCAAAATATGAATGGAAAGAGGGGGATCCTCACATGAACATCAAGGAAAGAGTCTTATAGCTTGACAGAAAAACTGGAACAAAGCCATAGGATGGGTAGTATTGGAAGGCCATTGTGAGTGGAATATAGTGAACAAGATGGAACATCATACAAGATGACTTGCAATAGATGGTTAGGGGCCTGATTATAGATAGCTTTGCAAACTGGGTTTAAGGAGTTCCATTTTTATCCCAAGTATGAAGGAAAGCCATTGGAGGAGTATAAGCAGATGAGTGAAATGTTCTGATTTACATTTACAGACTAAACAAAGAATTTTTTAGCACTCTGGTTGCTAAACAAAGAATTGATTAAAAGAGGCAAGAGGAATGGGGTATTTGGGTGGCACAGTCAGTTAAGCATCTGATTCTTGGTTTTGCCTCAGGTCATGATCTCAGGATCCTGGGATTAAGCCCCATGTGGGGCTCTGTGCTGGGCATGGAGCCTACTTGAGATTTTCTCCCTCTCCCTCTACTCCTCCCACACACTTGCTTGAGTCCTCGTTCTCTCTCTAAAAAAAAAAAAAAAAAAAAAAAAGGAAAAGGAAGAGGGAAATAATGGAGTAGTTCAGGGAGAAAATGATGATGCTTGGGAGAAAAAAACCTTGTTGGAAGGATACTCTTGAGTAGACAAGAGGTGATGTGCAAAAGAAAGCCTTAAAACACACTGTTCATTCATGGCAGGGAAAAAAACAGCCTGACCTAAGTTCATGTAGGTAAACAGAGTAGCACTGGAAGAGAGGAAGCTTGATTCTGATTGTTTCTAATTTCTCAGTGAAATAAGAGGCAAAGTCAGTGCTAAGAGTGAGGATGGGGAAGGATGGGGAAGGTTTGAGGAAAAGAGATAAAATATATAAAAGTAATACAGGAGAATGGGAGCATAAATGGCCATGGGAAATGTAATATGATTACCAGGCAGCATACACACACCCACACCCACACCCCCCACCAACACACAATTGTCTTAATGTTAATGGCCATAAATTTAAAGAGAAACCAGTAAAAAAGAATGTGTTTTTCCCTAGTCAAATTCAGCTATATAGTGGCACATGGACAATACAGAAAAATGGGAATTGGCCAAGACTGATGTTTGTCAGTCAGAGAAGAATAAAGGAGTTGATGATTTATGCAAGAGGGTTATTTTAATATTGGACCATGGAATATAAGCTGGAAAATGGAAGGAATGAGGAAAGTGGGATTGGAGGAAGGGTATGAGAGACTGACAACACTATACAATCCATAACTTGTAGATCCCAGAGGAATAGAAAAATTACTACTGTTAAAATCCTAGAGGGAGTGAGCTAAAAAAGATAGGCAAAGGCCAGAAGGGAAATGTTGGAATTGGGCTTATGAAGTAAGTTCAGTTATTGGTAATGACAAGGACTAAGATACAACTGAGTTACTGGCTGAGGTAAAGAGGAGAGGAGAGGCCAAGGTGCCAGAAGGATCTTCTATTTGGATATTAAAATTGCCAAGAATTATGACAGAAGAAATGGGACAAGCATAAGCTGCTCTAATAAAACACAATGGGGAAAAGAAAAACAATAGAAATGAAAAAAGTCATTGCTAGGAAGCAGAAACTAGAGATTGTTCGTACGTGTAATTGACATGCTTGATGAAAAGCAAGCATAATTAAAACAGAAACATTAAGTAAAGACACAAGTGAATAACTTCCATTTCCTGAAATGTGGCAGATCAGATTAACTTTCCTCTTTTCCTAGTCTCTAAGACAGTTTTTATAAAATAGAGATTTAAAATCTGAGAGTTCGGTAAAATTGCCTGTTGGGAATGAATGTCTTTTCTTGGATATAAGAAGGTTAGAGATAGATAGGCAATGAGAATAGTATTTTTTAGAAGTTATTATATTCTATATCATCTTGAGTCAATTTTGATGATTTATGTTGTTCTAAAAAAAATTTCCCACTATATCTGTTTCAGCTTTACACTCTTAAAATTGATCTTCATCTCTTGATTTTATACATCAGAGTGAATAAATGTAAGTTCTCAAAAATTTATCTCCCATTAGGAATGATAGGTAGGATATGTACCATCTAAAAGAAACAATGGGTGGGGGAGCTAGGTGGCTCAGTTGGTTAAGCTTCTGCCTTTGGCTCGGGTCACAATTCCAGGGTTCTGGATTGAGCCCCACATTGGGCTTCCTGCTCAGCCAGGAGCTATCTTCTCTCTCTCTCCCTCTGCCCTTCCCCCTGCTCACGCCTGCTCTCTCTCTCTGTGTCAAATAAATAAAATCTTTTTTAAAAAAATAAAAACAATGGTATTTAGTAAGCAAGAAACCTGACATGGGATTTTTAGTTGGCAATGGTCATCTAGAAAAATATTATATCGTCCAGCCATTCTTGCAAGGAGAAGTATGGTCATATGACTGTGCTGTGACATTGTCCAGTAAATGGAAATGGTACATTTAGCTTCAGAAATTCTCACTAAAAGGAAGAGTTATGTTATTTTCCTTACCCCTTCCCCTGTCCTGCTGGCTAGAATGTGAATATGATGGCTGGAGCTTTTATCTCAGATCATCAAATGACCTTGGGAATGGAGCCATGCACAGAGAGACTATAAGGTGAAAGGGGAGAATTCCCTGAGGACTTTGTGGAACAGAGATGCTAGCTAGCCCTGGACTCTCTATACCTGGATTTTAATGTGAGAGAGAAAAACCTTATATTCTTTTTAATGCCACTGCTATTGGAAGTTTTTAAGCAGTAAAACTTATTTGCTGATTTTGTTTTTCATCCTTATTCATGTTTGTATTTTCCAAATTTTATAATCAATGTTGTACTTAAACTGTACATATAGCTAATATGTTTATTGATTTAATCATTATAAAATATAAACAAAAAGAGAAAGATCACTGATAATCTCACTACTTAGATAATTTAAATTTTTATGTATACTTTTACAAAGAGATTGAACGAAACAAAAACTAGTCCCCTCTCTTTACAAATTCAGTTAGAAAATAGTCCAGGAATCCTAATCAAAGCAGGAGGTTTTGCTCAGTGGCCTTCAGGGTTTCAGTCAAACCTGTTATTTAAGGATATTATACTTAAAAAAATACTTACTCAAAGATAAATTTGAGTTTTAAGAATGTCACTTCATACACTAAAAGTTCCCAGAGGGAGTGGGGGGTAAGGAGAGAATTTGCAGTAAAAAGTTAGATACTTGGTGCTCTAAAACTTTGTAACTTTCAATTGTGGGTTGAAAGATTGAAAGGCATTTATTTGCCCTATGAGTTGTACTGGCCCAAGGAAGCCATTATAGTCTAAAGGTCAGTGCTCTATGAAGCACAACTTAAATAAATGGGTTTGTGATTAAAAAGAGAAGGAGGAGGAAGAGGAGAAGGAGGAGATTATTTTCCCAGTTCAAGTCCCACAGAGATACTATATAATGTTCCAAAGATAAATTCATTCCCTCAGAGTCACTTAGCTCATCTAGCCAAATAGGATACCAAGATTTATTTTTATTCTCAATCTAGGTTTTGGATTCGAATAGACTACACTTTGAGTTATGATTATACACATTTATTCACACACACACACACACACACACACACACACACACTGCTAATTTTACTAATGAAGAAAAGTCTTAAAAAGGCCCTTAAAAGATTTAATTTAAAAAAAAAACCCTCTAGATCAATTGGAGGTGTTCATTAAAAATGAATGTCACAAGTTGTTTCCTATCTCTATAAAACAAAATATAAAAAGAGAACAGCACAAAAAGAATAAAAATATCAATCTCCCAGCAAGTGTTTGTTTGGGAGGAAGACTTTATACACAGTATCCTTGTCATGTTGAATTAATTGACAAAAGTTTGGAAATGACAATGAAAATTACTGTCAACAATTAATGCCAATGCACTTTTGTTGCCCTGGGCTTGAGTAAAACACTTTCTATTTAACTGTGTGATATATTCTATTAATAGTATGACATTAATTAATCTACTTAATTTCTCTGGTTTCAATTTGTATTTTGAGGTAATTATTTTATTTTCTAAAAATAATACACATATGGTTAAAAAATTTAAACATGCAATATAGTGTGCTGTAAAAAAGTATGTGTTCATCTCACTTTGACTCCTGGTTGGACTCCATAGAAGCAAATACTATTAACATCTTAAGATGATTCACCCCAGAGAGATCTTATGTGGATATAATCACACATGCATACATATTTTAGTATGTCTCAATCTGATGGGTTTAAATAATATATTATTGTTATTTGAATGAACATTTTCTTTTCTTTTTTTACTAATTTCTTTTCAGCGTAACAGAATTCACTGTTTATGCACCACATCCAGTGGTCCATGCAGAATGTGCCCTCCATAATACCCACCACCAGGCTCCCCCAACCTCCCATCCCCTGCCCCTTCAAAACCCTCAGATTGTTTTTCAGAGTCTATAGTCTCTCATGGTTCATCTCCCCTTCCAATTTCCCTCAACTCCCTCTCCTCTCCATCTCCCTATGTCCTCCATGTTATTTGTTATGCTCCACAAATAAGTGAAACCATATGATAATTGACTTTCTCTGCTTGACTTATTTCACTCAGCATAATCTCTTCCAGTCCCATCCATGTTGATACAAAAGTTGGGTATTCATTGAATGAACATTTCCTTAATGACTGATAAGACTGAACATATTTTCATTTAATTAAGAGCTGTTTGAATAATCCTTTTAATGAACTGTTATATTCTATTAGCTAGTATCTTGGTGAGAATTTTTGCATCCATGTTCATCAGGAATATTGGTCTGTAATTCTCCTTTTTAGTGGAGCCTTTATCTGGTTTTGGGATCAAGGTGATGCTGGCCTCATAAAATGGGTTTGGAAGCCTTCCTTTCATTTCTATTTTTTGAACACTTTCAGAAGAATAGATATTAATTCTTTTTTAAATGTTTGGTAGAATTCCCCTGGGAAGCCATCTGGCCCTGGACTCTTGTTTGTTGGAAGATTTTTTATTACTGCTTCAATTTCTTTGCTGGTTATGGGTCTGTTCAGGTTTTCTATTTCTTCCTGTTTCAGTTTTGGCAGTTTATATGTTTCTAGGAATTTATCCATTTCTTCCAGATTGCCTAATGTGTTGACTTATAATTGCTCATAATATTCTCTTATAATTGTATTTCTTCCGTGTTGCTTGTGATCTCTACTCTTTCATTCATGATCAAATTTATTTGGGTCCTTTCTCTTTTCTTTTTGATAAGTCTGCCCAGGGGTTTATCAATCTTGTTAATTCTTTCAAAGAACCAGCTTCCAGTTTCATTGATCTCTTCTACTGTTGTTGTTTTTATTTCCATATCATTGATCTCTGATGGTAAGGATGTGGAGAAAGGGGAACCCTTTAATATTGTTGGTGGGAATGCAAAATGGTGCAGTCACTCTGGAAAACAGTATGGAGGTTCTCAAAAAGTTGAAAATATAACTACCCTATGACCTAGTAATTGCACTACTAGGTATTTACCCAAAGTTTGCAAAAATAGTGATTGGAAGAGGCACATATACCCCTATGTTTATAGCAGCAACATCCACAATAGCCAAACTATGGGAAGAGCCCAAATGTCCATCAACAGATGAAGGTATAAAGAAGATGTGGTATATATGTATATGTACATACAATGGGTTATCACTCTGCCATTAAAAAGAATGAAATCTTGCCATTTGCAATGACATAGATGGAACTAGAGGGTATTACACTGAGTGAAATAAGTCAGTCAGAGAAAGAAAAATACCATATGATTTCACTCATATATGGAATTTAAGAAACAAAACAGAGGAACTTTGAGGAAGGAAAGAAAAGATAAAATAAGATAAAAACAGAGAGGGAGGCAAACCATAAGATACTTTTTTTTTTTTTTAAGACTTTATTTATTTGACAGGGAGAGAGAGTGTGTGAGAGCACAAGCAGGGGGAGCAGGAGAGGGAGAAGTGGGTTCCCCACTAAACAGGGAGCCCAACACAGGGCTCATGATCATGACTTGAGCTAAAGGCAGCCGCTTAAACGACTGAGCCACCCAGGCACCCCCCATAAGAGACTCTTATCTCTAGGAAACAAACTGAGGGTTGCTGGAGGGGCAGTGAGTAGGGAGATGGGGTAATTGGGTAATGGGCATTAAGGAGGGCACTTGATGTAATGAGTACTAGGTGTTATAGGCAACTGATGAATCACTAAATTCTACCTCTGAAACTAATAATACACTATATGTTAACTAAATTGAATTTAAATAAAACATTTTAAAAATAAAATAAGAGTTGTTTGAATATTACTTTTCTATAAACTGCCTGCTCATGACCTCTCCCCATTTTACTGAAAGTTTTAAAATATTTTTCTGATTGATCTTTAAGAACACTCGATATATTAAGAAAGAGAGTCATTTGTTACATAGTATCTTACAAATATTCTCTCAGCTTGTCACTGATTTTTTTTCATTACAAACTGAGGGTTGCTGGAGGGGAGGAGGGCAAGGGGATGGGCTAGATGGATGATGTATTTTAATTAATGTAACATTATATTTTAATACCTTGCAAAACTAATTTCCCCTCAAAAATCTTATTTCTAAATTGTGTATTCTAAAAACTATTTGTTTATTAGTTTTATTGGGATAATATTAATATAAAGTTTAATAAAGTGAGCGTTCCCACCTTCAAAATATTTAATCTTCTTATCCAAAAAATACATATTTGTTCAATTCTTACTTTTCCCCTCTATGTTCTTTTAAAGTCCGTTATGTCTATGTTGACCATTTCTTAAGGTTGTTCCTATTACATTTTATCATTTTGTTCTTACAATAAATGCTACTTTTACTCCTTTATATTTCAATTATTACTTGTCTATATGAAAATAACTGGTTTGTGTGTATTAATGCTATATCCAACTTTATTAATTATTGTTAGTAATGATTTTTGCAAGTTTTTTTTGTTTTCCAGCTATGCAATTTAATTATATACATAAATAATGATAATTCTATGTCATCTCTTTAAACTTGTATTTGTTTCTCCTCTCTAAATGCAAGTCTAGGACCTCTACAATAATATTAAATAATAATTGTAATAGTAAACATTGTTACTTTTCTTCTTTTGAAAATATTTCTAGCAGTTTCACCATTCAGCACATGAAGGCTTTTGGCTATAGATCAGACAGATATTAAAAAATATCTATTTATTATTGTTTTATCAGCAATGGATATCAAACTTAAATACCTTTATAGCCTTTCTGAGTATGATCATACTACTTTTCTGATATAATGGTAACTCAAATTATATATTATATTACCGTATATTAATATAAATAATTTCCTAATATTGCTAATTTCCTTTCTTAATCATGATGTACTCTTTTAAAATAATGCTCATTCTGATTGCTAATGTATTCTTCTGGGTTTTCAGATCAATATTCATATGAAAGATTGATAGGTAGTTTACTTTTACTATACCAGCACATTTTGGTATGATTACTATGATAGGTAATATAAAAAAAATGGGTTTTTCTTTAATCTCTCCTCTAGATCATTTCAATAGCACTGGAGTTTTTGTTCCTTGAAGTTTTTGGTATGCTTCACATATAGTGTAACCTAGCCTGAGGCCTGCAACTTTTGATAACTTCCATAATTATTCTGAAATGGTCTATTTAAATTTCCTATACCTTCTGAAGTCATTTTTGGTGATTTAAGTTTCCTAGAAATATCATTCATTTTATTTAGATTTTTCAAATCCTTATGCATCAATTTTGTGGTTTTTTTTTTTTTAAGATTTTATTTATTTATTTAAGAGAGAGCCATATAGCACAAGGGGAGAAACAGTAGAGGGAGCATGAGAAGCAGGGTCCCTGCTGAGCCGAAGGCAGGAGTTTAACAGACTGAACCACCAAGGTGCCCCCCTTATGCATAAGTTTAAACAAAGATATATCTTAATTCTTAATTTCTTCAATAACTGCACTTATGTCCTCAAGTTAATTGCTCATTCTAAATACTTGTACTTTTTTCATCTCTCACCATCTAAAAACTTACGTCAATGGCTTACCTATCTTACTAACTTAAAAAAAAAATGACAGTTTCTTAAATTTATTAGTTTATTTTTTTTTGGTTGTTGTAGTTATTCAGATATTTCTCATTTTCTATAACAGTTCCTCAATTCTGATTTCCTTAGATTTATTTTGTTAATGATCACAATTTCTTATTTTGAATGTTTTATTTTAGATCCTTATTTCACAATTTTTCTTTGAAGTTGGTTTTTCCTCTGATAACCTTATTTATAAATCTTACAGATTTCAATGGGTAGTGTTTTCAGTATTTTTGGTTTTTATTTCTTCTCTCATCTGAGAGTATTTTAAATAAGACTTAAACATTTTGGAAAACCTTAAGTTTTTAAATTTTTGTAATATAGGTATTAACTACTAGTTTTATTTCATCATGGATTTTAAAAAGCTAATACTTTTGAAATTTATTCAGATTTTTATGTCCTTATAATTGGTCATTCTTAAAAAATTCTATGTGTATTTGCAAAAAAAATGCCTATTGTCTGTATGGAGTTTAATATACCAATTAGACTTATTCTATCAATTTTCTTATTTTATATTTTTGCTCACTTTGATCTACTTGATTATTTATGGGATGAAGATAAATGAACATCTACTCTTGTATATTGCCTCATATACAGAATAGGTATTTATATTTGTTATAGCTTTGCTTTAGAATCTTTATGCTATGTTATTTGGTGGATAAGTATTCATGACTATTGTACCTTCCTGTGGATATTATTTGTCATTACACAAGGCTTTCTTAGTCTTATTTAATGTTTCTTTGCTGTGAATTCAACCATGTCTAATATCTTAGCCCATGAATAATTTTCTGTTTTCATACGCATGATACAATATATTTATCCTTTTACTTTCAACCATTGTGAGGCACCTTGTTTTAGCAGCATCTCTTATGGTTAGCATATATTTGAATTTCTATTTGTGATTCAATCTGAAAGTCTTTTCATAGATGAGTTTACAACATTTGCCTTTACTGTGTGTTTGTTTTGATTCTGTCATTGTATTTTAATTCTGACTTTTGTTCTCCCTTTGTCTTTTCTATTTTACTGTGTTATCTGAGTTTCCTTTTCTTGAATCTGTTTCTCCTTTTGCCTTTCACTTTCTACTCAATGGTCTGTGTTTGCATTACCTTGTTTTTGTATATATCGTCTTTTGAAATTTGAAAGGTTTGTCACCCTTTTTAAAGTTGCCAGTGTTCACCTTTATAAACATGACTGCATATAATATTGTTCAATTCTATTTTTAAGACACAATATCATGACTTTCTACTATGAATAATAGTATGAATAATACTATGAATACTATGAATAACAAGCAAATTAAATAAACTTTCACTTCCTTCTACTTCTCTTCTCTTCACTCTACCATTTAATTTGTTATGTGATTATATGATTATTCTTAGTTCTTCTAGTAGTTTTCTGAACACCTTTAAATGATATTCTGAATTCTGTTTTAGGTGATATGGTAAACTAGCTAGGAATATAAAAATATTCCTAGTACATAACAATTAGAAATGCTGGGTACAACATTTAATCTTTATAGAAGTATCTAAATGGACAAGAAAATGAATCTCTAACCATGAGAAAATATAGCCCAGAGAGTAAATACAGTACCATCATTGGCAGCAGCTCTGGGATTATACAATATTTCTTGGTAGCCTGGACCTTGGGACTTAATGGGCTACTTCTGTTTAGGGGATTAAAGGCTAAGGAAGAAGCTTTGGATGAGAGAATTCTGCATGAATCCAGAACCTCTCCAAGTGACTCTTTCAGTGCAAGGGTAAAGATACTACTACTACTATTAATATTATAATTTTATATTATATTTTATAGTCTATTGGTATATTATATTCATTAATTGATATAACAACACAAAATACCCAGCAGAAGGTATTAGGAAAGAGATGTCTTAGATATGGCTCTAGGTAGAGGAGTTCTGGAAAATTCTTTCCTGAGAACTCAAAACCACAAGCAAGTCTTTGCATGGATTTGGAGATGGATTTCAAAGAATTCAGTGACCTGAAAAACCCAGAGCTAAGAATTTAATTTGAACTGGTCCTGGCTAGGTAATGTCCCCAGATGACTGTCAGAAGAAAAATATATCATATTTAAAGGAAAACACTTTAACTTGAGCCTCAAAAAATTCCCATAGCCAAAATCCCAAAGAACGTGAGTTTTGAATGAAAAATATCATATTAAGTGAGAAATAAACCACTGTGAGCAAAAATCAATAGAATGGAAAAAAACCCTACTGTATTAGACATACTAAGACCACAAGACTAGAAATTATTACCTATGGGATATAAAATAGGTATGCTTAATGTTTAAAGAAATATGAGACTCCAGTATAACTATGAAGTAAAAGACTATGAAAATGACATGCAAAACAAAAAATGTACCAAAGAGGTTTTGGAAATCAAATTAGAATCTCAGTGAACTAAACACATTGAACTCTAATAGCTGATTGAAAACAGTGAAGAGGTAATCAGGGAACAGAAAGGGCAGAGTAAGGAGGTCAAACAAAAATCTAATCAGATTTCCTGAGGCAGATAATAGAATTAGGAAAAGGCAATATTCAAAATAACATTGGCTGAAAATTTTGCAGAATGATGAAAACACAAAAGCTCAGATTCAAAATCCCAGTGAAATTCAAATAAAATAATGGGAAAAGAAACAGACACCTTTATACAAAATGAAACTGCAGATTGCCAAAGACAAATAGAAGTTCTTAAAAGAAGCTAGAGAGTAAAAAACACAGCTTGACAATTTGAGACAATCAGAAGATGGGATAATATCTTCAAAATACTAAGAGAAGATGATTGTCAGCGTAGCCATGTAGCCAGTGAAATATCTCTCTCTGTGAAATTAGCACTTCTCTCACAAACTAAAAAATCTCTCTTCTAAAGAAATTTCTAAGAAATTTGAGACACGGAAAAATGATCCCCAAAGGAAGGGCTTAGATGTAAGAAGGAATCTGGAGACCTTGGTGAACATGTAGGTAGATCTGTATTAAAAACAATTATGTTTTGGTTGGGCTATTAAAAATACAGTTCTTTTCATAGAGCATCTTAGGAGACGATCCTATTTTATGAAATATGTTCAGGAAAATGCTGCTAATTAATACCAATTAGGATGCCAGAGGTAGCCTCTATGTTGGTATGGTTAGTAGATACAGGTGCCCACCCAGCCCCTCTATTTCAATAAAACTTTGTTCTGTACTTACTGTAAATAGCTTATTTTATGGAAAACATTATAGGTTATAATAGTATTCAACCAATTTGGAGATCAATTTACTAAACTATGTATGTCATGAGTATGCCTTATAACAAACTAGGAGCCAGAGCTATACCAAAACCATGAGAACTGGTCTCTTAAATCTAGACATAGTTTATTAAAGACCAGAGGAGAACATCACAAAGAAAATAATATAAAACAAGTTATACTATCATTGAATTTTTACTTCCTTAACCATCATGGTAAAATTCCAAGTTTCTTTTGTTTTTTGTTTTTGTTTTTTAAAATAAGAAAAAGTCATTATGATGCCATCCTGAGATCATTTCTAACCCACTGGTGCCAGTCATTACTACCAGTTGAAATATAGTTATGCCTTTCAACTGTGGCTTAGTAATGATATTAAGTCTGAATTTTCTTGCAAAAGCAATTTATTCATGTCACCACTTACTGCTGTAAGTTTGTTTATGGCTTTTTAAAATGGGATCTGTTTCACCATTTGGTTTTTTCTTCAGCACATTTTGCTTTTTGAAAAACACATACATTTCCACTAATGCAATCATAAATGATGACAGAAGAGAGGAACCAAATTAAAACGTAAAGTTACTTCATAAAGTATTTACATATGATGACCAGATTTACAGAGAAAAGGGAAAGCACACTGCAACCACAGAAGAAATATTCAGTCCTACGAAAATCCTGAATTGTAGTATCAAAGTCCTCAAGTAACTACTTTGTGCTTATGCCTATCTCCAGCTGTGAAAGTTGAAATATAATTACTAAAAATAATTAATGTTCAGAGTAACGTGAACTGTTTTTGTTTTGCCTCTTGAAAAGGGAAAAAACGGGTAAAATAAAATCTTAAGTTGTGTATCTTGATTGTGGTGGTGAATGTCATAAAATGACATAGAACTCTCCACACTCTTTATACCGATCTCAAATTTCCTGGTTTTGACATTGTAGTAAGTTACCTAAGAAGTAATCAATGGGGGGAAACTGGTGAAGATACACAGGACTTTTCCATAATATCCCTACAACTTCCAGCGTATCCATGATTATCTCTAAACGAAAGGTTTCTAAAAATTTATTTCCTCATCTCCCAATTTTAAAAAGGATGAAGATGGGTATGCTTCTTCAACCCTCAGGAAAATGCAGTGCAGGCTTGGTCTACTGATCTCCATTCTGAGGGTTGAACACCTCTACCATTTGGTCCCATCTCTCCTTTACAAGGCCAACAGCCAGCGGTAAGAAAGTTTTGTCTCCCTTGAGCTCACAGACATAAATTCCAGAGCCTGTACACATCTCTGCAAAGCAGATATTGAAATTTTGTGGACAGAGCAACATAAGGAGTGAAGAAATCCAACTTATCTCATTTATATTGCCAGGCAGTTCATCCCTGCTACAGTTAAAGAGCCAGAGCCATACCTGCTACTTCCCATCAAATCATTAAGCCCTTTATGCATGTGATCTCATGGAATCCCCTCAACTCACCATGGGACTGGTAAGATCATATTTATTTATATTTGGCCATAGGCCCAGGCAACAATTGCCTTGCTCAGAAATCCAGCATTCATTTGATCTTCAAAAAACATTTGAGTAGCCAGATAAAAAACTCTACTTGCAGAACTCACAGAGATTTGAGCACCAGATCATTCATATTAAGGTTGTTTCCTAAGTACTGAGCATTAAGTCATGTGGTTTATAAGGACTCTCTCACCTGATTCCCCTCCCCTACCCCAACCACAACCTATAGAACAAGCTCTGTTTTCATTGTTATTTCTTTCCTCTTTGAAACTGAGACTTAAATAAGTCAGGGACCTTACCGAGCCAAGTACAAGACCTAATAATTGAACTCAGGGATTCTCAATTTGCAGCTCTGCTCTTAATGGCTTTGCAATTCTGGTCATTACCAAGAATAAAGCAATGTCTTCAGGTACCATCAAGATATAGGTATTATCCAGATCCAAGTTTCCAAATAACCAATAACCACAGAACTCTAGAGTTCATTACTTCATCTACTTATACAATAAAGAATGTTACCATGTGGTCTGAAAAATAATTTCATAGCCATATGTTTTATTAATATTAAATATTAATATTGTTTAATTAATTTTTTTAAGATTTTACTTATTTGAGAGAGAGATAGAGCACAAGCTGGGGAGGGTCAGTGGAAACGGCAAAGGAAGAGGGAGAAGCAGACTCCCCTTGGAGCAGGGAACCAAATGTGGGGCTTAATCCCAGGACCCTGAGATCGTGACCTGAGCCAAAGGCAGCTGCTTAACCGACTGAACCACTCAGCTGCCCGTAATTAATATTTATTAATATTAAACATACATACACTTATTAACAAGATTTAAAAGATCTTTTTAAACAGTAGTGCCTCTGGGAAATTGTAATATTCAATTATGAATTGTAAATCTCCAAATGGGAGTATATATACATTTCTCAGGTATATTTAATCAAGGAAACTATTTTCCCCCCATGGCACACCCTTTGTATTTTTGGACACTAATTTCCCAGAACCCAGTTGGAGAAATAATACTCTCCCTCTTTACTGGATGATGCTTTTGTCCTCTTTCCTTGGAGATGTCTTAATTTTGTGCCACTGCTGCTTCTGATCCGTTACTACCCTTGCATTCCACTGTCCCCTTTGACCTTTCCTTTCCTTTTCTTTCTTTTTAAAAAATTTCCTGTTCCTTTTTTTCCTTTCTTCCTTTCTGGGAATCTCTCTCTCATTCCCAGCTTTGGTGAGAGTAGGTTTATTTCCATAGCCTCAGTGAAAACTGAGTGAGTGTCTTGCTTCTGGCTGGTCTGATCTGTCTTGATAACACCAGAGAGGTGAACAGTTTATGGTAAATTAAGAGATCCTTCAGTTAGATAAGATTAAATTAGATATATCGCGTATTATTATTTTTTTTAAGATTTTTTATTTATTTATTTGACAGAGATCACAAGTAGGCAGAGAAGCAGGCAGAGAGAGAGAGAGGAGGAAGCAGGCGCCTGCTGAGCAGAGAGCCCAATGCGGGGCTGGATCCCCGGACCCTGGGATCATGACCTGAGCTGAAGGCAGAGGCTTTAACCCACTGAGCCACCCAGGTGCCCTGATATATCGCATATTATGTTGGAACCTTGCACAATACATTTTGCATTTTCCTACAGACACTGAAGAGATATTAAACACATAATATTGAACATTGTGGAAAGCTGGATAAAATGATGGTTGTGAAAACTTTTACCAATAGATCCAGTGCCTATACTTCGTCATGTTAACTAAGAAGTACTGCATGTTATAAGTCATTGTTCACCCCTTGAAGTACTGTCACTGCCTTACATTTCACTGAGCCAATTAAGAAGTAAGGCATTTCATGTTAGGAACATCACATTATAACAACACCACTAGGTTTAACCGGATAGGTGTATTATTTGATCATAAAAGCCCATCCTATCACAATAATAAAAGGTACTAAACTCTCTTCTTTCTGTTTTGAAGTCTATTTACCTTAAGAGTAAGGAAGAAAAAAAAAAAACTGGAAATTTTTATAACAGACCAGGGCTAGAAATAGTTTATAGAAAAAAATACATTTAATTATAAGATTAGAAATATATTTCAATTCATGCATAGGGTAAATATTAGCACACATTACAAAACTTGAAATATGCAAAATTCTAATATTAATCAAAATAATTTGTAGCACATTTTTAACTCAATTAATATTCTTTAATTGGTTTATATTATAGAATTTGTGATGAAAGAAATGAAACTTACATTCAGTTGATTTTGTAACTATTTTGCTAATAATCATGAATCATGAAAATAAAAATTAGGACATTTCTGATACTATAATTATGATTTTGAAAAGAAATTGTCTTTAGCACATTTTTGCTGGAGTCTGAAAATTACCTGAAGTATGTCTTTCCTAATATTTCAATATGACAAAGTGCATTTTAAGGCTGAGTTCCTTCTTTCTTGAACTGAGCTAATTGTAAGCAGGCCACTATTCCTCTATTTGCTATTCTCATAAGGCTTCACCAGTTTTGAGTGACTAAAGATGACTTGAGTTATGCAAGGGGTTTTAGAGATCCATGCACAAAAATAACAAATGCTAATTAAGGCAGAAAACAATGGAGTTTCAAGTTTACAAACAGAGGCAAATTTTATATTTTACTAGAATGTGAAAAAAGGCATGAAATCCCCATTCAGGTTAATATTTCTTGCCAAGAATATCTTATTTTTACCTATTATTTAAATTGGTCTTATTTCCCCCATACCTAAATTGAAATATAATGCATTCTTTTCCTTCCCAATAAAATGTAACTCATAGAAAACACAAATACATAAATCAATTTTGCCTTTACTCAGCCCTAGAGTTGCCAGATAAAATTAGAGGGCACCTGGCTAAATTTGAGTTTCAGATATTTTTTTAGTACAATTATATCCCAAATACTGCATGGGACATATACTAATAAATAATTCATTATTTATCTGAAATTCAGGTTCAGCTAAGCATGTTGTATTTTTATTTGCTAAATCTGGCCCTGCTTAAGTCCTTCATTGTTTTTATTTCTACATCATAAGAAACCCCATAAAGTAGCACTGTTTTTTGTTACATAAAAATCCAAATATAGGCTACTAGTTTATATACAGAATATGCAGAAAGAAACACAATGGTAACAAATACAGGGGTCCAAAATAGCAGGAATCTTTAGTTATTTCTAGTTGGGTCATGAAAGATAGTAGAATTCTGGAAAACAAAAGGACATTGCTTCAAACAATCAGGCTGCAGTAATTAACAAAAGTTTAGCACCTTTTCTAATTTAAATTAGAGTGCCTGAGAAAACTAGCACATAATTTGGCAAGATCTAAGGCAATTACTTAAAAAGAGAAGGTGTAATTGAGCATGCAGTCTTGTCATCTTGTCATTGTACAGGTAGATTCTGCCATTGAGGAAGTGTGACTATGCCAAATGCATTTGCTGAAACCCTAGTTTGTATGTGCTCTGGGGAAGGAGGAGACTGTCAGAGAGAGGGTCCAGGTTGCAAACACAGGAATGTAGCCTTCCAGGTGAATTCATATTAGAAAGTCCTCCAGCGGAGGCTGAAAAGGAACAAATTGCGCGATGAAACTATCAGAATTAAGAGTATCAGATCCAGGAATTAGAAGATACTTGTTTAGAGAAGTGATCAAGATTTTAAAAAATAGATGGCAATACTTGGCGATTTAATTAAAACTATTTGTCAGGTGTTCTGGCTAAGTCTACTGTTTCCCCCTTTTGTTTTTCATAGCTTTTAATCTTAATTTTCTTTAACTCACAAGACTTACTAAATTAAGCTGTTTAGTAGGACTGCACATTTGTTTTGCTTGATTTCCTTCCCGATCATTTCCTAACATGAACAGGGAATATCTTTACCACCACCTGAAAAGAGTTACCTACGCATCACTAGAAAAGACATTCAATTAACTTCTGAAGGTTTAAAGTAATGAATGGTCAACTTCCAGCATAAGGAACTCTGAACCTCAAACTGAAGATCAAGTTAGCACAGCTGCCTCCATCTAACAGAATTTAAACCACGTTCCTGAAACTAATATACATATTCATTTTCAAGGAAAATCAAAGGACAAGTTCTACCAAGGGTGCCTTAACTGGATTACTTTAAAAAGTTACTCAGCGAGACGATACCTCTAAACATATAAAACTGATGATTTCACTGAATGGGTTTTGTCCCCAAATGCTAACGTAAGGGTCAGTTTTGTTCAACATTTTACTCCTGAATAACCAAAGTCCTTAAACAATTTATAGCTCCTCACGTGGGGTCTCTCTTGGGGCTTCTCCTGAACATAGAGGGTTATTCCTTTCCCCTTCAAGCATATTCTAATTCAAGTCCTTCCTTCTTCACTGAAAGAGCATGAAAAAAACCTCTAGGGCCTTGGTGAAGACGTTTTTTTCCCCCCTCCTTTTCAAGACAACAGGCATTTGCTAAGTTTCAGAGAAGCACCTGTATTAATTGTATTTCCTGCTCATGTGTTGCTTTTGTTTTCAATAAAAGAATTCATCTCAGGTGAGTTAACCTTGCTTTTTAAAGAGGGCACCTGCAGTTATCTTGGTAAGGATTGTAAATCAAAACATGTTGAGCCTTTAAAGAGGGAAATAAAGAGGTGCTGACAAGAGGGGATGCCAGTGGGATTAGGAGACTTTCTCACCACTTGTATTATCAGGACTGAGAACAACTGAGTCACATTAAATTACAGGGGGGAGAAAGAGTACCAGAAATTCCACAGATGGGAGGTTGACTGGCATCTTCAGTAAGCCTGGGAAGAGGAGGGGTCTGCGAGGTCTGAAAAGACAACTCCCTCCTTAGCCTCAGGCTTCTATAATTGACCAAGATTTTTCAGCTTGTGATTTGATCCAGCCATACCCTGTTAGAGGCAACTTGCCCCCAACTGAGACCAAGGCTAGACTGAATAAGAATTAGGTGACTCGCTGGTATGTACAATATATGCATTCACATCTATTAGGATAAATGACACGTCGCTCACTTTAAGCACAGGCAGCTGGAGATTGTCATATTCTGAAAATGACAACTGTTATTTATTTATTGAGAATATTTATACAGGTTCTTCCTGGGCACGGAGAATGCATTTTACAGCAGCACTATGACACTGGGCTGTCACGTGTCTAGAGCAGAACATAGAAAACCATTAGCGCCAGCAGAGACAAAGCACATGTACTCAGGGCAGCAATCTGTAGGAGCGTAGACTGAGAAGGTTGAATGTAGCAGGTTTTTAAGTGAGGCTCAAGTCATTATCTTAACAGGGTTTCAAGCTACTCTGAGGGAAAAGGAATTGTTTTTTCCACACAGTATGGTTTCATTAAGTGCCAGAGGACCAGCTCTGAGGCATTGATTAATTTGGGCAAAGGGTTCACATTACACAGCTGAGGGGGCTCCTTGGTCAGCTGGCAAAGGAGGAGTGGAGAAAGCATGGAGGAGCAGAGGCAATGCTGCTCATCTCCTTTCCACACATCACAGCCCTTGGAGCTATAGGGCGAGCTCTTTTTTTCCCTTCCTCTGCTCTAATTTTCTCAATATTAAAAGAGGCATACTTCCTTACAATGGTGTGTCTCCAAATTTGAGCCCTGGGCTAAAGTGCCCATTCCTGGGCCCACCCAGTTGTACTGAATCAGAATATTTAAGACTCGGGCCTTGGAATCTGCATTTTACCAAGTTTCCTCAGGGGGTTCCTTTGGGTATCAAGGAGTGAGAACCACTCTCTTGGAAGGATAGAATGAGATGATGCCAACATATGCGTTCTGAGCTTTGTAGATTCTTGGTGCTGGTTCACATTGCATTCACAACAAGAAATATTGCTTGGTGGCAACTCAAATTCATGCAGTTTATCCTCACACAGCCCTCCACCTACACATTTCTCAAGAGGCACTGTACTTTCCCAATTGTACATGTCTAAGTGTGAAGGAAGAAATATAATCTTTCCCAGAAAAGACTATGGATATAATATATACATATCTACATTCTAGAAAAATTCAATTAAGCCTAAGACCTTTCTTTTATAGCCCCTGGAAGTCACTGGTTTGTTAATAATTCCCCTACCACTTGAATGGAATTTGCAAATCTTAGTGAGTCACATAGGACACAGACCTATACAGTAAATCCTACAGAGTCATCCTTCTTATAAATGGGTTATGCCTCTTGGAAATGGGGTTTTAACATGAGCACTGAACTGAATTTAAAAGTTTAAATTTCAGGCCATTTATTTTATCGGGAAAGAAAAGAAATTCAACACCTCAGTGATACTTCTTTTTTTCATTAAAAACATTATTTTCTGGGGTGCCTGGGTGGCTCAGTGGGTTAAAGCCTCTGCCTTCGGCTCAGGTCATGATCCCAGGGTTCTGGGATCGAGCCCTGCATCTGGCTCTCAGCTCCGCAGGGAGCCTGCTTCCTCCCCTCTCTCTCTGCCTGCTTCTCTGCCTACTTGTGATCTCTCTCTCTGTCAAATAAATAAATAAAATCTTTAAAAAAAAACAAAACAAAACATTATTTTCTTATTACCAAAATAAAAGATGGTCATTGCGGAAGAAATTTTTCATGATACAAACAAATGTTTTTAATAAAAATGCAAATCTTATAGTTATATCTGCACAAGGACAACTGCTATCAACATTTTGATATATGTATGTCCATATCTACTTATGTACATAAAGATTTTTCTTTAAGCAAAACTGGGATTTTACCATTCATATTGCTTTGCATCTTGTTTGTTTCGTGCAAAAAATATCCTGTAACCGATTTTTAAACCAATAAATATACTGTTATAGAACATTTTTAGAAGTTCCATGTATCCGTGTGTGGATGTATAGTAATGTGTTTAGTCAATACTTGGCTTTTAAATATGCGGCTTATTTCCAGTTTTGCTATTGTAATGAGTGAGATAATGTTGTCGGCCAAAAGGGATTTGCTGAATGTTCTACCTCTTGTGTGAAGAGGATACACACGACCATAATAACCAAATGCCTGGTACTAGAAGTAGGCTACAATCTTATGGGTCCTGAAAGCAGGCTGAAAGGGGGACAATCCCCAAAAGCCATTTCTTCTAATGCCCCTGCCTCCAAGCCAATAGCTCCTTTCCACTCCATTCCCCACTCCTTATCCTCTGAGGATTCTGCAGATATGAGAGATTTTCCCAGCTATAACTCCCTCCCCACCCCCAGATATTAGCTTGAACCTTTTTACTAAATTTAAAATTATAGCTACATATTAACTACATACTGCATCAAGCAGAGATGCGCGAAGGAATAAGGCAGGACCTATTCCCCATAGCACATGGGTCATCTCTCAGAGGCGCTCAAAGGCAGATTTTTCATGACAGTAATGAAGCTTAAGCTTCATGGCCTCTTACTTGCATGGGCATCTGCCAAACATTTTGTTTTTGAAAATTTGCAAAAATTACTCTAACATGGAGAAAAAATTTGGAGAGACGTTTTGAAATGCTTCCATTAAATAAGTGAAAATTTATCTCCAATGTCCTGATTTGAATGTTTATGAAGGGGTACCATTTTTTTTCATCTGTAGATATATTTAAAAAGTAAAAGGAAATTCAGAAAAAATTAATAGAATACGAAATTAAAAGGAATAAAGTTAAGTGATAAAATCAATAGAAATTACTACTATACAGAAGCAATGTAAACAAAAAGAACTTTGACATTAAAACAAAAGCAGTAATGAAGAAAGATGTCTTTCAGTGGTGTCATCTACAATGAGCTGGTTAGTGAGTATATTTTAATTCAAAGTGTATCTAAGATTAGTCATTGCAGAATAAAAGTTGAGATTCCCCTTAATACAGCTGTGTATGAACAATTTTAAAAACATTTTCTCAAATTTAACAAAAATTCTAAAAATTTACAGGACTTTACCTACAAGGTGTGAAACTGAAATAATTCTTTAAACTAAGTTCTAAAAAAAATTTTCTTTCAACCAATGTTCTAGAGGAAAGACCAAATTTCTTTCTGCTCTATAAAAAAATTATAAACTCATTATCATAGGAAAAAGCAAAGAGTCTGCTGCTCCTCTCCCTGCCAAAAAGTAAGAAAAACAGTTTAGAGTCAGGTAGCTGATTTTAAAGTCATGTTTTGGTTTTACTGTTTTTAGATTTTTATGATATCTGTTGATTTGTTAGCTTTCTAAACTTTGTATGTATTCCTCTTTCTGAATATTCCTTTTTGTATCCAATTTTTGTACACATGCTTTCTATTCTTTTTGCTAAGGAGGGCCTGCCCTGACTTGTATGAGCTTCAGAACCTATAGAACTTGGATTCAACCCTGACGTTGTCCAAACCCATAAAGCTCAGTTGCATCAACGTTCATTTACACCAAGAAGGTGTTTGTGGCCTACAAAGAGGTGTGTAGTCCTGGTGAAGATCAAAGAATGGAGAAAGCAGCCTTTGGGGGTTGGGAGGTAGTTGTTGGAAAGGAGGCACGCAGAAAATGTGCAAGGGACCCAGTGGACTTGAGAAACTCTTTGTAAACAGGTGAAGTAACTTTCCTGAGCAGCATGTCAGGTCCCTAAGTGGTGCTTAAACATATCACAAAGGTAGCAGATGAAGGATCAGATTGTTAAGGAACAACTTGCTTGTAAAAGCCAAAGAGCAGTGGTTGATCTGATAACTCTGAGATTCTTAATAGCTCAACACAAATAAACCACTTGTAAATGCCCCTGGGCTAGCCTGCTTCCCAACCCTTTTCACCTGGCAGTAATATATGGCCAGTAATTACCATAATGAGCCACCAGAAGGCATCTATTTGTTAGCCCTGGAAGAGCTTGCATCTGGCTTTTAGGTGTGAAGCTAGGAGAGGCGAAGGACAAGGAGTATTTGAATATACATTTCCTCGGGCAGCTACTTATTTGAACAGCTGCTTAAGAGGCACACAGCAACATGAAGAGTCAGTCCAATTCAGGAGGCTGTGTGCATCTTGATTTCTATTTTTTTTCTTTGAAGTACAGGACCAGCCTATTTTCTCCCCGGGTAATAATTTCTCCAAATTAAAAGTGGTTACCCGACTTAAAACCTGTGACAAGTCTATTGTGTTGACCTCTACAGCTGGTAGAGGGTGGAGGTTGCCAGGGAAATGGGCTCTAGAAATGAAACATGGAACACACTCGGAAGTCACGTGCCCAATTGTTTGGTTTTAGATTAAGTTTCACAGGAAAAATAATCCAGAGCTTTTTTCTCTCTTTTTTTTGTCTTTGTCAAAACAAAGAACGTATAACAAAAGCAACATTTTTAGCCATCTGCTGAAAATATAAAAATATTTTCATCAAAATAACAAATTGGTGGTTTGTTGTGTCAGCTTGTATGCTTTAAAAATTCCAATGATAAGCATTCCCCAGATATTGGATAAAGGCAAATTTGCCATTTGAAGAAAAGAAAGGAATCTAGGTACATAAGAAATGAGCTTAAAATGACACTGGAGCTGGCACTGAAATTGGACAACAGAAAATGTTTTTTGGGGGGGAAATCTATGAATCTTTGTAATTTTCTGGCTGGGAATCCAAACAAACGTTCGCTCTCCTTTGGCACTTACCACATCAGTCAGAGCTGGATTGTTCAATGCCTTAACACCTCTCCTTATGAAAAGATATTAGAAACGCTGTGTATTTCTCAAGCTATTAGGAAGATACGCAAAACAATGCCTCTAAAACAAAAACATCAAACAAAGGTCATGGGTATTTCTTATTGACCCAAAGTTTACCTTAGATAAAGAGATTTATATGGAACCTGAAAGAGGCATATCAGAGTTTTGCCTTGACATTCATGGATCACTGAGCAGTTCCAAATGCTTCTAAGAAGATTATCAAGGGGTTGTGTTTTCTGAAGTTTCCTGATCTCTCCTTTTACCTAGGGTTCAAACTGTAGGCATTTGAGATATTAGCAAGACATAAGATGACAGAGCCTGCAAATAAAATACAGGTCATAGAGATACCCCCTAAAGATTCATCAGCTTACAATTTTATTTTACATGGCTGCATTTTCTTTTATTTTTTGGTATAACAAAGAACTTTAAAAGTATACATATATAGCTAATACAGTCACATGGTTCCAGGATCTAACAGTATAAAAATTGTCTATAGTAAAATGTCTCCCTACTCCTAGGTCCAACCAGTCCAGTATCTTCCTGCCCTAAATATCCACTCTTAATAGTTTCTTGTATATTTTTCTGTGTTTTCTTTTTCTAATATCCAAATAAACCCATCCATATATATTGGTTTCACCTATTTTAATGCAGAAGTCAATACACTCTGCACACTGTTCCATATCTTACTTTTTCACTTAATACAATATATTGGAGATTTTTTTAAATCTAGTTTCCTCATTTATTTTTAAATAAATCATTGAAAGAAATGGTTTCCTCATTTATTTTTATATCTGTATAATATCTCATTGTTTGAATGGATTATAATTCACTTAATCCAAATCGCAGCCTTTTTGTTTAAGTCCTGGTCACTCTTAGAAACACCATTCAAAAATATGATGTGGCAAGTTCCATATACTTCCATTTGTTTTCACATTCAAACTAAAGTTTTATTTACCTGTAGCTTGAATTGTTAAGACTCCAGAAAATAGAGATCTGTGGAGTCAAAGATTATTTGAAAGAATAACCTGATTTAGAAATTTGAGTTAGATAAAATGCATGGAATTAGAACATAGACTCAACTAAAAACATTTAAGATATTATTAGTTCTTGGTAGGCTTTTGTCTTGAGTTGCCGATATTCTATGGGGTGTTTTTCATGCCCACCTTATTTTCTTTAAATATTGTATAAACATCCAGACTTACTTTGATTTTTTTCTAAACATGGGAACAGCTGCCCTACAGGGCTTTGTCTCTCAGACCACAAAACTAGTGTTTCTTTAAGGTCTTTCTACCTCTCTGATCCTACTTTTACATTTAATTAAGGTAATCCTTCAATCTACATCCTCTTCCAGACCCCATTCTCCTTTCTTTCTAAGTTGTTATCCATGTTCCACCTGAAGCAGGAGATCATATTGCAGTTTGGGTCCTAAGCTCATTAAAGAAGAATGCATCTGGCATTTCTCTGGGAGGAAAATGGGCTTTCAAGTTCTAATTGGAAAGATCTGAAGAGTGTAGAACTATGATGTCTTTTTGACCATGGGCCCCAGACCACTGAGTTTATATGTTCACTTTGTGGAAAACGTAGGGTCCATAATCTCGGTTGCAGTTGCTGTTTCCCTGTTAAATAATTTTTTTTTTAACCTCTATCCTGATACAGGCAAAATTGTGTAGGCATGTGTAGTCCCTTTTTGAGATTAATATAATTTGTCTCTCTTTAAAGACTCATATGAGGTTTATGGATAACCCTGGAGTATTAGAAAAGTTCAAAGAGAAATACAACCAAGAATGAAGCTGTGTCATCAGAGAGTGAGAAAAACAGGAAAGGAAGGAAGGGAAAGGGGGAAGAAAGAAGGAAGGAAAGAGGGAATCATGCGGAACTGAAGTTAACTGTGTCTGTCTTTGCCTCCTATCAAAATGGAAGATGGAACATTTTAACTGGTGTAGAGAGCTAAAGCATAAGCATGTGGTTTTGCTTGAAGGAAAAGGCTAAAGAGTAATGTTCTTCCTCCCTCTCTCTCTCTTTTTTTACAAAAGTACTGGGGATTCAAAACCTTCTAGTGCAAAAATTGAAAGAAAAGAGCACTAGCAAAAAACAAGTAATAATAAATAGTTCGCTACTTACGTATTTACCTAAATACACATGGTCACTCCAACACTCCCTTAAGTGCCTGTTGCTTGTGTCATCCCCAAGGATATGTAATAAATATTTGCTGATGTTACTGAAAGCAGATGATATTATTGTCCCACTTGGTTCTACCCATGACACGATAAAGTCATCTTTGTAAGTACTGTAAGTATTAAGTTAAATTCTTACAATGCTTCCTTTTCCAGGCCCCCTTTTAAAATTATACATATTTTGCTCTTACAAGGCTTTAAAGGAGAAAAAGAAGACCAGCAGATTCCCTTCCTGCCCTTCTGACCCACATCCATCCTGGGGTCAGCCCTTAGCCTGTCTTTATATAGTCTCTAGAAAATAGGTGTCAGATCCCCTTCCCTTGGTTTAAACCCTAGCTCTGCATGTATTTATTTTCACCTGTTGAGAATGCAGTTTCCACTAAAGCATTGAACCAAACATACAGATTCCTTCTGAAATAATCATAAAAGGATTTATTTCCCTAAGAACTTGTTAGCTTATCTAAACATCTGCTACTCAAAAGTGATTACTTGGGAATTTCCAGGTCACACAGGAACATGCAAGTCTATTGCTACTGGATTCATTTAGACAGAAACCAGTAACCAACCAAACATTTTGAGGTGAGGTGGAGAATGCTTTAAAAATCAGTTCATGTTGAAGAAACTCAAAATATGTGAATTTACCTACTTTTAAATGCCATTCCTGCTTTTGTTTTATTTTAATCCATCTTTATAGTTGGCTTTTCTGCTGAAATCTTTAGGTAGCAAATATACAGAAACCATCAAAGCCTTTGAAAGTAAAGACCAAAAGATTAACTCTCCTGTAGCAATATCAATAATTTTTTGTTAAGTCAGAGAAAGAGAATTTTTTAAAAATGGTTTGCAAATAAGTGTTTGACAAGAGACTTCAAAATCTAGGAAATACTTATGGTATGGATAACAGGTTGAGGAAAAAAAATCATAAGATTTTGAAAATACTATATTCAAAAAGAGTAAGGGTATTGCTGAAAGTGATTTAAGAGAAGGAGAGGAACCAAATCCCCTAGAGTGGTTTTAGCAAACATCTGGCTTGGCAGAAAGAAAGGAAGCAATCATCAATTGAACACCAATATGCCCCTCAATTGGCACTTACCATCTCATTTAATTCTCAAACAAATATGATGACTCAGGCTTAACAGCCAAGGAATTTACAACTCAGCAAGAATGAGTAAGGTGACCAGTGTAAGTGGCAGAGCCAGAATTCCAACTCTATTAGTCTGCTCAGGAGCTTACCACCATGCTATGTCCTCCTTGTTTTCATAAAATTATTGTAAAATATAACTTAAAACACCAGTGATGTGTTTTCTTCATGTGTGAACTCTGGCTTCTGATGCTTACTTCTGGTCTCAACTATTGGAGGAGGTAGATAGGCAGATTTCACAATGGATATGTAGTATTCTGCCTGGATTTCTCCATAGGGAACTTGGTCTACAGTTTAAAGTCTGCAGTGTAGTCCCCTAGATACAACAAGTTTGGAAAGAGCAGTGGGAGAATTAGGAGGTAGAAAGGAAGGAAGCCAAGGATATGTCTAGAGCCAACACCTGCCACACAATAAGTTTTATTTACTATCTGCTTTTGACAATTTGGAATAGAAGAGATGCTTATTCAGACTGGGTAGATCAGGGACACTGGGAGAAGAGACATGTACAGGCTGGCTTTTCATAACCAGAGGCCACCAATAGGTTGCCCATTTGGCCTATGGGTTGTTTTATATAGCCCACACACTGTTTATTTAAATAGCTGCCAACATTCAAAATTCATTCCATAAGTACCTACTGGGCATGTGCCTGGTGCTATTCTTGGGGCTTCAGATTCATGAAAGAATCAAACAGACAAAACTTCCCTCTTGAAATTTCCATTCTAGCAGGGAGAGACAATAAATGATGTACATAATAAGTGATTAGCATATAGGATCTTAGGAAGTAACAGCTAAGAAGAAAAGTAAATGAGGGTAATGGGCCTTTAGAAGGAAGTTGGGGTCATTGGTTGGAAGCTTCATTGAGAAAGTAGCATTTGAATAAACACTTGCAGGAGGATACAGAGTTAGCTATGGGAAAATGGAGGTGTGAGGAATGTTCCAGGATGAGGACATAAATCCCCCAGTCTTAAAGGTGGGAGCATGAGTGCTTGTCTAAGGAATAACAAGGAAGCCACTGGTGTGAGCAAATGAAAAGGTAGTAAGAAATAAGGTAGAGAACTGATGAAGGCCCAGATGAACCAGGGCCTTACAAGCTTTTGTAAGGATTGACTTTTACATGATTGAAATTAGGAGCCATGCAGGGGTTTGAGCAGAGGAGTGACATGATTTAACTTACAATGAAAAGAATTACTCATATTTCTGTTTTGAGAATGGTTGTAGAAAGGAAGTAAGGATAGACTCAGGAAGGTCAATTAGGAATCTTTTGAAATCCTCCAGATGAGAAATCATGCTGGTTTTGGAGGTACCAGTGAACGTTATGAAAATAGTGTGAAAATGTTTTGAAGTTCAAAGCAACAAGATATCCTTTCAGATTGGATATGGAGAAAGGTAAAAAAATGGCCGCAAGGTAATAGGTATGGGCAAGGATGTGGAGAAATTGAACCCTTGTGAACTGTTGGTGGGAACGTAACTGGTGCAGCTGCTGTGGAAAACAGAGGTTCTTCACAAAGTTACAAACAGAATTACCATATGATCCAACAACTTCCCTTCTGGGATATACCTAGAATAATTGAAAGTAGGGTCTCAAAGAGGTATTTGTATACCCATGCCCATAGCAGCATTATTCATAATAATAATTTTCATCAATGGATGAATGGAAAAACAAAACGTGGTACATACATGCAATGGAATATTATTCAGTCTTTTAAAAAAAGGAGATTCTGACATATGCTATGATGTGGCTGAACTTAAAAGATAATATGCAAAGTGAAATAAGTTAAATACTTTGTGACACTGTCACAAAAAGACAAATACTATATGATTTCACTTATATGGAATATCTACAGTCATCAAATTCAGAGAGGAAAAGTAGAATAGCAGTTTTCAGTGGTTGGGGTTCAGGAAAAATGGGAGTTGTTATTTAATAGATATGGAGTTTGTTTGCAAGATGAAAAGAGTTCTGGAGATTGACTGCACAACAATGAGAAGGAACTTATCACTCTGAACCCTGCACTAAAAATGGTTAGGATGGTAAATTTTATGTTATATGTACTTTACCACAATTAAAAAATTTTTAGAAAGCAACTGAGTCTGGGGAAAAAGTAAGGGTTGTAGGGGTTGTAATTTCAGAAAAGCAGAAGTTTTGAAATAAAAAGCATCTTCATTCTTCATATATGAGTTAAATCTGGGAATTAAAAATATATTTCAAAATAAAAAGATGACTTAGGTTTCTAGCCTGAGAATGACATTTTGTCATTGTGATTATGGAGAATGCTGTGGACAGAGCAGACTTTATAGGAAAGATCAGGAGTTGAGTTTTGTCCATGTAATGTTAGCAATATCTATTAGATATCCCAATGGAGATGTTGGAGAGAGAGGCAGATATGCAAGTCAGAGTTCAGGAAAGTGATCTGAGCCGAAGACATAAATTTGGAAGCCACTGGCCAAGATGGTTTTTAAAGACATGAGCCTGAATGACGTTGCAAAAGAGTGAGTAGAGTGAAAAAAGGACTAAAGACTCTAATGTTAAGAAATTTGGCAAGTGGAGAAATGTTTCAAAAATTTCCAGATTTCTGTCTTCTCTTGAAAATGGGATGATATGGCAACTCTGAATCCACATTTCTGCACGTCATCAATCAGCTGGAACTGAATCACTGTTGACCTTTCTCCTCTATACCTCCCCCCACCACACACACACAACCTGGTGCATTCAGACAGGGGTATGTGCTCACAGGCTCACCAATATCTCCATCAGGCTGGTTTTATTCATTCACATCGCCTGCTTGGACTCGGGGAGGGGAACTTTGAGTTTGTCAGTCCTGGTATAGACCTACAAACACAGATGGTACTAACATTTCTATCTCTAACCTAAGGGTAATAATGGCTACCTTGAACCAATCTAGATTTTCCCGTAATTTTATTTGGGAAATCCAGCCAGCATCTTCATGAGAAGATATCTGGTCCATTGGTAAATCTGAGTTTGACATTCTTACCCAGAGAAAGAGAAAGATGGCACTGAGGTACAAAGAATGAATTGGTGGGCACTTCAACCTTTTCTTCTGTTCAAGAACTCAAAGTGCTACCTCAGTCTTGGTCAGCTTTGAGTGGCAGCCAAGATCTTATAAACAATCAAAGGAGGGTCATGTATGGGTAGAGTGAAGGCAAAGAAATCAGGGGGAGAACAACGGATTGAGAAATAATCAGAAGGGGTGTCCAGTTACATCTGAAATGTTAAGGCACTAGGCTTTAAGCATGATTACTTTGCCTGCATAGCAGCATAAAAGTGTGTATTAATTAGAAAGTAAAAAATAGAAAGTTTAGTTTTTAACCTGATAATTCACTTGGAATGTGGATCCATGTGTTGAGCAAATAGGAAATTGCAAATGAGCTGTAACTTCAAAGAAATGTATTTGGCTGTCAGGTTTTGAGGAAGAAATTATTTTCTCCTTGAGATTTCAAGTACATATCCCTGCGCTGAGATTCTGTCTTCATTGATCTTAAAGGCAATCTTGAGAAACCTCTACATGGGAGAATGTTTGACCAGTCATCAAACCTAATGAACGCCTCCTATATGGTTCTGTAGTCTAGTTAAAAAAAAAAAAAAAAAAAAGGATTTGCAATCAAGGTTTTTGGTCTTTCTCCAGATTGATCCATGGAGTGGTCATGAACCTTGGTGGAGAATGTGGTAGCCAATCAGGGCCTCCTCCTAACACATTACTATCTGCTCTTCGAAAGAGACATGATCATCACATTTTGGGCATCTCCTTACCCTGCCCTCTCTCTCCCTGAAAAAAATACCATCTTCTCAAATGCATGCACATAAAAAGGTGTTTAATACTTTCTAGTGCCAGATCCCTTTGTTTCCTTCATTTGTTGGTTTTACTTTGTTTGCTACTCTTGTCTTCCTCAGGAACTGATATCTTGAACAATTGATAAATGGTTCCTATGGCAACAGTCAGCAAGCCAAATCTCTCTCTCAACAGCTCTCCTCTTTCTCCCCAACTCTGTTTTTTTTTTTTTTCTTTTTTAAAAAGCTTTTTAGTCTTTTACTTCAGTATTTCCATATTTGGGAAGGAGAGAAATTTAAAAACTCTTTCACTAAGCATATTTTCTCATATTTAATGGACACTGACATTTATAGGACAGCTTTTTAATAGACAGAGGCCTCAGGCCTCAGTCAGATACCATCAATTTTGCATTCGTGACTACATGTGAAATTATAGGATCATCACACCTGATACATTTTTTTTAATTTGTTAAATAAAAATTATTTTAAAAATAGATTTTATCATTTTAATTTTTATTATAAAGTATTTCATACTTTATTCCATAGATGATAAGTAGGGTTTAAAAACCAAGATAAAAACAAATACCCATTTCACTTAGCAAAGAGGTAAAGCAGCAGGAGGATGTCCAGCATGAAAATATGCATGAGAAAGCCATCAGGACCATGCCTATTGACTGTTCTGCATCTTCCATTACCAGCAATGGGAGTGGTCAGATGCAGGAGGAAACTTTAAGATCTTTAAAACATCCTTTCTCTAGTTATTATGACATACAGCAGGAGCATGAGACATTGTGAGCCGGATTAGACCTGGTTTCCACATGTCTCTCTGGTTTGTCTGGAACAGAGTCTTGGGCAGAATTTGGGAAGACATTGTGGTTGTCCCAAGATCATCAGCATCTACAGGCTGATATTCTCCAGTTTTTTCAATATCCTTCATGTTACATTATAAATTTAACATCATAAGTTTATTAGTCATGCTTATTTATATATGCAGCCATTGTCACATCTTGGTATTTAAGAGTTCTATAAATTTATGTTTTTTAAGTGTTCAAACAGTTGAGCTTCATTCAATATTCATGAGAGGTCATCTAGTGTGGCAGCTAAAATCAGAAACTCTAGTGCCAGACTGGCTAGAATCAAGTCCCAGCTTTTCCAGTATGAGACCTTAGGCAAATTACCTTACCTCCCATGTGTGATATAAGGATAATAATCATATTTTTATTTTTACTATAGTATTGTTATGAGAATTAAATACATTCACATAAATTGCATGGTATTCCTTAATTTATTGGTTATAAAAACTACCCCTCTCAAAATCTACCGCTTCATGTTATAATCCTTTGAAATTAAATTGAGTTAGTGTGGAGACCAGCTGTTCCTCCAGTCATCCTGATCCCTCTTCAGTCTTCAGTTCTATATTGTTACTCATGCGGTACAGAAACCAGAATTAAATTAAGACAAACTATGCCGTCCTTGTTTTGTTTCCAAAATAAAGATTTACCAGGAAAGGCGTGATGGTTAACTTTGTCTGTCAGTTTGATTGGGCCCAGGGATTCCCAGGTAGCTAAATATTATTTCTGGGTATGTCCCTGAAGGTGCTTCCAGAAGAGATAAGCACTTGAGTTGGTGGACGAAATAAAGCAAATGGCCCTTCCTAATGGGAGTGGGCACCATCCAATCCACTGAGAGCATGAACAGAATAAAAAGGTGGGAGAAGGTTGAATTCATTCTCTGCCTGACTGTTGAACTGGGACATCAATCTTGTGCCCTCTGTGCTCCTGGTTCTCAGGCCTTCAGACATGGGCTGTAACCTACACCAACAGCTCTCCTGCTCTAAGGCCTTTGAACTACATCTCTGGCTTTGCTGGGTCTCCAGCTACAAGATGGTAGATTTTGAGATTGCTCAGCTTCCACGATCACGAGAGACAATACCTTATAATAAATCTCTTGCTATCTATGGATAGTTGGACATATAGGTATATCCTATTTGTTCTGTTTCTCTAGAGAGCATTACTATAATAACCAACAATGGAAAACAATAGTAAAATCATATAGAGGCCAAGACTGGCAGGTCAAAATTTGTTGACACAAAAGTAACTCTACTTTCCACCTTGGGGAATTAGATAGCAACACCTGGGGAGCTGGCCAGGAGATCCCCTCAGACTTCCTCATGTCAGAGTTGAATAATAAACAAAGGCTCTTCAGCTATAGGCCAAGGTACCTTTGAGTTGGGACTGCTTCTAACCTGGATACACTACTCGGTTTTCAGAATCTGCTTCCAAACCTCTTTACCAGTTGAGTTGATTTATATCAAGTTTTATGCAGGATCAGATAGGGGATGTGTTTTTCTTCTTGAAATACATTTCCTCCTGATAGCTGGGGTTTCTTTCATTGCAATAAATAGAAACCTACTCAAGCCAACTTTAAATAACTTAGGTTTATATAGGGCATAAGGGGAAAAAATGTGGTTAGTAAATCCTGCTTAGATTCTAGTGGGTAATGGGTCCTTCTTATTCAAAGCAGCTGAGGTACCACAGCAAGAGCTGTGGGAGCCCTTCCTGCAGAAGAGGCACCCTAACTGTGCCACCTGAACTGAGCCTATGCCTGCCGTTTTGGAGGAAAAAAAATGGGCTCATATCCATATATAGCAGGTCAGAACTGAGGACATAGAAAGAATAGAGAGAAAATTGTGACATAGCCATTACAAAAAGATTTATTTATTTTTCACGGACAGTTTTCACCCAAGTCCTGAGGCATAATTAAAATAATATGAGACTTATTTCTTTCACTGCACTGAAGTTGAAGTGTAACCCCTGGGCACAAAGTAGGTTGCATTCAACAACACTTCAGATTCGTTCCTGGTTCAGATCTGATAGTTAGATGCCATTATCTTATAGGCACATTTGTGCCATTTTCCCATAATGTGTTATCATCTTACATCAGTCTACATGAAGCTTATTTGCCATTTTTCTGCCCACTCATATGGCCAAGTTATTTCCTTTCTCAGTTTATTCTTATTGCCTTGGTATGTCACTATACAGAGAACTCTGCAGAAAATTTTATTCTAGCAGGCATTTTTTCATTTATAGCAATGTTAAGTAAGATTGATCCAGGACTCATTCCTGGTTTTTACACATTTCCATACATAAAGGTCATCTTTCCCTCCATTCCTCCCTTCTTCTTTCCCTGTTGTCATCTTATTTAACAAGTACTATTATAAGCCTGAAATTTCAAACGCTCAGGATACCTTGGTGAACCAAACAGATAAAAACCATGAGTTTCACAGAGCTTACCTATTAGTGTGGAAAGTTAAACTGTAACAAATAAACAAATGAATGTATGAGCAATCTGTCATGTTGCTACAATGATGGACACAATTTTTCCTTTCACTTGGTTTCACAATTTGAGTTAGTTCTTCAACGATATTCTCCCACAAATCCACAGTATCTACCTTAAATTGAAAGAGAATTACTTTCCTGTGTTTTACATTTTATTTTCGAAGGAGTTAGAGTTATGAATCAGTAAAAAAGGAAGTAGAATGTTCATTTTTTTAAGGAGAAAGTTTAGAGTAAAATTAGTTTAACAAGTAGTTGTGGCATATCTATGAAACATATAACAGAAGAAATTATAGCCCTGTCCTTAAAGACTTTATAATTTAATTGAATAAAGTAATAAACAACAAGGTGATAACAGAAGTCAGCAGTCCCTATCTCATATGTGTTCAAAGTTGTGTAAGGACAACAAAGGGATTTGATTCCAATTAAGAATAGTGAGAAATGCAATTTGAAAGTATGGTTGAAACCTGTTATTTTGTCTTTTGAGAACCAATACCCTCCACCCTTCTCTTGGGAATTGTTTCTCCTCCCATTCCAGCCACATGGTTCAGATAAAAGAATCCATGTTTTAATGTGAGTGACTTGACCTTCACTTCTGACTAAAGTAGATTGCCATTTTTGTACACCTGAAACTAATATAACACTGTGTTAATTACACTTGAATTTTTTTTAAAAAGTAGATTGCCATGATCACCTGACCAAAGCTGGACCAATTAAAGACATTTCCCAGTGATTGTGAACTTGATAAAGACAAATCATGTCAATACCTTTCCACTGATAAAAACCATAAGTTATAAATTCCAGTAACTTTATAATCAGGGTTTCCACAACATGGAAAAGAATTTTCTGCTATGAAGCTGAATAATATGGACACCAAAGATAAGCTAGATAAGAGAAGAGAGAGTCAAAGCCCTGGCTGTGCTCAAATCTCTGGCTTAAATTGTCTTGAGATTCAGCTACTTTATCAGTAACAAGATTTTTTAAAATATGAAAGATCAAGTGAATTCCTAAAACTAATCTATGCCATAAACCTTGCAAAAACTATATATCTCATCCTCTTCCAAGACAAGATGAGATGTTTCAGGAGTTGGTCAATGGCTCAAATAATTTAGAGAGGTGGCCAGAGTCTCCAGTCCCTTTCGTAAAATACTAGGTTGGGGCTATGGGAGATCCTAAGATGTATACAGCACTGCTGTTGGCCTTACATCACTTATTACGTGAGGAGGAAAAGAAAAAATAGGTAAAAAGAACTGGCAAGTCATCCACAACAGTCATGGGGTATGAGCCAAAATCATGAGTGATGGAGACCAGAAGTCTGCTTGGAGTTCAGAAGGAGAAAGGATCTGAGCTTTTGGTGGGCAGTCAAAGAAAAATCCACACAGAAATACAGACGGTCTGAAAATTAAGTAGAATTCAAATAACCAGAAGAGGAAAACAAAAGGTCATAGAGATGAGTTCAGTGAATACTGTCTGTTTTTTGATAGTTTTACTTGTTTATTCTCGTAAGAACTTTTGGGTCAACCTAACCTATGAAACAATTGCAGAATCCCCTGTTTAAATAATGTGATCCCATTCTATTTTTGAACAACCCCTATCAAGTACAAAGTTTTCCTATCCAATGATAAATGGCCCCAACTCTATTTCAATATAAATTACTATCATACTTACATCATTGAGTCCCTAAATTGATGACTCATAGGTTTTTGCTCAATATTTTTAAATACATTTTTATGCTAATAAGAAAGAGCTTCTATTTTTTCCCTCAGACTAATCATAGTACTATCTCTAATCCTCTGTGTAACTAGTTTTTTAAAATGATGACCACTATCAGTCAACATCAGGATAACATTTTTTAGTTGCATAGCACTTTGCAGTTTATAAAGTAGCTCCAAATACATTCGCATAGTAGCCCTCTGAAGTAGACAGGGCACAGCTTATGATCCTTATAATGAGAAAGAGGTATAGCACAATTAAGAGACTTGCCCAGATATTGTACCGAATGACTATTGTCCTAATTCTGCTCAATGGAAATGGCAAATTCATCTACAAAAATGCCTGTCATCTGATTTGTACATCTTGGTACCTAGGCACAGGAGGGGCTGCTGAATCTTCCCTCTCCAGGTCAAGGCTTCAGCATTTCTTTCATTTGCCCTTCCGTAGCCCAGTCCTCAATCCCACTTCTGCCCCCAAGCCAGAGAACAAAGGCGCAAGTCTGAATCTCAGATCTGGGAGGAATGTTAGTTACCATCTAGTGAGAGTTGCTCAAACATAGCTGCATTTCAGAATAACTTGGGTTAGTTTTTAAAATAACAAATCCCTAGACCCACCTCCAGACCTACAGAATCAGAATCTTTGCAGTTTGGGGCTGGGGTAAGTGGCAAGGTGATGTGGCAAGAATATAGTCTTTTAAATTTAAAATATTGAATCGTTTTTAAATAAAGAAAAGTATAGAAAATAATATAACAAAATCACATGTATCTGCAAAGTAAAATGAGCAAATGTTATTATGGTTGTGTAGAGAAAAAGAGTGCTTTAATGGTGAACTGTGCATTGTCTAGACTCTCGAGGAGACCTCTCAGGGTTATCAGATTCTGATTCTATGGGAACCACTGTACAACTTTTTATATTGTAGATAATGATAGCAATGCAAAATAATTCTTATCTACAGACATACAAATCCTGTCTCTTCTTTTTGCCCCGGAAAAACAATTTTATATACATTTCAATATTGCTGATCTATAAATGTATCTGTTCCTGGTTCTCTTTTAAACCCATTTTAACATCTGACTAGTTCCCGCCATGATTAAGTTGATGAAAATCTATAAAATGTGTTCATTTCTTTTCAATATGAGAGTTGGGACTTTATAGTTTTTTGAAAATTATCTCTTAACAGTTTTTTTCAGAACATTTTTTTGTTTTTTAATTAACCCCTACGGAAAATGTCGTTTTGCTCCTTACCTCCTTCTCTTCACAGAGGCAACCACTATCATGAATTGGGTGTCAATATGAGTTATATCTTCTACTTTCCTTAAATATATACATACCCCCCAAAAGTAGTATTCATTTCAAAATAGACTTTAATATAATACTCTATGTGAAATTCCACAACTTACTTTTTAACTTAATAAATATTTGAGATCTGTTCATACTGATATATGTAATCAATGTCTTTAATGGCAAGTTGGGATATTGCTGTTTTAAGATTAACTTTATAATTTATTTTTCCAAAACAATATCTATTCTATTTGCCTTACAATTTTCTGGCCTCAAGTTTTTCAGTTTTCTATATGGACTTTTTCTTTGCTGTATGTTAATTATGCTCACACTTTTCATTTCTTAAATTGTTTATTTTCATCCTTTCCATGTTTTCTTCATTTGTCTTTTTTTCCTTTCCCTAGAAATAAATGCTTGATTGTGCTGTTTCTTATTATTTTCATTGTTGTTGACTTGCTTTTTTAATGTTACTAAAGTCTGTTATTATCTTTTGTCCTTCCTTTTACTTTCTTTCCTTGTTTATACACTGGATATTAATCATGCTCTCATATTTTGAAATGTTCTACTTCATTGTTGTTCAATCTTAGTATTTTGCAGTTGTTTTTGTTTTGATTTCCTGCCTAACTTCATGAATTCTTTAAAAGCATAATTTTTAGTTTCAAATATATGGGTTGGGTTTTTGTTACTATTTTATATTAGAATTCTAATTTGACTGCATTGTTGTTAGGAAATGTGATCTATATAAGACATTGATCTATATACAACTTACTTAGTGAGTCTTAAACATTTTTACATAAATGTTCCATTTGGTAAACACACACAAACAATACACAGATACACACATACATATATACATTACATAGGCAAAAGAATAGGCAGAATTTTTTTGTTTGAGATTTGAGACAAAATTTGAAATTTGAGATGAAAATATTAAAATCTCCCACTATAGATGGATATTAAGGAGGGCATGTATTGCATGGGGCACTGGGTTTTATTCATAAACAATGAATCATAGAACACTGCATCAAAAATTGATGATGTACTGTATGGTGACTAACATAACATAAAAAAAAAAAAAAATGGGGCACCTGGGTGGCTCAGTGGGTTAAAGCCTCTGCCTTCAGCTCAGGTCATGATCCCAGGGTCCTGGGATCGAGCCCCGCATAGGCTCCCTGCTAAGCAGAGAGCCTGATGCTGCTTCCCCCGTCCTTCTCTCTCTGCCTGCCTCCTGTGATCTCCTTGTGATCTCTGTCTATCAAATAAATAAATAAAATCTTAAAAAAATTAAAATTAAAATTAAAAAATTAAAAGAAAAAAACAACAAATTTCCCACTATGGTTATACATTTCTCTTTGTAATTTCGCCAGTGTTTCTGGGCTATGTTGTCGAATGCATATAATTTTATTATTATTTCACCTATTCGTGTGTATGTTGATTTTTCTTAGTATATAATGTTCCTCTTTATTTTAGTTAATACTATTACAGGAATTAGTGCTTTTTCCCCTAAATATCATTGTGTCTAATGTTACTATTAGCTTCCTTTTGTTGTGTTTGAATACCTCTTTCCATTTTTTTTTTAAATTTTCAACCTGACGTTATATTTTATATGTGACTTTTGTTAACAAAATATGGTTGCCTTTTGGGAAAAGTCCAGTTTTATAGTCCTTCCTTTTAGGTGCATTTAATCTATTTACATTCATAGGTAATCTATTTAGACTTACTAATACCAATTCACTTTGCAGTTGTTTTAATTGTATTTTTCTCTTTTTATCTCATTTCTTATCTTCCGTGGTTTTTTTAAACACTCTTTATTTCACTTTATTTCCAGTGCTGGTTTTGAAGCTGTAGATTCCATTCCTATTATTTTAGTGGTTACTCTTTTTTTTTTTTTTTTTTTTTAGATTTTATTTATTTGAGAGAGAGAATAACAGAGAGAGAGCATGAGAGAGATTAAGAGAGAGCATGAGAAGGGGGAGGGTCAGAGGGAGAAGTAGACTCCCTGCTGAGCCGGGAGCCTGATGCGGGACTCGATCTTGGGACTCCAGGATCAGGACCTGAGCCGAAGGTAGTC
Source organism: Martes martes (assembly GCF_963455335.1). Classification (NCBI taxonomy): domain Eukaryota; kingdom Metazoa; phylum Chordata; class Mammalia; order Carnivora; family Mustelidae; genus Martes; species Martes martes. Next base: position 41,748,260 of record NC_137899.1, read on the forward strand.
ACTTAACCAACTGAGCCACCCAGGTGCCCCTTTAGTGGTTACTCTTAATTTTTTCTAATAATGACTATCTTTCGCCTTCCTCATCTCAACCTATCTATTAAATAGTCCCTTTTTACCTACCTCTCACACTGCCCATCTTTCTTGCTACTAAAGACAATAAACTGCAGGAAACAGGCCAAATCCTGCCTGCTACCTATGTTATATAGCTCATGAGCTAGGAAATGATATCACATTTTTAAATGATTTTTTTAATCAAAAGAAGATTATAGTTCATGACATCAAATTGTATGAAATTCAAATTTCAATGTCCATTAAAAAAGCATTATTGGAACATGGCCACTCTCATTTGTTTACATGTTATCTATAGCTGTTTTCCTCATACAATGGCAGAGTTGAATAGTCATAACAGAGACCATATGACTTACAAAGTCAAAAATATTTAATATATGGTTCTTTGCAGAAAAAGTTTTCCAACCTCTGGTCTAGACATTACAGTTTCATTTTATTTTTAAACTTTCACTTTAACAACTATAAACTCAAAATTATGGTTGTTGCTCTCTTTTATAGATTTTAGCTAATAATATATAAATATATTTTATCAATTTACTTGTTTCCAATTTTTTCTTGCATCACATTGTACTCATTCCCAGTCCACTTTTCTTTTTGCTAAAAAATGGATAGTCTCTCACAAAGAATTCCTAGAGGTTTCATTCTGTTTGTCTTTGTATTTCTGAAAACATCTTCAGTTTATTCTTATTCCTAAAAGCTAGTTTAGCTGGATATAACATTTTAGGTTAGTAGTTATACTCCCTTAGCACTTTGAAGATATTATTCCATTTTCTCAGGTATTTATTTTTCTCATGAAAAATCTGCTTTTTGTCTAACTGCTTTTCTTTGTAGTTTTTAACATTCTTTTTACATTCTGTTAGCTTTTGAGGTTATTTTTTTTTCCTTAATCTTTGAGGTTTTGATATTTCAGTATAATAAATTGAGTTGGGAATTTTTTTTTTCTTTTACCACTTTCAGCATTTGGTACACACCTTGAATCTGAAGACTCATTCTTTTCTCAGTATTAAAACCTTTTCAGCTATTATAGGAATTAGTGCTTTTTTCCTTAAATTTCATTGTGTCCAATGTTATTATTAGCTTTCTTTTGTTTAGTGTTTGAATATTTATTTCCATATTTTTAAAATTTCCAACCAATCATTTTATTTTATATGTGACTTTTGTAAACAGAATATAGCTGCCTTTTTAAAAAAACCCAATTTCAAATTTCACCGTTTTTTCTCCCTAAGACACTTATTTTATGTATATAAAATATATATATATATATATACACAAATCTTTCAGTGGTTCTGTGTCTCTTAATGCCTTACTCATATTTCTCACCTTTTTATCTCTCTGTAATGAATTCTGGGTGATTTTATCTATACTATTTTTCATTTTCTAATTCTTTCTTTAACTAGGTCTAGTCTAGAAATCACTCTGTTTAATAAGACTTTTATTCCAATTATACTTTCATTTCCAGGATTTCTAATTGGTTTTTGACTCATTTCAATCTACTTTATTTTCATAATTCTCTCTCTGTATAAAATTCTTATCTGTATCTATTTAAGAACCTTATTTTAAAGTCATATTGAAATTGTTCAAATGTTTACATTTTGCCTTGTGTGAATTTATCTATTTATCCTCTCTTTTGTTGGTCTCATTCTTGATATTAAATTTCCTAATGCTTTAAAATTTTAGATAACCTACTTTTGTAGTTCCACCTTGAATGGAAAGCATGTTCATTGTTTTGTGTTCCTTGTCTGTGGTGTCACTTTGTTCTTTGTAAATCTCCTGCTAAAATTCCCCAGTCCAGAACCAAAACCAGATCTTAAATAAACAGGTTTCAAGATGAACTGTGATATCAAGATCCATTCACTCAGTCAGCAGGAAGCTCTGTCCAGACCTGAACTTTCCAAACAGTATTTTTTGCTTCTTCTTACCATACCTTATACTCTATGAAAGCCAGAGCCAAAGACAGTAGTATCACTTTTTTTTAGCCTTCCTTTCTTGGGCAGGGAAGCCCTACCCAGCTTCTGGTTTCAGGCCATGAGTCCAACTAAGGTCTTTCACCATGCATGTGGAACTTTGGGTTCTCTATAATCTCATGGTTACAGAACTCTGGCTGCTCTGTCTGGTACATAGAGATATTCATCTTGTCTTTTACACAAATATATGGGATATGCATGTGCACGTGCACATACACATAATTTCTTTGCTTGGAGAGGGAAAGTTTGAAGTATAAGCTCAAAATTTTTGTTTTTCCTTCTTGTGAGACTCTAAATCTGACCTCTAAACCAAGGGTTGGCAAATTAGAGCACTTGGGCCAAATCTGGCCTGCTGGCTATCTCTATATAACTAGTTTTATTAGGAACACAGTCATATCCATTACTTTCCATACTGCACATGGCTGCTATCACTGTAAAGGCGGAGATGAATAATTGTGACAGAGACTGTACAGCTTGCAAAGTCTAAACTATCTTCAGTCTTGGCTTTTACAGAAAAAGATTACTGACCCCTACTGTAAACAATAGAGAGCCTCTTCTCTTCTATATATACTCTTCCTCACATGACTTCAAGTAGCAGGCATATGATGATGACTCTCTGAACTTTAGCCTTGTTTACCTAGCTGTATATCTCAGTTTGGATATATATTAGGTGTCTTAAACTTTATATCTTCAAAATCAAATCCCTGATACCACCCTCCCCCCATCCCTGCCCCATACTCTTCCTCCCCTAAATAAAAGACTTTCTTTCATCAGTCTACTCCATCCCAGCAAATGAAATTCCTACCCTCTCTTTTGCTGAAGTATAAAATTCTATAGAAACCTTTGATTTCTCTCGTTCTCTCACACTCCATGTCTTTTCTACCAAAACCAAAATAAAATAAAATAACCCAGATCCATGAGTAAGCAACAGAATATGACCAGCTCCCTCCTCAGGGGATTACTTATCTCAGTTGTGAACCAGTAACCAGGAGAAGTAAGCCAGCAAGTGTTGAAGTCAATCTCACTGGCAAATTTGATATGGAGTCTTTTTCATAAGTCAGGCTCAGATGGTCTGCTATCTTTGTTGTGCCTGTTGACATTTTCTTATCTTTATGGGAAAAGGAAATATGCTAGTCTTCTAGTAAAGGCCTTTGGATTAAACTCTCAGAAGGAAACTGGCCTCACCTAATAAACTCACCAGAACATAAAAGGACATGGAAGAGAATAATAAAACTAATGTGCTAATCAGTTCAATAAATGCCCAAAGCAGACCTTAAATCAAATAAAAGACAGGAAAGGATGCCTTATTTCAGAGCTTTGAGACACACAGTGATGAGAAAATGTTTCCTTGACTTTGAATTGCTGCGGGTAAGAACTGGGCAGGCCTCTCCACCCCCACCCCGCTACCAGAAATTTCACTTTACACCGCTTCGCTTTTACATTAGAACCTGATTTTTGTTAACTGAAAAAAATGTGAAGAGAATTTTCACTTTTGAAATGGCAATTGCTTCTTCACTATACCATTTCAGCTCACAAAAGGTTTTATAGGAATGCTCTACTTTTGGATAGCAGGGGAAACCTGTAGTTGATGTGGAAGTAACCCGTAAAGACACCAGTGGCAATTTCCAAAGAGTGTGTCATTTTCCTTTCTGTCTTCTTCCATAGTTGATGGAAATTCTCATATGGCAAGGGACTTGGTACCTTCCGCTTCCTCTCCACTAGCTGCTGCATGATCAGTGTGAAGTCCGACTTTGGTATTGGCAATTCTCTATAGTCCTCCAGTTCCAGGTATCAGCCATCAGCAAAACTGGAAAGTAGGGGGAGGTTTTCTTTGTCAAACATCCATCAGCCTCAAATCCCTCTCAACCACCTGATTAGTGGGAAAGCCACAAATATCAATATAAAACCAATTCATACCACTGTGCTGGTAACAATCACCTGGGGATATGATGTTTTCAAAGGGAGCAGGCAACATTTACACAATTACAAGCATCTCAAAAGGTGGAATTCCAGCCTCAGTGCCCCCTACATGGAGTACAAGTGCTTTAGGGTCAGGGCCAGTGAAAATCCCTGAAACAAAACTGTCTACTTCTCCAGGCTGCCACAAATCAATTCCAGTTTAGTGGGAACAAGCCCCTATTCCCACCTTTTCTCCAGGAGGAGCACCAAACTCTAACGTCTTCTTATGTGAGAAAGGAGAGACATCAGCCCATGGAGGAAGCCTCAGGAAGATGCAGCCAGTAGCATACCTCCCCACTGTGTCATTGCCTCCCATCAGCTCTGCCCACAGGCAGGCACTATAAACAGGGGGGATCCAAGAGGGCTTTGACAAAACCTTTGCTCAGCAGAACTGTTAGTGTGCAAAAGTCCCCCATTCTAGCAGCCAGACAAATCCAGAATGTGGATCATTCTATAGGCTATTCCATAAGTCAATGCCATGGAAGGGGAAGAAGGGAAGAGAGAAGATTTCTAGATTAAAATAGATTTGTAAGGAACAATAATGAATACAGTACATGGTCTTTCATCGGACTCTATGTGACCAAACCCACCCTAAAATACCTCTGGAGTACAATTTGCTTATAAGCTTCATATTAGATGGCATTAAGGAATTAGTGTTACTTTTGCTAGGTGTGATCACTGTATTGTGGCTACATAGGAGAATATCCTTATTTTGTTGGTGATACATGTAAGGTATTAATGGGTTGTACGAGTTTCTTAGCACTGCCATAATAAATCACCACAAACTTGGAGGCTTAAGACAACAAAAATTTATTCATAGTTCTCAAGGCTAGAATTTCAAAATCAAGATGTTGGCAGGCCTGTCTTCTCTCAGATGGCTCTAGGGGAGATAACTTCCCTGCTTCTTGGAGCTTCTGGTAGCTCCAGGTAGTCCTGGGCTTGTGGCCACTGAACTCTAATCTTTGCCTCCCATCCTCCCCTCATCTGTGTGTACCTTCTTCTCTATTGTCTCTATCAACTCTCCCTCTGATTTTCTCTTAAATGGACACGTGTCATTGGATGTAGCCACCCCTCACAGGATAACCCAGGATGATCTCCTCATCTCAAGATTCTTAAATTAATTATATCTGCAAAGACCCATTTTCCAAATAAAGTAATATTCGACCTTTTACCATATAAAATAATATGATACCTTTTGGGGGTCACCATTCAATCCACTACATGGGTAAATTATCATTATCTGAAATTTACTTTAAAACAATTCAATAAAAATAAATATGGATGAATAAAGAAGACAAAAGGTTAAGGACTGATAAATCTAGGTGGTAGATAAGAGTTCATTATACTATTCCTTCTAATTTTTGTATACTTAAAACTTTCATACTAAACCAACTATAAATCCCTCATGTTTCAGGAGAGCCTCACTTAGAAGTTGTCTTAGGTTGCAAGGCAGGAGTGTGGGCTCTGCGGTCGGAATGCCTGGGTCTGCATCCTGCCAGGCTTGACACTGACTAGCTGTGAAATCTTGGGTCAGTTGCTTACTTTTTTCCATCTATAAAATGGAGATAAAAATAATAACTTTGGACAGTTTTAGACAGTTTCTGTGAGAGTTAAATGAAATAGTGCTTGTGAGGTGCCTGGCAAATAGAGGGACCTAACAAATTTTAGCTATTTCATTACTTTTTTTTAAAAAATGTTATTTATTTATTTGACAGAGAGAGAGAGATCACAAGTAGGCAGAGAGCCTGATGTGGGGCTCGATCCCAGAACCCTGAGATCATGACCTGAGCCGAAGGCAGAGGCTTAATCCACTGAGCCACCCAGGCGCCCCTAGCTATTTCATTATTATGTTGACTTCTGTGGGATTTCTGCCTATATGATCCACTGTGAAAATATGATTACCCTTGTTTTGGGTACAAGGAAGGGAATCTACACCTCGACCTACTATCTGCTACAGAAAAGATTCCTTGCAGGTTAAGAAGGCCCACTGGTAGCTAAGAAAGACACTCTTAAGAAGTAGACACAGAAGGCCTACTGCGTGTGTGTGTGTGTTTGTGTGTGTTCAGGAGTGGGGAGCATTCTGGGATACAGGGAGTAAGATAGTTGTGTAGGGGCTGAGGACAGGCCTGGGGGTGGGGGGAGAATGAGGCAAGTGACTAAAGAAACAGGGGGGTTCTGAAAACAAGGAAAGCGCCTGTAGGCATTTAAGCAGTCTCCTAATAGCCATTGCTCAGCACCAGATTCTCAGCCATAATACAGAAGGAGTTAATGCAAAATCCCCAAAGCACCTGTTATGTCTAAGTCACATTGAATGTAACTAAGTAACTATTACTCAACATAAATGGAAATGTTGTTTCTCAATCCATGATAAAACACTTATTTAAGAGCAACTCCCTCTGCCCAGTGAAGAGGTTACTGCTTGTATAGTGTTGGAAGAGGCTCAGGTGTGATCATGCAATTAGGGAACACCATTTTTCCAACTGGGATTGGAGCTAACTCTGCTCAGGTGGAGTGCTATGGCTTCCATCTTCTTCTCCCACATCTCTGGATGTGGGTGCATCTCCAGGTAATCCATACTTCATATTTAGGGTGTCATTCCATTTTTAGATCAAGAACATGAAAGCTTTTGCCTCCCTCCCTTCTCACTTAGCATCATACTTTCCCTCAACATCTTGCAGTCAGCCAACATGCACAAGATCAAAACCAAAAGAAAGGAAAGAACTACAACAAAAACTTAAAGATGAAACCAGCAAGAGCAAATGCCAAGGAGATATGCAGTTCCCTGAAATGTCTAAATGATTTTTGAAACACATCCTTGGAACTGCTTCTTTTTTTTTTTTTTTTTGAAGATTTTATTTATTTATTTGACACACAGCAAGAGAAATCACAAGTAGGCGGGGGGTTGGGGGCGGCGCGGGAGGAGGCTCTCCGCTGAGCAGAGAGCCAGATGTGGGGCTCGATCCCAGGACCCTGGGATCATGACCTGAGCTGAAGGCAGAGGCTTAACCCACTGAACCACCCAGGAGGCCTGGAACTGCTTCTTTTTGTTACTTTCCACTCCCCACTAAATGAATTAAAATGATAAAATAACAAGCCTTAAAGATTAGGTTCTAAGCTTCAGTGCTAAAATCCTTTGCATAAGCAGTGCCACTGAAACTTTAATGTGACAAAAATCATCTGCTAATATGGTAGACCTGAGACCCAGCATTACTAACAAGCTCCCAGGAGGGGCCAATGCTTTTGGATCAGAGGGAATACTTCCAGTTGCAAGGGTAGAAAGCACCCTGGTTCTTAAATTTAGCTATCTATTTGGAAGTATAAAACATGTCTGTTGCCCCAGAGATTCTTACTAGTTCTTGAGTGTGACCTGGGCATTAAAATTTTTAAAAGCTCCCCAATGTTTCAACTCATTAGTAAATTCGAGAACCAATAGTACAGAGGTTGTTGACTTTCTTGAGGTCATCCAGGGCCAGACTCAAAGTGTTTTGTCAATACCAAGTGACCCTACTATCTGAATGTCAGAATTTTCTGGAGAGCTTTTAAATAGCACTGCTTGGGACCCACCTTGGAAGTCTGAATTTAACTGGTTAAAGGAAGGGCCCAGACATTAGAATATTTCAGATTTTAGCTGATTCTTATATGCAACCATGTTAAGAGTCACTACTGTAGATGTTGCAAGAAGGAACTAGAACATCTTTAATTGTCATAGAAGGAGAAAACATAGCTTAGAAGGAGAGAACATGATAGCCATGAATACACATATATAGTACAATAACTACTTACTTTGTATTTGGGAATAATAAATCCATTTGGTTGATGATGATGGGATTGGAGTAACATTAAGGATGGGTTTGGATCAGCATACCCATATTTAAACCCTCCTTTAAAAAATATAAATAAATAAACCTTCTTAGGGGCGCCTGTGTGGCTCAGTCATTAAGCAGTGCCTTCGGCTCAGGTCATGATCCCAGGGTCCTGGGACTGAGCCCCACATTAGTCTCCCTGCTCAGCGGGAAGCCTGCTTCTCCCTCTGCCCACTTCCCTGCTTGTGTTCCCTCTCTCACTGTCTCTCTGTCAAATAAATAAATAAAATCTTAAAAAGTAAAATAAAATAAATAAATAAACCTTCCTTTAATCTGCTTATTTACAGAGTGAAAACAGCACAATGTTTTATATATAATGAGTACAAGGTCAATATTCAATGGCTACCAGATAAAGACAATATTATAACATTTCCTTGGGTGGATTTTATACCGAAACAATAAAAGTATGGCAATAATGTGGACAAAATACATTACAAAGCTATGAGGGAGAAATCACAAGGCAGGCCTAGAAATATTAAGTGACATTGGGAGGCTGCAAAATTGGATTGGGATCAGTAGCCACATCCAAACTGGCAGAGCCCATCCTGGGGACTAACTGTGGACATGATGTTTGAATAGGAAACACAGCCTCTGGCATAAATGCTCTTTGAATACATATGGAAAAGGCATATCTTGGACTTGGCTCTAAAGAATGGACAGGAATTGGTGCAGGCAGAATTCCTATGTAAGCCAGTTCGTAATCATGATCATTATACATTAGGACCATAAGTACCAAACTCTAATGAGGAGAAAGCTTAAAACATTCATCATGCAGTACCTGATTTTGGATAGGTGAACTACAAAAGGTGGATATCAGAGAATTTGTAAGAAATCTGGGGATAGTTTTAAAACAACCTTAGTTTATGCACTGCCTCTCACCTCCCCCACCCCAGCCAATAGGCGTGGCTTAGTTGAAGAAGATAAAGACCAGTACAGAAATATTGTCCATTTAACTGGTAAGGCAAATGAGGACAATAGCGAGGACGATGTGGAGCTTGATTCCATGAGCAAATAGTGGCTCAATGGAGTTAAAGATGAATGCAAAAAGGTATGGCAGAAATGCTAACTCAAGCGTCATCTATAATGTCAGTAAGTTGGAAACAACTTAAGGCATTTGATTTATTTTTGTTGTTATTTCATTTTCTTTTTTTCCCTCAACTTTATTGAGGTATAATTGACAAATAAAATTGTATACATTTAATGTGTACCATGATGATTTGATATACATATATGCTGTAAAATGATTTTTAATCAAGTTAATTAAAATGTATCAGGGATTTGATTTATTAAATTGGGGAGTATTGTACCTTATGTAATCATTAACAACCATAATATAGTATAATATTTATCACTATGGGAAAATAATTAATGATGAATTGTTGAGTGAAAAGAAGATACAAATAGTATGTACAATACGATCCTAACTGTGTTACTATGTAAAAAGGGGTTAGGAAGATACAAAGCAATTAATAATAAATGGGAAGATTATAGGTGATTCTCTGTTCACTAGAACTTTTCATGTTTTCTGAATTTGTCACATATGTATTTATTTTGTAGTTAGAAAAAAATATATTGCTTAAAAATCAAAGCTTGCTCAAATGAAGAAAAAATATGATAGGTCAGATGTAAAGTAAGGATGACTTAGTCCAAATAAGAATTATATGTTTCCGGAATTCTGTGTTTCTCCAACAAGAAGCAGTTCTTTCATGCCCTAGAAGGGAGAGGATTTTGTGGCACCATATAAAAATAACAGAGCAAAGAGGGTACTTAAGGAATAAAGGTTAAGTACCAATTCTTGGCTTTTGTCTTCTCTGAAATATTCCAAGAAAAATCTTGGTCATAAATCATCTGGAAACAGGTAGATTAGAGGAATGTGGCTAAGTAGGGCTTTTTGTGACCAGATTACTAGAGAAGAATGTAGATGACCTTATCATTCCCTTGGAAGCTCAGGGAGGATGCAGGTAGAGAGAGAAAATGAAGGATGTAAAGTTGGAGAAGAAAGTCTGAATAAATCCAGCAACCACAGTCAGCCCAAGGTACACATCAGGAGTCCAAGTAAGAATTAGGGTTATAAGAGGGAAGGAGATGATTGTCCGAGGAAGGTTTAAACAGGGACCATTTGCCCATGCCCAGCTGATTCACAGGCAGAACAACTAGACTGAGGGCAGCCATAAGAGATGAATCCCTTTCGTCTCATGCAGAAGCACATTATCCAACACTTGAACTGAGAGTGGATCGGGCTCCTCATTATGCTTTACTAAGAGCCCAACATCCTGCAATTAAACAGAAAATACAGTCAAGCGTACAACCCATTGGCATCAAAGTAAAGTTAAATAAAGGGAAATACAAGCAGAACAACAGGAGTTGCCAGCAATGAGAAGCATCTCAAGGGAAAACAATTTATATAAAAGTTCCAAGTACCTAAACATAATAAAAGCACCCAGATAACACTTGGTTTATGTTGACCTCAGGGTTTGAATTGAAAAAGATTATGGACACACCGTTCCATAGTTTGAGAGCTGAAATGAGAAGTGTGTTCTATTTTTGGTCGGGAAGTAGGGGAACATGGGTCCATCTCTGTGAGGATGAGACAGCAAGAAAAGACATGTGAGTAATGCCACTGACATTTAAAAATCTTCTTTGTCTGTGTCTAAGTGCACCCTGGCAACCTTACGGTTTCCCGATAGAAGGATTGCAGTCATCAGATCTTTCCTAGGCAGCACCCACTGAGGGACTGTGGAGAGCCAAGGAAAGTAGCCAGCAGTAGCCTTAGACTCACTGCTTCTGAGTCACAAACGAGTAGAATTTGAATCATCTCTTGCTTGCATACTTTTTCTTTTTACCTTCCATCTACCCAGAGAGTACTTGTCTCAGTTGCAAGGTGGCACCTCCATCCACCACTGAGTCAGACACAGAAACCCAGATCCTTCCATCTTTGTAACATGCAGTACTCGGTGGACTTGAATGTGAGCGATGGGCCAATCCAGCGAATCTCCACAACCCACAGCAATCACAGCCACTGTGTAAAACAGAGAGGAGTGGTGTCTCCACCCAGTTCCAGTTCTGAAGTCTCTGTTTTGTGGCCTCTTTCACTAACCACATTTTTAAAACCTTAATCAGAGCTAACCTTTCTCTAATTAGTCTTGGACAAGCTACTCGAGCACTGAAACAAGGTCCTGAAAGAATGCAGGGCTGTTGGCGAACAGCTGATTATGATCTCCCGTGGTGACTGGAGACACACACGTGCACACACACACTTCAGAGATCTTTGGTTATCCATGCTACCAGCTTGTTTGCTATTGAATCGATGAGCAAACATTCCTGAGGGAAAAGAAAAGAGCCTCTAGGGTTTCTTCCCTATTACTAACTTCCCTGGCAAGCTCTTCGGGTAATGGCTGGTCATTTACCACATCCTGTGGATTTCTCCCACAGGGTTACTCAATGAGGTACAAGTTCTACCTTCCCACTTCATGATGTTACTCAGATGGCCCTGTCACAACGGGCTTCCATTTGTGAACCGCTTTCAATTCAGAGTTTTACTAGATGATCAGAAACTAAGAGTTATGAGCCCTTCTTCTGACTTGTCTTAGGTGCTTTATTTCACTTGGGACATTCACTCCCTTCACTTTTGTGTTTTAAGACTTAAGGTTCTTATATTTTGCACCTTTCTAGATGGCACACTAAGTTGCAAAGCCAATAGTCTGTTGAAATGAGTTCATTTAATTTGTTTTGAACTTAGTGGACTGCTAGAGATTGTTGGTTTGTTGGTTTTCATGAAGAGACAGTGATTCTTTTGACTAATATATATAATATATTTTTGACTAATATATATAATATATGTAATACATATTATATATATTAGTCAAAAGAATATTATATATATAATATATTTTTACTAATATATATTATATATATATTAGTCAAAAGAATATTATATATATTAGTAAAATTTTTAATTTTACTAATATATATATAAGTAAAATTAAAAATACAAAATTAAAATGCAATAAAATAAAATAAAATTAAAATACAAAAATATTTAACTACAAAAGGAAAACTCCTTATACCCCTCTTAGAGATAAGGCTTATTATCCTCTTGAGGTTCACTTTTTTTTCTTAAAACACTGCAATCAAACTATTTCCTTTTTCTCCCAAATAGTAAGGAATTGTAGCAAGATCATTTATGAAATAATCCTTATTCTCCCAACTGATTTGAACTGTCACCTTTAGTAAACTGAAATAATTTTTTTTATTGTATTGAAATGGTTGAAATGTCACTTTAATTATATTGAAAAAGTTGTCAAAAGGAGTAGTCTTCTCTACTCATTCTCATAGCAATCCCCTATCAACCAACCTCACCAAGATTGCTCCTTTCAGGCTCGACAATAACCTCCATTTTATTCTTATCTACTTAAACTCTGAACAATACTTATCACAGTCAACTGTCCCATCACGAAATGCTTTTTTCTCTCAGCTTCCATGCCTAGCTGGTTTCCTCCAGCCTTGTCAGCCATGTCTTCCCTGTTTCTCTTGCTGCCTTGCTCCTGTTCTGCCTGCGCTACAAATGTCAGAGTGCCCAGGGCTCCTTTATGGCCTCATCCGCTTCTCTAACCCTCTCCTGTGTGCCGTGGCTTTAAATATCATCAATATACTGATTATTATCCAAATAGTTCTTTCAAGCCCAGCTTCTCATCAGAACACCAGATTTCTATATTCTACTGCCTACTTAACTTCTCGCAATGTCTGACATCTAAAACTTGATATATTTGAAATCTTGGATTCCCTATACTAAACCCAATCCTGGTTTTCCTCCAGTCTTCCTAATATCATTTATCCAGTTCATTTAGCCCATAACTAGAAATTACCCATTGATTCCTTTCTTTTCCTCAGTTTCCCAATCCAATGCTTTTAACTCTACAACCAAATCATATTCCAAATCCATCCACTTCTTTCCAATTCCACTATTACCACCTAAACCCGTCCTCCTTCATCTCTTCTGACAACTTGGGTAGGTTCCTAACTGGTCACCTACTGCCCTGCTGGCCTCTTTGTAATAAGTTCTACAAATAAAAACCAGAGTGATATTTATAAATTACAAATCATACTATGTCACCACTCCTCTGCTTTAAAGTCTCTCAATATCTTCATATTATACTTAAAAATAAAATTCAACCTCCTTATCTTGGGTGCAAAATCTTACAAGATCTAGCTCCTGCCAAAATCACATTGTACTATTTCCTACTTAACCTATTCTGCTCCACTCATACTAGCCTTCTTTTTGTTTCTTGAACATACCAAGACTGATAATTTTGAGAAGCACATGATACTCCTTTACTCTGAAAGGTTATTTTCCCTGAATTACACATGGATCACTCCTTCTAATGATTCATTTATCAACTTAAATATCCCCTCCTCAAGTCACTATTATACCACCCTACTTGGATTATCTTGATTTTCCTTTCTTATTTTTGGTATATTTGTAATTTCCTTATCTCTCCCACCAGAATGGAAAGAGAAACAAAATCTCATCTACCACATTCACTGTTGTGTCTTCACTGACTTGTTGCTTAAAATATTGGGGTTTTTTGTTTTTGTTTTTGTTTTTTAAATAAACATAACCATGAGAGACTGTGGACTCTGAGAAACAAACTGAGGGTTTTGGAGGGGATAGAGGTGGGGCGTTGGGTGAGCCTGGTGGTGGGTATCATGGAGGGCATGTATTGCATGGAGCACTTGGTGTGGTGCATAAACAATGAATTCTGGAACACCGAAAAGAAATAAAATAAAATAAAAATAAAATAAAATATTTTCTTTGTCATATCAAGAATAACATAACCTTCTCTCCTAGTTTAAGGGTTTTCTTTTTTAAGTCAGGAATGGATTCTGAATGTTATCACATGCCTTCTCTACAACTATTGAGATGTGTGCTTTGGTTTCTTCTAAAAATCTACTGACATAAAAGGCAATATAGCTGGGGGTAAGAATGTGACTGGAGTCAGACTGCCTGGACTTGCGGCTGGCTCTGCTCTTACTCACTGTATAACTTTGGGCAAGTTACTTACTCTTTCCATATTTCAATTTCCTCATCTGTAAAAGAATACAATAATGGAACAACTTCATTTATTGTTGTAAGAATTGAGCTAAAACATGAGCAGATCTTAGATTATAACAAGTGTTATGTGTTTGTCATTGCTTTTCAATCCTAAAAGTACCCTACTTTGTCATGCCCTCGTACAGTGAGTTTTCTCATCTCTAGAAGTAGGACTGATTTCCAGTTTGTTTCTTTTTTTTTTTCATTATTTAGTTTTTGACAGGTTTAGTATCAAAACTATATGGCTTTTTAAAAGTGAACTTACCTTTTCACATTTTTTTCCTATGTTCTGAAACAATTAAAAAGAACTCAGAGAAATGTCTCCCTTAAAGCTTTGAAAGAACTCACTCGAAACTTCCAAGGCCAGCTTTGCTTCTTAGTCAGTCTTTCTTTCTTTCGTTCTTTCTTTCTTTCTTTCGTTCTTTCTTTCTTTCTTTCTTTCTTTCTTTCTTTCTTTCTTTCTTTCTCCTTCCTTCCTTCCTTCTTCCTTCCTTCTTTCAGACCAGCTTTTCTGAAGTAACATTTTGAATACTTAAATTTTTTCCTTCAGTTATCAAATTTTCTACTTCTTCTTAAATTAATTTTGATCTCTTACACTTTCCTAAATTTTTTTTTGGAATTTTGATGTAATATTCTCTCTCCCTAAAAATAAATTGAATTTTTTCCACCATCATATTTCCTTTCCCATTCACAATGTTGGCTATTTTTATTCTATTTTTTCTTTCAGTAAGCTAGCTAGAGATTTATTTATTAGTTTTGTCCCCAAACAACCAATTCCCTGGTTTACTTTTATCCTACCATCTTTATATTTTCTGGTATATTCATTTTTGCTTTAATATTCTAGTATTCCTATCTTCCACTTTCCTTAGAATTGCTTTGTTGCACTTACTAAGTTCTTGAATTGAATGCTTGAATTATTTTAATTCTTTGGTCTTTAATAATAAAATCATTGAAAAATAATAAAAGCATTGAATTTTTCTCTGAGTGGAGGAGAAAGTATTTTTTTTACTTTTATCTTTTTCCAGTTTTTTATAGACATATTGGGTTTTAAATACAACATGTACATATGCGAAACATTCTATATTCCTCTTCTTATCTGATTAAGAGGTAAAATTGCATCTCAAAAAAAAAAAGAATTTAGGGTCACCTGGGTGGCACAGTTGGTTAAGCATCCACCTCTTGGTTGTGGCTCAGGTCATGATCTCAGGGACCTGGGGTGGAGCCCTCCCTTGGGCTCCACGCTCAGCACAAGTCCACTTGTCCCTCTCCTTCTGCCTCTGCCCCTCCTCCCGTTCTCAATCTCATTCTCTCTCTCTCTAAAATAAATAAATAGATCTAATTTAAAGAAATAATTTAGCATGTCTCTTACCTCTTTTTGTTTTTGCTAACATAATTTGGAGATGTAGGCACCCATCATGATACATGTTCAGATTTTATATAATATATATTTATTCAGAGGTCACTGCTAGGCCTTTTATAATAAAATTTCCCCACTCCTGAGTTCTTAATTCTTCTTTATTTTTATTAGGGTTTGAATAGCTCTTTGAAGATTTTTTTTTCCCAAAGTTCATGGGTAGTATATTTTCTAAGTCCTGGATATGCAAAAAAGTCTTATTTCCATCATATGAGAAAGATAGCCTTGATGGAAATAAAAATCTAAATCATAATCTCTTAACCTTAAAACTTTAAGTTTGCACTGTCCATCATATAGCTAACCACATGGAGCTAATCTAAATTAACTAAATAAAATGAAAAACTCAACTTACTACTCACATAGTAAGGGTTCTATACTTAAACATGGCTAGTGGCCTACCATATTGTACAACACAGATATAGAACATTCCTATCATCACAGAAAGTTCTCTTGAACAGCACTAAGTTTAAATATTGATTCACTGACTTCTGGAGTTCAAAGAAGAAAATTGAAGACTTCTGTCTTTTATTCCTTTATAAAATAAAATTTTCCTACCTAGAGTTTATAGAATTTTAAAATCTCAGTTTGTAACGGTAGATTCCAGTTTGAAGTATCAATCTGTATGTGCAAAGTAGTCTCAGCTCAGGAAAACTGTCTTCAATTATGTCATTAAAAAATGCTTCCCCTCCCCCCCCCCCAGCTATTCCAGCTTCCTCCTTGGTTTGGGTTTCTGTTTTCTGTCCTCTTTTTTTTCTCTTTTGTCTCTTACTATACCTTCCCAAGAAAGGTTCCAAGTTAGTCCTTCACATCACTGACTTTATTTCCTGTGTGCCAAATTATGTTTTTTTTTCTGTAAACATATGGATTCTAATCCCATTATTTTATTTTTAGTTCTTACAATTCCTTCTCATCAGATTCATTAACGTCTCCGTTTTATCCTCCTGTATTTTTTTCTTAATCTCTATTTTCGTTATTGCTTTTACTTTCTATTTTCTTCATTTTAGATGAAAATTCCAAACTCGTTTCTGAACTTTCCCCCCCAGGATTCTACAGTTGGTCCTTTTTAGTGATAAGCAGTCTCTATTCTTCCAATTCCTCCGCATGGCATTTTCTGTCCCTTATTTTGGGCTCTAGTTTAAAAAAAAAGTATCCTTAGATAAGGAAGAATAACAAAGAACTTGTATTTGACAATGAAGGGTTGCGTTTCATTCACTTCTCTTTCCTTGTTAATTGCAAATATCTAAATCTCTAGCTGGAAACCTGCGTGATGATGTTCACTGCCCCAACCCCGATCCCAGGTCTTACAAGTCTTCATTCCTATCCCCCACTCCCTTGTGGTTGTATCCTGGGTGTGTGTTACATCCTAGGTTGTAACAAGCCACTGGCCACGACTCCTTATTCCCATGGTTTCCTGGAGTCACGCCTCTAAGTGATGTGGAAGGTGGAAAACAACTTGGAAAATGCTTAGGAAACCTCCAGAAGAGGCAACTATGTGGTGAAGATATGACTCCACAGTTTCTGGCTAGAGTAAGCGCTGGTTCTCTGGGTCATGGTCTCTGTTTCACGAGGCAAAATAATGTCACCGATCAAAGGGAGGACTGGATTATTCTGACCAAGCACTCTCAGTCTTACAGTGTCTTGAGATTGCTCCCAGATTCTGTCAATAGACTTTCTGTAAGGCTTAGTTTTCAGTCTTGTGATTTTTATATTTTTTCTGTGTCTTCACAGGCATTCAAGGGGGAAGTTGGAAGAGGCCACCTCAGGGTAGCCAGACCAACTCCATTTTTGATTTGTTGATACCAACAGTTTTTTATACACATTTTTATCTTTTATTGCTTTTATCTTATTAGATAGACAAGAGAACGGCTTGTACAAAGAATGAGAGACCAAAGCATACACAAGGAACTGCAGGTAGTTTGACATGATTAGAGCACATTAAGTGTATATGCCATGTACAGAAGTTTGGTTTTCAATCTTCAGGCTACATGGAGACACTGAATGAGCTTAAGACATATCCCTCCTCAGATGTGTATTTTACATGGCCCATTCCTGGACAGGTAGGATTATGGACAGGTGGAATGAGACTAATTGGGGAGCCGGTGGGGCTGTTTCAATAATTCAGGAGTAACGTGATGAAGGTCTGAACTCAGGGAGTGGAGGTAGCATTCTTCTCAATCTAGTAGAATGTCATCTTTCATGGGTAGAGATGATGCTACATCTAACTTCCACAAGAAGAAAATATATACTGTGACTATGCAATCATGTATGGTTTCTTTCACACATAAGAATGTGTCACTGATTCATCATCTCTTGCCTGTTCTTCGTTGTCCCAGGGATGTACTTCCCTACACATCTGAAAATGTCTTTTCCCTACAACAAACTTTTCCATGATGTAGACCAGGGGTCAGCAAACTATGCCTGCATGCCAAATCTGACCTACTGTCTCTTTTTTGTAAATTTTTATTAGAACACAGCCCAGACAATATTTACGTATTTGTCTCTAGCTGCTTTTATACTATAATGGCAGAGTTCAGTAGCTGCAACAGACACAAATTTGGGCCCACAAAGCCTGAAATATTTATCTGGTTCTTTACATAAAAAGTTTGCTGACCCCTCACCTACTCTAGACTTTTCCAAATCCTTTTCATCCATAAAAGCCCAGTTCAGTTTCTCTTGAGTTCCCAGATCACAGTGATCTTTCTCTTCATTCTGAACTGGTAGTTCAGGACTGGGCCACACATATTTTAGCTCTCTTATTATATATGGTCTTGAGTTTTCTTCTCTTCCTATAAGCATAGGGTTTGTTTGTTTTTTTTTTAATACCAATTACAAATGTAAGCTTTTTGAAAACAGGGACCATATTTGCAAAAACTATTTGCTGGCTATCTATAATATTCAAGGCACAATTCTAGGTACTGTGCAGAATGTTTCTAGGTTCCTCACTGGCACTGTTTGCCTGCTCCTAGCTCCACCCATTGCCAAGCTCTCTCCGGTGATAAGGACAACACTGTTTTGGGATACTTGGGCACAAAGGTGGTACACACTTTGGAGACAGCTCTGTGGATTAATGATGCAATTGGAGCCCCATCTCAGAACCACAATTTTTCTCTTCTTTTTGTTAACTGCTTCTGAGAAGGTGAGTCAGCAGATACCTATAAAAGCTAATGTTCACAAGTATCATTACTCTCCAAAAATTAATTGCCTAGGTCAATTCTCCAACCTTCACTGGCATTGAAGGAAATTTCTTTCCTTTCAAACAATGGCTGTTGACAAAAGCCACATATTAAGCATTGGGAAGGACTGGAAAATGTGCAGACTCTCAGGATATGTATTTCATGGTGTAAATATGGAGAACATTTACAAAGAAGCCATATATTTCCATTTCTTGTGTGCTCTCTATCTTCCTCCCAAATTTGCTGTTTCTATGCTCAGTTGACTCTGCTAATGGGCTGAATGGTAAACTCCACTGGGGGTAAAGGTACTACCACTGCACAGTCTGGTTTGTGAGACGGTAGTAAAGAATGCAGGGTCTGGAGTCAAATCAAGTTCTAAATCCTGGCCCACTGGTCACTCACTTGCCCTGGTTCTTTAATTCCTCTGTCTTAGTTTCTCCTCTATAAAATGGGGACAATAACAGTACTACCTCAGAGAGTAGATGTCAGGATTTCAAGATATAATACAGGTCAGGTTCTTAGAATAATGCCTGGAGCACTATGAGCAATCAGTCAATATTAGTATTTTGTTGTTATAAGACACTTACTTTTCTTCCTGGAAAATATATCCAGCGACTGTTTAGTCATGCATAGTTTCTTTCAGACACAGATTTGGTGGACTATTTGAAATAATGCTAGGGATCCAGGGTCCTAAATTTCTCAGCAGAGAGACCATGACACTTTCTTTTCCTGGATGATGTATTAGAAAATAGAAATAAGCTCTAACTTTGAAACCAGTTGCATACAAAAACCTCTCATAGGGGCTGCATTTACTATTTTATTTTAAATAATGAAAAAATTAAAGACAAGGAGGAATAACCTCCCAGTATTGACATCACATCCCTTAAACACATTGTAATTGGGGTTTTTTTTTTTCGACTTCAATAATAAAAAAAAAAAAAAACAAGCATTATGTGAATATAGCTGAAGATAACCTGGAATGTGCAGCCTGTGCAGGGATGGAACCTCGAGCATTTGATCAGGATAGCAGGAAGCACACATTCGGCCACTCCACTCCCAAAATAGAAAACCTATTTAGCACTTTGTAAAACACGCTAAATGAAGTTTGCTCTCTCCTGCAGATAGAGATTTTACTTCATTTTTGTGCCAGCGAAATTTCTGAAAATTGCATGAGGAGAGAACAATTTTTGGCACTTTGGCTAGGAGTACAAAATGTTAGCAAATGGTGCTGAAAGGATCTTAAGTGTAATGTTGGAATAATATTCACACAACACTGACTGCATCCTCATTTTTAACCTATTTACATATTCACAGGGAAAACTGCTTAGCAGTTACTTGTCTAAAGGAGCCTATTTAAGGGGAAAATGGCACTCACAATTTTTGAATGCATTAGTCAAGAAGGTTGCTGCAAATAACAATTCATAAAGAAAAATATCATTTCAGCTATCATAGATGAATGTGGAAGGCTATAGATGGAAGAATTCTGGACATCAGTGTTAGCTCTGAACGCAAAAAGAAAAGAAAGACAGAAAGGGAGCGAGAACCACATACTGGAAATTTTTATAGAGTAAATGAACATTGAGAGAGCCACTAAAAAGGTGAATAAGATTGAGAGCATTTCCAGAGTTCTAACATGGCTTTCTGATTTGTGACTATTTGCATAGCACAGAAGTCTCTCTACAATGGAGGCATGCTGTCCATCTGCCTAATAAATATGTCATTTCATTGGTAATGTATTTAACATTTATATTCCAAGTACATGGCACAGCAAAAGAAACTGTGGCACATATGTAGAAGTCTCCAAGAGTTCTTGCCCCAAAAAACTTACAAGCAAGTGAGAGACAGAACACTGTATTCATGAAACACTGAATAGACATTTAGGAGATTGAGAGGAATGCCAACCTCAGGCACAGACTGGTTTCTCCAGAAGCAGATGTTTAGATTTGGAGAATCTATACCTGTGGAAAGAAGGTGAAGAAGTAGGATTGAGCACAGGTCAAACTGCGATTTTTTTGCAGACCATTGCAAACTGCCATTCAGGCCCTATAAAGCGTTGGCCCACCCAGCAGGGGGTGCTCAAGCACATACTGGCCATCATGGCAGTCTCACACAGGGCCCCAATGGCAAGTGCTTTCACCCCTGCTTGGATCAGTCATTGGCTGTGGACAGTCATGAGAAGGACAATCATGTGACCTCTAGCCAGAAGGCTCTCTGCAACTGAGATGTGCCCTTTAGGAACTAAGAACTGAAGACTCTCCTTGATGTTGGGTAGCAGCACATCCCAGAAAGAGGCTCTGGGAAGTACAGATCTATGTCAACCAAATTTATTTGTAAGGCTCTTTGAGAATTCCTAACTCAAGCATTCGTTAATGAAGGTGAGCGGAAATTCAGCAGAGAGATCTAGCAATGGTCTGCTGAGGTGTTAACTATACACAGCTGAAGTCCTGGGTACTTCACTAGCTAGTACTGAACTAGCCCATAAACTAATCCATTTTTGTTTAAATTAGAAGTTAGAAGACTAAAATAATTTTTTAAAGTACAACAAATATTTAGACAAAAATAGTCCATAAAACTATGAAAAAAATCACAAAACATTCAACAAAAGATCTCCTGGTCAATGATAGCTGCTTGATTGTACCAGGAAAATATCCCAAACCACAGCTGGGATTGGAAAATCTGTGTTTTGTTTTTCTGAGGAAAGAGGCTACTAAATAGCCACAGTCATCTTGTTGACCTTTAGTGAAACATACAGTCGGTCCAGTGTTGTGAGCTGTAAGTCTAATCCTTTGTGATTGTACGATGGCCAGTCTCCCAATTCTGAAGACAGCCAGCTTGTTGGCATAGAAAGGCCTGTATCCTTTCAGTGCACCCAGCTCACAGTATGGTGCCACTTGCCACCTTGTACAAAACCATCATGACAGAGGCCACATGTGCATGTAAGACCCCAGCAGGATTTCTGGAGACCACGCTGTGCCGTATCTCCCAGTGTGTCATTTGGCCCTAGTGTTCACTCCTCCAGAAGAATCAGATTCCACCAAAACTGTACTAAGCACTAATCCTGTGTCCTCTCACACACTACCTCCTTTCACCCACCAGATTCTGTGTAGTAAACAATTATTATTATTTCTAATTTTCAGATGAAGAAAATGAGGATTAGAGAGGGCTAGAGATCTAAATTAAAAATTGTTGTATTTTTTGGCAAAGAGCAGATTTAATTTGCACATATGTCTATGACTCCAAATCAATTCTTCTTTCCATTATACATTTGATCCATGCACCTAACACTGTCCATCAGTTCATCCTGCGTGTTTTCTGTAGCCTGCCAGTTCCACAAAATATTAATACTGTTTCCCCAAGAAAGATTCCGTGGTCAAACAAATCTAGAAATCACTAGGCTAAACAAAGTTAAACAGAGGTTTTTGTTTTTTGTTTTTTGTTTTTAAACACAGGAAGTCTCAGAATATACCCATGCTAATGTGCATTGTGAACCTATAAACAGCTCAAAGGCATAGGCTTCCATAAGTGACTTGACTGCAAAAAAATCTTTTTTCCTATGGGCATCGCACAAAACTCAAGACCCACAGAACAAAGGATGCAAACTGCTGCACAAGACTCAATACAATCCTCCCTCAGCCAGATGTCAGAAAATCCACTTTGGCCTGGTGTGTTACACTCTTACCACTCAAGGTGATGAGAAGACAGGTTTTCATTACAATGGAGAACAGGCTCTTCCAGTCTGCGAGGTGTGCTCTCCAGGAAGCAAAGGAGATTCTTTTCCAGTGGGTCCTTCATCTCATTCAGTCATACCAAGCCAGTGCTAGGAGGCACAGCCATTTGAGGAGACTGAGTTTAGGGGCTTTTTTCTGGCAACTTTATTTAAAAAAAAAAATTTTTTTTTATTATGTTCAGTTAGGCAGCAGATAGTACATCATTAGTTTTTGATGTAGTGTTCAATGATTCATTAGTTGTATATAACACCC
Source organism: Martes martes (assembly GCF_963455335.1). Taxonomy (NCBI): domain Eukaryota; kingdom Metazoa; phylum Chordata; class Mammalia; order Carnivora; family Mustelidae; genus Martes; species Martes martes. The sequence continues at coordinate 41,770,773 of NC_137899.1, forward strand.
AGTGCTCATCACAGTAGCAGCTTTAATATGAAGAGATAGAACAATATAGATCTGGAGAAAAAAGATAACAATAAAACAAAATAATAACAACATTGTAGGACTGTTCTGTCTTTGAAAGGCATTACTTAGAATTCCAATAAGAACTACTAACTTTTAAATGAAAAAAGCCAATGGAAGAAATTACACACACACTCAAAACTACAGATAAGACACAATATTCTTTTTTAAAGATTATATTTATTTATTTGACAGAGAGAGATCACAAGTAGGCAGAGAGGAGGAGGGGGGAGCAGGCTCCCTGCAGGGAGCCTGATGTGGGGCTTGATCCCAGGACCCTGAGACCATGACCCGAGCCAAAGGCAGAAGCTTAAACCACTGAGCCACCCAGGCACCTAAGACACAATATTCTTAAAAACTGACCTGATAGCTATAACCATTTAAATATATATATATATGTGTGTGTGTATGTGTATATGTATTCACACACACACACACACACACACACACACACACATATATATATATTTCTTTTCTTTTAGGCAGTGACTTTTTTTCTCTCTCTATAAAGTTAATCTCATCCTTTCAATTTGACAGCAGTTGCTTCCCAGAGTTAGTCTGGCAGTGAGTTTGTCTATGGTATGATCAGGTGAGGATATGTGATTTATGTTTCCATTTGACTGTTGTCTTTGGACTTCTGTGCCTCTGGGTTACTAGAACTGAGAGGAAAGCAGTTATTCATGGAGAAAAATGAAGGGCGGGTGAGATGAATAACACAAAGTTAGGAATTTAAGATGCCACAGTTTCCAGGTTCTCCAGAAGAACAGCTTCAAACAGCGCGTGGGTGGCAAGTCAAGGATTGGTTTTTATAAGTATTGCTATAAATTTTCTAAACCTTATAGGAAATGTCACCTCAGTGGCCAGAGTGGTAATAAATTAGGGATCAAGAGAACTTAAAATTCCACACTGGAAAAGGTGTTGGGCTCTTCATTTAAGATTCTTATTCAATACACACACACATACAACACACACACACACACACACACACACACACACACGATTTCCCGTATCTCATTAAAATGACAAATGATATATTTAAAAGATAAACTACTGTTACTTTAAGTAAGTATAGGACAATTACCAAGGAGGTCTTTCTGGATGATCTACACCATTATATGGAATTCATGTTAGGTGGACTTGAGAGATTGAACCATAGACATAGTTAAGAACCAGGTCATAGTGGAAGCCAGGGTCTCTGCTCATGGGTAATGGCACTTGTGATCATCAAGACTGAAAAAGAAGCTTCTACCTATAGGGCTAATGAAGAACAAGATGATAAAAGGGTTTTAAGATACAAAAAGATGGGTCATGAATTCACCAAACTCAAAGTTTGGGAAGAGGCTAAAAATTACTTTATCCAGGGACTTCAGAGAAGAACAGATGGGCCTCAGTTTTTAATATTTAAAGTATTTCCACTTTTTATGTTACTTTGTATCTACTTCCATCTCTTTTTATTTCATTTTTTAAATGAGTTTTGGATAGAATGTAAAATTGAGGCAAAGTTGTCCAAAAAGACAGAATGTCTCTTAATGAGCAGACCTAGTTTAAATGCCATTGAATCATGAAGAATTTCATGGTAAAATGAATGCCCAAGTCAAGTAAACTTTTTATATTAAAATAATATTTGTTGCTTTATTGTTTACTGGACATTTGTATTTCCTTTTTTTTTTTTTTAATAAAGATTTTATTTATTTATCTGACAGACAGAGATCACAAGTAGGCAGAGAGGCAGGCAGAGAGAGAGAGGAGGAAGCAGGCTCCCTGCTGAGCAGAGAGCCCGATGTGGGGCTCGATCCCAGGACCCTGGGATCACGACCCGAGCCGAAATCAGAGGCTTTAACCCACTGAGCCACCCAGGCGCCCCGACATTTGTATTTCTTAACAGTGTAAACTGTTGTCCATTTGTTATATGAGAACATTTGTATTTTTCTTATTGATTCTTATGAGCTAATTCTATAGGATAAAGATCCTTCGCATTCTATATAAATATGTTGCACCTATTTTGGTAAGCTTGTTTTAGAATGTTTAGGATGGGGTGCCTGGGTGACTCAGTGGGTTAAGCCTCTGCTCTGCCTGTGGCTCAGGTCATGATATCAGGGTCATGATCTCAGGGTCCTGGGATCAAGCCCCGCTCTCTGCTCAGCAGGGAGCCTGCTTCCCCCTCCTCCCCACTGCCTACTTGTGGTCTCTCTCTCTGTCAAATAAAAAATAAAATCTTTAAAAAAATAAAATAAAAAATATAATGTTCAGGATATGATGAAATCCTTTCTCTTTTTGCCAAAAATGAAGGTAATTACAGAAAAATGATCACCAACACAAAGAGAAAAGGGAGAATTTTATATAACTGACCATTTCAAGGTCACATATACTGCATAAATAATCCAATCCATTATTTGGGTTATTTTAATTTTTATGGTGACCAAATATCAATTTTTAAAAACTTTGAAAGTGTAATAGATTTCGTGTATGATACTACTTAAAAGTAAAATCTATCCCAAGTAAAATTTAAGCTACCTTAGAAAAACTTCCTTTTTCATCATCAGTTGTGTTTCCTAAAGGAAAAGTATAGTACTCAAATTACTGGAGTTGTAAAATGAAAAGCTAATTGTATGAATTAAACTTTAGACACACACACTCATATAGATACTCATTCAAGCATGCATTGAAAAGAGAGCCTGTGAACAGAATAAAAATGTTTCCCCTTTTCTTTTTTTATTTCGACTCCTTCTGCAGTTTTGACAGCACCATTAGTGTTGACATACAAGCGTGATCTGCATGGATTTTCTAGCAGCTATAGTACCATAGCTTTGGAAATTCCTCAATTCTGATAACAATAATAATAGAAGTGGCTAATATGCCAAGCATTGGCTGGCATGGTGTTACTGTGATGAGCTCCATTTTATACATGAACACATGGAAGCATCAGAGGCTTCAATAGTCATGTGACAAAAGTCAAAAGGCTGGTAAGTGGCAAGGCAATGACTCCCACCCAGACCTCACTGGCTCCAAACCAAGGTACCACTATGATATACTGCCTCTCAAAAGTGAACAAAACAGTAAAGGGAGTTATTATCACATTTGTCTTTTTAACACAGGAGGCTGATTCCTAATAGAGAGCAGGGAGGAAATCTGACTGCTTCCTAAATCTGATTTACTTAACAAATCACACACTTAAGTATTATGGTCTCTAAGAGATGATTATCTGGCCCAAGTTCAGATTATAACAGAGGAGACTAATACACAAATAAATAAAATGTAATTTATTTTACCAGGCAACAAAGTTTCACAGAAGAGGTGACATTTCAGCTGAGAGTGGGAAGAAATGTAGGAGAGAAGTGACTGTTATAGCCAAGACCCGGAAATGGCAGCACAAATAGTGTCAGGAGGGCTGGTGGAGTTAGCCTTAGAAAGGAGTTGTCATAACAGTCGTACAGGTTGAGTACATGTCACAGGCCACGTAGTACACTAATCTTCAGTTTATTTATTCCTTCCAGTAACTTAGGAGACCAATACTCTATTCCTTCTGCATTACAGATGAGGTCACTGAGACAGATTACATAATCTTTCCAATGTCACCATGCCAGACAAGACAGGAACCTCACCATCTATCTCTAACCATTATACAATAGTCTCCTCTTTTTCTTTTGAAAGAGGTAGGAATGAAAGTGTAATAGGAAAGGACAGAAATACATTTGTCTGTGGGGGAGAAATTACACTTAATGGTGTCTGTTTCTGTGTGAAGTTAGAAGGTAGGCTATTTCCCCAAAATGTAGGAGTATTATTGGGTAGGAAATTTGAAGAGAGTTGTAAACATTCACATCTACCTGGGAGCTAACTAGAGAAGAATAAGGAGTTTACAGAGCAACCCTGAGAGTGCAGGTGAGGAAGAAAGCCTTATAATTGTACTGGAGCCAATCAGCACAGTTACCCAATGTTGTGAAAACAATGATAACTGGCCAAGAAGCACTCATACCAGTATTCACTGGAGAAAATTCATGGGAACAGGAGATATGGTCCCCATCTCTCATTTAATTCTACAGCACTGTAGAGAGACCTAGCGTGGCCAGGTTTCAGATTGGAGGAAAGGGATCTGAACTTTTAAGCTTCTTTAGAAAGCATCATCATAACCAGGGGCTAGGATACAAAAACTACATAGTGTGATGGAACCTTGGCATAAGCCTAGCCTAACAACTCAGGGTTCATGACAGAAGGTCCTAGGCTTCTTCTCTGTTGTGATCAGGGGTTGAGGTCTACACTTTGAGTTGTAGCTATAGGATATGGCAAGCTGTCTGGAACACGCACCACATCAGTGTTCATAGCTGTGAAACACCATGCCCTCCCTTGGCAGAAAAGGGAGAGGTTGGACTCCATGCCTGGTAGTTGACCAGGGATGATTGATTGCTCTAAGCACTAGAGCCTAGTCTCTTTTCATGGAGCTTTGCAGGAGGCCAACTTTTTTCAGGGAGGCCAGCCAGCAGGGGGTCAATCGTAGACAAGTTAACCCTTACCTCTTATTAAAATGTTTCCATCAGTCTTGTTGACAGCAAGAATGGAAAGGGATCTAGTACCCAAAGGCTCCCATTTGCACTGCCATGTGATCATGCAAAAACTGCAGCTTATATCAGCTTACATTCATCAATTGTTGGTACTATCAGTTATTTTGTTTCATATCTTGAACAGTCTTACTGAAGTATTTTTGACATACAATCAACTGCAAATATTTAAATTGTACAATCTGAAAAGTTTTGACATATGTCCACACCTGTGAAACGCAGGGTAATGAGCAAGTCCATTACCCCCAAAAGTGTTCTCATGCTCCTTGGCAATCCAGCCCATTCTTCATCACAACGGATGCTGGGTGTCTTGATTTGGTCCTTTTACCCTTTTCATAATTTATGACTTAGGTCCCTGGCTTTGAACAAGTTACTTAGCTTCATTTTATCAACTCCATAATAAATACAAAGCTATCCTCAAAAACAGAATATTTTGAGGATTAGTGATTTAAAACAAAGGACTAGACATATAACTATTAATAGGGAAAAGTAAAAATAGAGCTGGCTACATATTAATTAGCCATTAATCTTGATGACAGAAACTTCGGGCCACATCCCCACAACAGACACCATTCAGCCTCCAATGGAATCATTCAGTAAGGAAACTTGTTATATAAGTACTTCCAGCCCATGTCCTTTTGTTCCCCATCTTGAGTCTCCATGCTTCCATAGACTCAGACTAGTCTTCTCTCAGAGACAGCCTCTGGCCTGAGCAGGAGTGTATAAAGGCCCCCTCCACCCAAATGCTGTGTTCAAAATCAAATCCCATTTTTCCTTTTGGTGCTAGCATCTGCGACACATAGAGGATGCTGCCTAATTTTTCTGATCTCAGTTCTTGACCTTTGGTTGTCCAAAAGTCGCCCCCATTCTTAGTGCCCAAATATTCTTCCCTCCCAACCTGGCTCATCTACCCAGGCCAAGTCTCTCCAGAGAGTCCCTTGACAAATGATTGCTGTGTCAGTCAAATTCCCTCCATCAGCCTCAGATATATGGGACACATCAACCCCCACTCCATCCTGGCTTCCTGTCCCACCTGGTCTGTCACCAACCATCCAAATCCCAGCATGATAGTTTAATCCCCATGTCCATCCTCCCCTAGCCTAATTAATTTTGCATTTAAGCAGCTTACATGATAAATTATACTTTTCTCTTTAATCTTCAAGAGTCAGTTTAGGATCTAGAAAACAAAACAGAATTCTATCATCCAAATGCAGGATCGGTGTTTAGAAATCTGTTTTTGTACATCAAGAATGAATCATTTATATTTATTTAATTAGTGATGCAAGAAGACGTGAGAAAAATATGCTCCGAATCTTGCAAAATCTGTAAGGGAGAGAGGTATGAAGGAGAATGCCACACTTAAGCACTTTTGACTTGTGTACTCTTTAATTTTGGGGGCTAGTGCAGCCCAGTTGAAGAGTGTACATGTTAAAAATATACAAAATACAAAAATAAATTTTTAAGATATATGGAGTATGTAAGTTGGGCCTATTTGTAAGGTGGGCCAATTTATAAATTGGGCTATAGTTGTGTTTATAAAAATATGTCATCTACAGGATAAAACTATGATTATATATCCTAAAAAAATATTGCCTTTAAGCCTTGAGAAATATGGAACAACTATTATTCATTTTCAGAGAGATAAGACATTTCAATGGTGGAAAGAATATTTAAGCTGGACGCATGGAAGAACAGTGAAAATGGTCAGGGCAATGAACAGGTTGGAGTAGCCTTTCCGTCACACCAATGAGACAGACATTTTTCTTGGATGACTGTAGAAAGGCCATTTATAGGGTTGAGGCTATCTCAGGGCCATGAAGATGATTCCAAATTGAAATTGGCTTATACTTGTAGGGGGTATATTTAAAATAGAAATTACCACTGTAGTCAGAGATGCATACTTAAAAATAGAGCACTTAGGAATATGAATGAATGTCGCAAAACTAAATCTCAGATATTTTTCCATTTGTGACCATAAACTTCAGCATATTTATTGGAACTTGATGCTACTCCCTCAGATTTTGGTTCAGTAGAAGAGAAATTAGGATTGCCTGGCTGGCTCAGTCAGAAGAGCATGCGACTCTGGATTTCAGGGTTGTGAGTTTGAGGCCCACATTGGGGGTAGAGATTATAAATAAATAAACTTTTAAAAAGTAGAAGAGAGATTAATATTTTGGGAAAGGAGAACCACCTCTTGCAACTCCAAAGGCATGTTGAGCACAGAGGCTGCTCTGAGCTTCACCTCTTCCCAGTGAAAGCAAAGAGAAGGCATCCCAAATTCTTTAGAGCCACCTCTAGTGGGTTTTCTCAGTTGGCTGAAAAATCTCAAAGGTAAGGAATTAATTGGGAATTTAACATTGGCTTCGAAAAAGAAGTCACAATATCTAGGTATTTCACACAAGGAAGAAGTCAAGCCACTCACAAAAGAGTTTCCTGCTGAAAATTCTTTAGTGGCAAAGAGTGTGTCTTGCTAATTGGGATGATGGCCAAGAGGACGCCAATGGTCAGCCTTTTGCCCAAGGTGGCTGCCTCCATTAGGAATGGCAATATGCCCTTTTTGTGTACTCTGAAAGGCGCCCAGTGGGGAAGCCTGTGGAGCTACTGACTGCCTTTGTGACGAGGGCAGGTCTGGGCAGGTCTCAGGCCAGCAGGGCTGAGCAGCCACCTGCTGACAGGGCTTTTCTTCCTCTTGAAGGAGTCCAGGGGATTCCATTAGAGAAAGTGCTGCTTCAAGCAAGACTTGGCCACCTTTAATGATTTCCAGAGAAGGAAATGAGTCTCCCAAATCAATTATGACACTCAATTAGGTTATTTAGGTTGATGAATCCTGAGTGAAATCAGAGAATAGGAGGTGTGATTCAATGGCTTGCAACTCTCCTGGCTTCAGAGTCTAGGGACTGCCATGTTAGTATTTTGCTAATATTCCCTTTGTAGTGCAATGCTTGGTGCCAGCCTGGTCCTGGGCACAGAATGAGCACCCAATGAAAAATGACTAAGTATAAATCTCAAGGCCCTTCTTTTCTCTGGATTTGGTCAGTACTAAGCATCCACTTGGGTGATCAGGAATGCTTTGCGTATACATTTTATATAATGAACAAATGCTGAACATCTCTAATGTCCAGTCTTTTCATTTCTTTACGGATTCAAATAGTCAAATCATATAGATGTTTTTCAGTAGTGAAAAGGTCTAAATAATTTGTTTGTATATGTACACAGCCCCTCTGAGAATGAGTGCAGATAAAAAGAAAAAAAAACAAAAACAAAAACAAATGTTAAACTCATACACAGGAGCTAAGCAATTCCTAGAAGACAGGACTTATAACCAGTCTTTACATAAGAATGTGATCCACAAACAAGGGTAGGGTCTCTGTGTGCAAGTGTTGTTGGAGACACCAGCCTATCATAAAGCTGTCTTTCTGTAATGGACAACCTGAAGATTTCTCTGTTGTTCTGTAGCCCTTTGGGACTCCTTCCCCATACCTTTGATGCTCACACTGAAGCTAGCTACCACAAGTCCCACCACTTCAGGGGTGCTGTGATTGGTTAAAACTACCCAACTAAGGAAGCAAGGAGTGACTAAAACCCACCCTGAGGCTGCTTCCTGGCTGCTTCCTGTCTGCTAAATAAAATGCCCCAAATCTGCCCAAATGGGGCATTTTTTTCAAATTTGCAAAAAGGCATTATATGACCAAATAGAGGACCTGTAGTTGTGCTTCATTGTATTATAGTGACTATCTCTGAACTACTTGTAACAAATTCTGAACAAACATCTCTAGACTACTTGCGACGAACCCCAGAAAGAGATAAAAAACAGCACGGAAAAAGTTGACATCCAAAGTAAGGCTCGGAATTTTCCAAAATTGAGGAAACATGAGTTCACAGACACAAAAAGCATGACACAAGCCAAGCAAAATAAATAAAAAGAAATCCACACCTGGATTTATTTTAGTGAAATTGAAGAACACCAAAAACAAAGGGAAAATCCTAAAAGCAACATGAAAAAATAATCCACAAATTACAGGTAGACCTGTTACTGCAATAAGGGAAGTCAGAAAACAGTAAAATAATATTTTCAAAGTGCTGACAGAAAATAATTGCCAACTTACATCCTCAACACAGCTGTCTTTCAGTCACAAAAGCAAAACAAAGACACATACAGCAAACAAAAGTTGCGATCATCACTAAAAGATCTTTATGAATAAAGGTCCAACAGGGTAATTATCAGGAAGAAGAAAAATGATCCCAAGAAGGAAAATCTAAGAGACACAGGAAGAAAGGTGAAAAAAGATAGTTTAAACAGGGAGGTAAATCTAGATAACACCACTTGTATAAAATAGTAACAATTTCTAATTTGATGGCTTAAAAAAGAAACACTCAAGATGAGAGAGTGATTAGAATTAAAGTATATTAAGGATCTATGTATTCTTCCAGAGGGAGAGAGACTAAGGCATTGATTACTGACTTTGCCAAGCTTACTTCCAAATTTCAAGGGTGATCGCTAAAACAACAGAAGTAAAATGAATAACTTTCAAACTTTCCTCCAGGGAAAAGTGGGTAAATAAAAAAACAAAAAAAATATTCCATCCACCTTCAAAAGCCAAGAAGACAAATGGAAGAAATACAGTAAATATGAATCAAATAGAAGGGACGTAGTAAGATGGTTAAAAACAAAACAGCCCAAATCTATCAGTAATCACAAGTGTAATTGTATTAATCTTGCCAGTTAAAAACAAGAGTATTAGACTAGAACAATAAAATCCAATTGTATGTTGTTTATAAGCAATACCCAAAAAACATACCTAAGGACATGGCACAGTCCTTGGAAAATAAATGTCTATGGAAAATAAAAGGAAAGGAAAACTAACCATGCCAATACTAATCAAAACAGAATTGGGACAGGTGTAATAGTAGTGGATGAGATAGACTTTGAGACCAAAAAAAAAAAAAAAAAAACCCAAAACATTCTTATGGATAGAGAATGTCCCAATATCAGAAGAAACATTTCAACTCCCCAGGAAGATGTAACAATTCTAAAATTGCATATAACTAATAAAATAGCTTCAAATGATATAAATCAGAAGTTGATAGAATCATAGAGTGAAATGGACAAATCCTTTCTCATAGTGGGAGATTTCAACACACCTCTTTCAATCCGTGATAGGTCAAAGAGATTAAAAAAACTAGTAGAGATTTAGTGGCATTTTGTTGTGCCATAATTTCATATTTTTAAATAAAAAATACAAATAACTGCCACTCTGAACATATGGACTTGATCTAATCCCAGTAAAAAGCAAGGAAGCTTATGCTTTCTATAGCTGAGAAGCCTCATGTTATTGTATGCATAATTTCCAGTAGGCATTTTGAAAATTTTAAATTGTTTAGAAATCTTCTATATTATAACCGAATTTTATCCACTAATCTAGTGAAACCCACCCGCTTTAAATATATTAACATAGAAGATTTGAACAACACAATTTATAAATTTGATTTAGTGAGCATAGAACAAAATCTGTGTCAAATAACATAAGCATACAGATTCTTCTGCAGAACTCATGGAGTATTTATGAAAACTGACCAAATGTAGGCCAAAAAGCAATTTTCAAGAAATTTCTTCTAACAACTGGTATGTGACCACAACAAAATTGAGGTTAAAATCAATACATAAAAGTCATGTCTATACACAGAAATATAAAAATGTTATTACCAAAAAAACTTCCATGTCATTTGATGAAAAATAAAAGGAACTTAGCAGCAAGTATTTACATGCTTCTTATTATTTTCCAGAATTGTTCATATGTGCTTTATATACTAATTAATCTACTAAATTAAATTACTACTAATTAATTTACTACTTACTCCTCTGAAGTGAGTATAATTATTATCCCCATTTTAAAGATGAAGAAAATGAGACACAGAGAGGTTATATAAGTTTACACAGCTGGTAAATGGAAGGATTCAAATCCAGGCAGTTCAGTGCCAGATTCCACACACTTACCCCCTATTCTTTACCATTTCTCTAAAGACATGTGAGATCTTTCTGGGGAAATCCATAAAGCTTTATAGGAAGTATTCACAGAGGCACCTGGGTGGCTCAGACAGTTAAGCGGCTAAGTGTCTGCCTTCATCTTGGGTCCTGAACCCAGGGTGCTGGGATTGAGCCCTTAGCAGGCACCTTGCTCAGTGGGGAGCCTGCTTCTCCCTCTCCCTGTGCTGCTCCCGCTGCTTGTGCTTTCTCTTGCTATCTCTCTCTCCCTGTCAAATAGATAAATAAATTCTTGAAAGAAAGAAAGAAAAAGAAAGGAAGAAAGAAAGAGTGAGGAAGGAAGGAAGAAAGGGACACCTGGGTGGCTCAGGTCATGATCCCAAGTCCTGGGATCAAGTGCCACATCAGGCTCCTAGCTCAGCAGGGAGCCTGCTTCTCCCTCTGCCTGCTGATCCCTCTGCTTATGCTTGCTGGCTCTTTCTCTCTCTGACAAATGAATAAATAAAATCTTTTTTAAAATTACAAAACAAAAAAGAAAGATATTCATACCTAATAAATTAATGGGATAGACATTTCTGATTTCTTAGAAATCATTAAGATACCAATTCGCTCCAAAATTTTTCTCTAAGTTCAATGTAATTTCAATCAAAATCTCAACATGTTGCTTCTAGGAATTCAACAAAATGATGCTAAAATTTATGTTAAAAGAGCAAATGGTCAATAATGCTAAGACATTCCTGAGGAAGAACAAGAATGGCTTGCCCACCAGACTTATTATATACTGTATTAATTAGAGTAGTGTGGTGTTGACACAGAAATAGATAAATTTGACCAAAGGAATGAAACATAATTTTTGCTACCACCTACTCTATAAAGAGCTTTCAACTTGTGGAGAAATTGCTCCCTCAAAATATCAAAAAATTTTGGTGAATAATTTTTACCTTTCTCCTCACAGTTTGTCAGATTCTAATTTCTGCAATTTGAATTAAGTATATTTGTATAGCTATCGTAGTCAGTTCCAATTTAGAAGAATATGGAACCCCGAAACTATTATATGGGGGGCACATAATTTTGGGTGCCAAATCAGGACACCTTTGAGAATGAGAAAGAGTCCCATTTATAATTAAATCATACCTGTTAAATCAGGAGGAATAGTCACCCTAATTTCACTCCATTCTGTGCTCTTTCAACAACTAGTTTCTTCCATCAGTTACAGAAACTATTTCTAGGCCAGTTGATAGTTTTTTTAAATTACTGGTCATAGAGTAATTTAAGCACCATGATATATATCTTTTTATCATGAACCCACCTTGACCATAAAACCAGCCCAACACCCAGAGTTGAGCAGTAGCTATACAGTGGCATTTGAGACAATCATTTTGCAATCTCTTTACTTGTTTCCAACCTGCTTGTTTCTATTGTTTCCAACCTCCTCCTGATTCAACTCAGTTTCCATTCTGTATCCATCCTTTACAATCCCATACCTGCTCAGCGGACTCAGCATTTACCTCTGGGCTCTCAGTTCTAAACTCTCAGTGCCCCTACAGGCATCAGCCTCACAACTTCCCACCTGCTGTGCCCACAATCCCCTACCCCAGAAAGGCAGCTCTACCCCAACCACCCCTGAGGAGCCAGCCCCTGAGCACACAGCTAGTAAAGGTCCGAAACAAGATTTGAAATTGAATCTGTATGACTTCAAAGACCATGAACTTAACTATTAGTAAGTGAGGAAAAGCTGTCATTTGGGGGAAGAACACTTAAATATAGATAAGGACCTGCTTAACAACTTCAATTTCCCATTCTGAGCCATTCCATTCCTACATGAAGACATAGCCAAGGCCTAATCTCTAGGATCAATCTTGTTCTTTAAGGAAATATGAAGTTTGCCCAGTACATACATCAGCCTTATCACTGGGACCTGTTAACTAGGCTCTTGCTTTATGGACCAATGTATTGACCTGTCCCCTATTTCCAGTAAATATGAGTATAAAGCATGGGTAGTGGGATCAGAGCCCTGGGTTCAAACCTTTTCTCCCTACCACGCATCCTTGTGACTTTGGACAAGTCAGTTAACCTCTCCAAGTCTCAATTTCTACATTTATAAAATGTAAAAAATAAAATCTATATTATAGGGCTGTAGAGATGAATGAACAAGATAATAAACAGTAGGTACTCAATAAAGAATAAATGTAGTATAGTTATTATTGATATGAATATAATGATATACCTGGTACCCCTGTTCCAATTAACAGTGTTTTTATTCTTTCCAAAAATAGCTTTAATGTTGCCATTGAAACACATTCTTTGAGCCTCAACCTCAAAGATGTACAGCCCAACCCCTATGGCATCTGAAGCTTGCCATCTAGAACGTTAGCCTGGTACCCACAGTCACAACCCACTTCTGCTATGCTCTGTCTTCTGGAGATAACTGAAGTATCTCAAAGCAAAGACTATGCCCATTCAGATCCCTGCAGATCACCCACCTCAAGTCTGTTCCAGATCGCCTTGTGACCCCCAAAAAGTATGCTGTCACAGTCTCCAAGTTTCTAATCCTCTTCTCTCTGGCCCATCCTGCTATATCCATGGTAACCAATCCTATAACTTCTGCCAAATAAAAACATAATGTTAACACATTCATTGATTTGTGCATCATAAACTCAACACAATTTGTGTTCATGGGTAAGGTAAACTTTCCCAGTTTCGTAAGAGGGACTCCAGTCTAACCCAAAGCCACAAACATGGTGGGGCCAGAACTCTCATTTATTCCAATCATTGCATAATCAACATAGATAAAGAGACATAATCCCCTTGAGAGACTTTCAAGGTCCTCCTTAAAGTGTGTTTCCCTCACTATTGTGGTTCTAAACTATAGCCACGGCCTCAAGACCAAATTACAGCCTTTGGCGGCCGGTTTCAGTCTGGTGGTTACGGCAATGAATTTGGAGTCAGGAATCCTGGAGTCTCAGCCAACTATTCCCTGGGTAACCACAAGCAAGTTAGCTGCCCTTGTCTCAGTTTTTCAATCAGTCAAATGGGGTAATTTTTCCTTTCTTCCAACTACTTCAAAGGCATATGTTATGACAATTAATTAACCCCATGGCCACAGTAAACTCAGAACTTTCCAGGTAGTAACAAAGCTATTGTCAGCTTTTTTCCTTCAAAGTATAACAATTTAATCTTAGGATACTTTAGGTTTGGGATGTCTGAACATTACAGCTGAAGGTTCATTCAGGGATTTTTTTCTCTAGGGTTACTAAGCCACATATCCAAATGCCTTAGGGCTGGCTGATGGAGGCAGCAGCATCTTCCAAACTATTAAACCAAAAAGCCTGGATTCAGTTCAAGAGAATAGCATTGCTAAATCACCCTGGTGGCTTTCTTTAAAGTGTCCAGGCTTCCCCATAATATAAGAATCTGATACCATTTTTTAAAATCTTTTTTTAAATCTGATACCATTTGAGAAATATTCTAAAGAATATTAGTTTGATATTCACAGGTAAACAAAGTCCATTCTGCTTCCAGTCCGAAGTTTAACACCAATATATTTCTTTTATTCCCGTTTTTCTATTACTTTGGGTCCTAAAGGAATCTTTTTCCCACACTGCATATTTTTATGATTTTTTAACATTGAGAAATTTTACTTGCTCCTTGCATATAATCATGAACAGTTATATAAGTAAGAATCTACCTACAAAAACTACTTTTACAGTTGCTTTGAGAAAGACATTACTTTAAGCTTGAGTTTTTATAGTTGATAAAAATGATAGCCATTGGAAAAAGAAAGAAATTATGCAGCTAGCAGATACAGTATTCCTAAGAGAACTTAAATAAATTATTACTTATATTACTGATTTTCCTTCTTAATATTGTTTCACACCCATGTCACTTTTGAATAAGAATAAACTTTTGACAGTTTAGCAGACTATTAAAGTGTCACCACCTAATGTAGGTTAGGAATATATTCTGTTCTGTTTTCTAGAATGGCTAGCTGACACCTGAAATAGAAAGAAAAAAAAAAAAAACTCGTAATACTCATCTCTCTTGGTATGAATAAATAAAACTTACAGTACCAACTATTTTAGCCAATTATAGTCCACAACTTTACATTGTGGTTTTTCATTATTAATGCATAAATATATTTGTCCTAAAAGGACTCAAAACAGTTCTGTATTGCATATACTTTAGGTATCAGAGATTAAATCACTTTGAACCCCTATGGTATGTGGAAAGCTTATTCATCAATTAGAAATTCAGCTTCCCAGATTCTGGTTAAAGTCCTTATGACTTCAGGGGTGCCTGGGTAGCTCAGTCAGTTGCCTTTGGTTCAGATCATGATCTCAGGATCTGGGAATGAAGCCCCCACATCTAGCTCCCTGCTCAGTGGGTAATCCGCTTCTCCTTCTGCTTCTGCCCCTTCCCCTGCATTTGTGCTTGCTCGCTCTTTCTCTCAAATAAATAAATAAAATCTTTAAAAAAAAAAAACAAAAGTCCATATGACTTGCAAGTCTCATCTTGGTTTTGTCACTAACTCTCTTTGTGACATTGGGTGAATCCCTTCACATTTTGGGGATCCAACTTCCTGACAATTATGGCGTGAATTGTGTACTCCCCAACCCCATAGAAATAAAGATATATTGAAATCTTAACTCTCACTACCTAATAATATAACATTATTTGGAAATAGGGCCCTTGCCCTATTTAGTGTTTAGCTAAGTTGAGATCATACAGGAGTAGGAGGAGCATCTGACCCAACATGACTAGTATTCTTATAAGAAGACAACCATTGAAGACAAGCACACATGGAGAACACCATGTGACAATAAAGGCAGAAATTGGACTTAAAGAGTCGCAAGCCAAGAAATGTCAAAGATTGTCACCAAATAACTAGAAACTAGGAACAGGCAAGGAAGAATTCCCCTACAGATTTTAGAGAGAGCATGGCCCTGTCCATACCTTGATTTGAGGCTTCTAGACTCTAGAACTGGGAGACAGTAAATTTCTGTTGTCTTAAACTATCTAGTTTGTAATACTTTGTTTTGGCAACCCTAGGAAATTCAAACACAATCTTTAAACTGAGAGGGCTGGACTCTGCAAGATTCATCCATAAATATACATATATTATTTGAATTCAGGGGTCCACAAACTTTTTCTTTAAAGGGCCAAATAATAAATATTTTAAGTCTTGCAGGTCATGTGGTTTCTGTCACAAATAGTTCTGCTGATCAAAAATGTCATAGACAATAAATAAATAAACAAGTGTGGCTGTGTTCCAATAAAACTTTACTTATTGGACATTAAAGTTTGAATTTCATTTAATTTCTGTTCTCTAAAAGAAAATTTTCCCCACCATACAGAAATACAACAATCATTCTTAGCTTCCAGGCCACACAAAAACAGGCAGGGGATTAGATTTGGTCTGCAGGCTACAGTTTGCAAAACCCTGCTTCAAGTTGTTAACATAAATTTGGCTGACTTGGTAGAAAGCATAATAGAAAATCTATATGCAGCCTTTTATCCAAGACACATGAGCTATGCAACATGATCTCATGTGGATGCTGATAATTATGATCAGAAAACTATATTTCTCCACAATAAAACTATTTTTATAAAACTATCATATTTTAAAATGCATAATATTTTTTTCAAGTTTTTATTTAAACACCAGTTAACATGCAGTGTCATATTAGCTTCAGGTGTAGAATTTAGTGATTCATCACTTAACAACACAACAGTGCCCTCCTTACTACCCGTCACCCATTTAGCCCTTCTTCCCACTCCCCTCTACTCTAAAAACCCTCAGTTTGTTCTCTATAGTTAAGATTCTGTTTCCTGGTTTGCCTTTCTCTCTCTCTCTCTCTCTTTTTGCCTATATTCATCTGTTTTTGTTTCTTAAATTCCACATAAGAGTGAAATCAAACCATATGTGTCTTTCTCTGACTTATTTCGCTTAGCCTAACACTCTCTAGCTCTATTCACATCATTGTAAATGGCAAGATTTCATTCTTTTATATGACTGAGTAATATTCCACTGTATATATATATATCCCATCTTCTTTATCCATTCGTCAGCCAGTGGACATTCGGCTCTTTCCATAATTTGGCTACATAATAATTTTTTTAAAACTACATTTCATTACTTTATCTCTTTAGTGATAAAAGTTAGTTTAATAGAACAAATATTAATAATAACAAATACGACCATTTATTGAACAATTACAGAGTCCCAACTACTCTGTTAAATGCTGTACACAGTTTTCTCATTAATTGTACAATAATCCCATGAGTTACACAGTCCTTTATCCCCTTTACAGATAAGGCTTAGAAAGATTAAGTAATTTGCCTGAGGCCACAAAACTGAGTGAATACATAACTGAGCCAGGAATAAATCAGGTGATTCCTACTATAAGGTTTGTAATTTAAACTGCTTTATATACTGTTATTAGTTTCTTGTTAAGGTTAATTTTAAATGTTCAAATTCCAAACATATATTGTAACTTACTATAATAAATTATAATTTCTCATAATTAATAATGAACCTCAGTTTTATAAATAACAAATAAATAATGACCATTAATAATCAAATCTACATGGGGATTAAGGAGTGTACTTGTGATGAGCACCAGGTGTTGTATGGAAGTGTTGAATCACTATATTGTACACCTGAAACTAAAATTATACTATATATTAGCTAAATGGAATTTAAATAAAAACTTGAAAAAAATAATCAAATCTACAAATCATGAAAACAACAAAGAATAAAGAAGTGTATTTCATTCTAGTCATTAAATTAGATCAAATGTAACATTTTATTTCTTTGCCTCCAATACTGGAATTACACGAGCAAATGCCCAGCCTTGGTCTTAAACTACTTTTTTTCTGGGGGAAACAGAGTACACATGTAAAACTAGATACTATTTTGTAATATACTCTTTTCTTACCACCCAATGAAAGAACAGTTAGCAGGAAAAAAAAAAAACAACCAACTTCTTGATACCCCATGTGATTAAGTTCCTCATTCAAGTGGACTGACAGATGGCAGAAAAGAAAAGAAAGGATAGAGATGCCAGGGAGAGGGAGGATGTTGTAATCATATACAAAACCATCTGGATCCTGTCCCTCTGTGACCTAGTGTTTGTGTTTAAGTTAAACCTTTTGTATCATCACCTGACAGATCACAGACCAAATTTCTAACCTGAAGCATTCTTTCAGCAAGCACAGAGCAGCAAAGTATTCTTTGAGGAAATCATACACTTCATCTATATAAAGGTTAAGTCAATGAAATTATTAAAATAGTAGAACAGGATTTGAAGGCTTAACCTCCAAGGATGCCATCATGCCTGGCACACACAGAACACACAATATGCCTTATATAAAATGTCCACAGAGTGCAAACACAGCAATCTGCTTTGTGTTACTTTCTAATAAATGTCAACGAGAAGAGTGTTTATAACTTGAAATTTGGAGGGGGGGAGCAGATCTAGTAGCTTGCCACATGAAAATACATCCTCCTTGTCAATTCCAGGAAAATGTCAAATCAGTACAACTGATCCAAGACTCTTGGTCTTCTGCATTGATTAAGCTGCATGTGCTATGTTTTTTGCAATATTCACAGCTATTTCGCAGTTGTGCAAATTAAGACACACGAAATAAACAATTTGCTTCAAAACAGGTTAGAATTAAAGTCAGCAATAAGATTCAGTGTCTTCTAGTTACCTTCTCTGGAATGGCGAGATTGTGGAGCTTAGTTTTGGCTTCATTGTTTCAATGATGGCTATATATAATCAGTTCTCACTTCCACAGCTACAACAGAATTATGGAACTTTCACAGCATCTTACTGGAAACCAGCTTTTGCCCAGTTAATATGGTTCAACTGACTATTTATTTATTTATTTAAACATTTGATTAATTTATTTGAGAGAGAGAGAGAGCATGAGCAGGGAGGGACAGAGGAAGAGGTACTCCCCACTAAGTAGGGAGCCAGACATGGACTCGATGCTGGGCTCAATCCTAGGACCCTGGGATCATGACCTGAGCTGAAGGCAGATGCTTAACTGATGGAGCCACCCCAGTACCCCTCAACTGCTATTTATTAAGGACTTTACTAGACCTAGAAGTGAAAAGGCTGCATAAAGACAGACCCTACACATAAGGACTTGAGATTCTAATGAAGGGGGAGGAAGAGCCCTCAAAGCAGTTAATTTCAATTTAGTGAAGCTAAAGGATAAGATAAAGGAATTGAGTGCCAGGGGAAGCTGGAAGAGGGGCACTGAGCACAACCTGGAAGTCCAAAAAAGGCTTCCAGGAGGGGATGATGCCTAAAAGAAGTCCTGAAGGGGCAAAATGATTTAGCCAATTAAAGAAAAAAGGAAAGAGCATCACAGCCTGGCAAATTGCAGGAGAAAGGACAACACCAAAGAAAGTTGGAAGAGTGTGCTTTGAGGAAAGGGACCAGAACTACTGGCCTAAAAACTCTAATTCATGGCCTTCCTAAACACAAAAAATTAAGTGTCTGGACAATGCTATTTAAAAATTTTAAATTCATAGGGTAAACTGTAACTGGGAAACCTATCACTATTATATGATGCCCTTATCAGGATGAAGAATTTGGTCCTAGAACGTCTATGAAAATTGATTTATTTTGACAATATGGCAAGATGGCAAAGGAGTAGGGGACCCTATTTCAACTGGTCCCCTGAATTAAGCTGGATGTCTGAAGACTCATGAAATCAGCCTGAAATGTAAGAAGATATATCCTGATCTATACCAATAGAATATCTCCAGCAGTTGGTTTCGAGGTATGAAGCAGGGAGTCATGATTCTGTGGGCAGATATTGGAAGATAAACAGAAGGGGGAGGGAGCCTCTGGGATCCTGTGCTGCCAGAGTGCAAAAGCCTCTCCCACTGGGACTGGGCACAGACTCAAAGACCAGTAGTGGCAGGGAAAGGACTTTAGGGCAGCCCCACAGAATGAAACCTGGAGCTGCCAGGGCATGTATGCAAACAGGGGACGACTGGTGGTTTTAGAAGCACAAAGGGCAGGGGTGCTTGGGTGGCTCAGTCATTAAGCATGTGCCTTCAGCTCAGGTTGTGATCCCAGAGTCCTGGGATTGGGCCCCAAATCAGGTTCCCCACTTGGCAGGAAGTCTTCTTCTCCCCTTCCCATTCCTCCTACTTATGTTACTTCTCTTGTTGTGTCTCTCTTTGTCAAATAAGTGAATAAAGTCTTTAAAAAAAAAAAAAAAGGAGGTTTACATTGCTTCAAAAAATTCTTGATCAATTCAACATTAGAAAGATTATTAAAAAGAAGAAGAAGAAGAAGCAGCAGCAGCAGCAGAAGCACAAAGGGCAGAGACATGCCTGGACCTGTAGACCTGGAAGTGAGGGCTGGGAGTGCTGCTGTGGGGTGCACAACCCAGGATGCTGCAGTTTTTAGCAGCACAGACAAAAACAGAGGCAGTGTGGCTTGGAGGGCTCATCTATGATCTCTCTGTTCTGAGACGGAAGTTTGGTTATGGTTACTTCTGCTCTGACTCTTGGAAGAAATGCAGAAAGCCACCAGGGAAAGACCCCAGAGAACAAAAGACCCCAAAAACTGGTTTTCACTTAGCCCATAAACCCCCTCAGGGGGCAGGACAACTCTGTCCAAACTGGGTTGCCTGAGTAACAGCGCCATAGACCCCTCCCCCAGAAGACAGGCTGCAAGATCAAGAGGCCGATGATCCTAAGGTCCCTATAAAACAGGTGCATCTTGCTTGGGTTGTGGTCAATAATCTGCACTCTGTACATTCCCTCAACCACCCCTCAACAAAATGACTAAGAGGAGGAACCCCCAATACAGGAAAAATTGAGAGACTATGACCTCTGCCACAGAACAGATGGATATGGATATAAGCAAGATGTCAGAAATAGACTTCAGCATAAAATTTATATGGACAATAGCTAGGTTGGAGAAAACCATTAATGGCAACATACATTCTCTAAGGGCAGAAGTGAGAGCTGATCTGGCAGAACTTAAAAATGCTATCAATGAGTTCCAATCTAATACAGATACTCTAATAAGGGTAAATGAGGCAGAAGAATAAATTAGTGATCTAGAAGACAAACTGATAGAAAAGAAGAATCAGGAGGAGACCTGGAACAAACAGCTTAGAATCAATGAAAACAGAATTAGAGAAATAAATGATGCCATGAAACCTTCCCATGTCAGAATTAGTGGGATCCCTGAGGGAGTGGAGAGGGACCTCCACTAGAGACTAGAAGATATATTTAAGCAAATCCTAGCTGACAACTTCCCTAATCTGGGGAATGAAACAAGCATTTGTGTCCTAGAGGCACAGAGAACACCTTCCAAGATCAAGGAGATTAAACCAATGCCCGGGAATGTAATAGTAAAACTTGCAAATCTTAAAACCAATGAAACCATCTTAAAGGCAGTAGGGGGAAGAGATTCCTTATGTACAGAGGGAGGAATATCAGAATAATGTCAGACCTGTCCACAGAGATCTGGCAAGCCGGAAAGGGCTGGCAAGACATATTCAGGGTACTAAATGAGATGAACATGCAGCAAGGCTGTCATTTAGAATAGATGGAAAGATAAAGAGCTTCCAAGACTGGCAAAAACTGAAAGAAGGGGTGCCTGGGTGGCTCAGTGGGTTAGGCCTCTGCCTTCGGCTCAGGTCATGATCTCAGAGTCCTGGGATTGAGCTCCACATTGGGCTCTCTGCTCTGCAGGGAGTCTGCTTCCCCCTCTCTCTCTGCCTGCCTCTCTGCCTGCTTGTGATCTCTCTCTCTGTGTCAAACAAATAAAATCTTTAAAAAAAAACCTGAAAGACCACTAAGCCAGCCCTGCAAGAAATATTAAGGGAGGTTCTATAAAAGGAGAAAGATCCCAAGAGTGATACAGAACAGAAATGTATAATCCATAGAAACAAAGTCCTCACAGGCAACATGATGTTAATAAAATCATATCTTTCAATAATCACTCTCAATGCGAATGGCCTAAATGTTCCTATAAAACACGACAGTGTTGCAGATTGAATAAAAAGACAGGACCCACCCATATGCTGTCTACAAGAGACTCATTTTGAACATAAAAATGCATCCAGACTGAAAGTGAAGAGATGGAGAACCATCTTTCATGCCAAAAGATCACAAAAGAAAGCTGGGCTAGCAATTCTCATATCAGACAAATTAGATTTTAAGGTAAAGACGGTGGTCAGAGATACAGAAGGACACTATATCGTTCTTAAAGGGTCTATCCAACAATAAGTTCTAACAATTGTAAATATCTATGCTCCCAACATGGGAGCAGCCAACTACATAAGCCATCTGTTAATCAAAATAAAGAGACATATTGATAGTAATATATTAATTGTAGGGGACTTTCATACTCCATTCTCAGCAATAGACAGATCATCTAAGCAGAAGATAAACAAAGAAACAAGAGCTTTGAATGACACACTGGACAAGATGGACATCATAGATACACAGAACATTCCACCATAAAACAACAGAATACTCATTCTTCTCAAGCGCACATGGAACTTTCTCCAGAAGAGACCACATACTGTGTCACAAATCAGGTCTCAACAAACACCAAAAGACTGAGATTATTCCCAGCATATTCTCAGACCACAGTGTTTTGAAACTGGAACTCAATCACAAGAAAAAGTTTGGAAGAAATTCAAACACTAGGAAGCTAAAGACCATCTTGCTCGAGAATGTTTGGGTGAACCAGGAAATCAAAGAACTTAAACAATTCATGGAAACTAATGAGGATGAACACATAGCAGTTCAAAACCTATGAGATATGGCAAAGGTGGTCCTAAGGGGGAAATACATAGCATTCCAAACCTCACTCACAAAAATAGAAAAATCCTGAATACACTAACGATCTTTACACCTTAAAGAACCGGAGAATCAACAACAAATTAAGCCTAACCCACACACAAGAAGGGAAATAATTAAGATTAAAGAAGAGATCAATGAATTAGAAACCAGAAATACAGGAGAACACATTAATGAAACTAGAAGCTGGTTCTTTGAAAGAATTAATAAGATCAATATGCCACAGGCCAGACTTATCCAAAAGAAAAGAGAAAGGACCCAAATTAATAGAATTATGAATGAAAGAGGAGAGATCATGGCTAAGACCAAGGAAATAGAAACAATTATCAGAAATTATTATCAACAGCTATATGCCAAAAAGTTAAGCAACCTAGAAGAAATGGATGCATTCCTGGAAACCTATAAACTTCCAAGACTGAAACAGGAAGAAATTCACAGCCCGAATATACCAATAACCAGTAATGAGATTGAAACAATGATCAAGAACCTCCCAAAAAACAAGAGTCCAGGACCTGATGGATTCCCTGGGGAATTCTACTAAACATTCAAAAAAGAAATAATAGCTGCTCTTCTCAAGCTGTTTCAAAAAATAGAAGGAAAACTTCCAGACTCTTTCTCTAAGGCTAGCATTACTTTGATCTCAAAACCAGGCAAGGACCCCATCAAAAAGTAGCATTTCAGACCAATATCCCTGATGAATATGGATGCCAAAATTCTCAACAAGATCCTAGCTAATGGGATCCTACAGTACATTAAAAGGATTATCCACCATGACCAGATGGGATTTACCCCTGGGATGCAAGGGTGGTTCAACATTCACAAGTCAATGTGATAGAACACATTAATAAGAGAGGAGAGAAGAAACACATGGTCCTCTCAATTGATGTAGAAAAAGCATTTGACAAAATACAACATCATTTCCTGATTAAAACTCTTCAGAGTATTGGGATAGAGGGAATATTCCTCAATGTCATAAAACCCATATATGAAAAACCCACAGTGAATATCATTCTCAATGAGGAAAAGCTGAGAGAATTTCCCTTAAGATCAGGAACATGACAAGGATGCCCACTCTCACCACTATTGTTCAACATAGTACTAGAAGTCCTAGCAACAGCAATCAGACAATGAAAAGAAATAAAATGTATTCAAATTAGCAAAGAAGAAGTCAAACTCTTTCTCTTCATAGATGACATGATACTTTATGGGAAAACCCAAAAGACTCCATCCCCAAGTTACTAGATCTCATCCAGCAATTCAGTAATGTTGCAGGATACAAAATCAATGCACAGAAATCAGTTGCTTTCGTATACACTAACAATGAAACTATAGAAAGAGAAATTAGAGAATCAATTCCATTTACAATAGCACCAAAAACCGTAAGATAACTTGGAATAAACCTAACCAAAGAGGTAAGGGATCTATATTCTAGGAACTACAGAACACTCGTGAAAAAAATCAAAGAAGACACAAAAATATGGAAAAGCATTCTATACTCATGGATCAGAAGAATAAATATTGTTAAAATGTCTATGCTGCCCTGAGCAATCTATACTTTCAATGCCATCCTGATCAAAATGCCATCAGCATTTTTCAAAGTGCTGGAACAAATAATCCTAAAATTTGTATGGAACCAGAAAAGACCCTGAATCACTAAGGAAGTTTGAAAAAGAAAAATGAAACTTGCCTGATTTCAAGCTATATTATAAAGCTGTGATCACTAAGACAGCATGATACTGGCATAAAACAGACACACAGATCAATGGAACAGAATAGAGAGCCCAGATATGGACCCTCAACTCTATGGTCAACTAAATTTCGACAAAGCAGGAAAAAATATCCAGTGGAAAAAAGACAGTATTTTCAATAAATGATGCTGGGAATATTGAACAGCTACATACAGAAGAATGAAACTCAATCATTCTCTTACACCATACAAAAAGATAAACTCAGAATGGATGAAAGACCTCAATGTGAGACAGGAATCTGTCAAAATCCTAGAGGAGACCATAGGCAGTAACTTTTTCAACATAGGCCATGGCAACTTCTTTCAAGACATGTCTCCAAAGGTAAGGGAAACAAAAGCTGAAATGAACTTTTGGGACTTCATCAAGATAAAAAGCTTCTGCACAGCAAAGGAAACAGTCAACAAAACAAAGAGGAAACCCAGGGAATGGGAGAAGATATTTGCAAATGACACAACAGACAAAGGGCTGATATCCAAGGTCCATAAAGAACTTCTCAAACTTAACACCCAAAAAAACACGAATAATAAGTCAAAAAATGGACAGAAGACATGAACAGACATTTCTCCAAAGAAGACATAGAAATGACTAAAAGACACATGAAAAAACATTCATCATCATTAGTCATCAGGGAAATTCAAATCAAAACCACATTGAGATACTACCTTACACCAGTTAGAATGGCAAAAATTGACAAGGCAAGAAACAACAAATGTTGGAGAGGCTGTGGAGAAAGGGTAAACCCGTTACACTGTTGGTGGGAATGCAAACTGGTGCAGCCACCTTGGAAAACAGTGTGGAGGTTCCTCAAAAAATTAAAAGTGAGCTACCTTATGACCCAGCAATTACACTACTGGGTATTTACCTCAAAGATACAGATGTAGTGAAAAGAAGGGCCATATGCACCCCAATGTTCATAGCAGCAATGCCCACAATAGCCAAACTGCGGAAAGAACAGAGACAAATGGATAAAGAAGATGTGGTCCATATATACAATGGAATATTACTTAGCCATCAGAAAGGACGAATATCAAGTTTTTGCATCAACATGGATGGGACTGAAGGAGATTATGCTAAGTGAAATAAGTCAAGCAGAGAAAATCAATTATCATATGGTTTCACTTATTTGTGGAACATAAGGAATAGCACGGAAGACATTAGGAGAAGGAAGGGAAAAATGAAGGGGGTGGGAATCGGAGGGAAGATGAAGCATGAGAGACCATGGACTCTGGGAAACAAGCTGAGGGTTTTAGAGGGGAGGAGGCGGGAGGGATGGGTAAGCCCAGTGATGGGTATTAAGAAGGGCATGTACTGCATGGAGCACTGGGTGTTATATGCAAACAATGAATCATGCAGCACTACATCAAAAACCACTGTATGGTGATTAACATAACATAAAAACTTCATTTGTTTTCAGAAAACTAAAATGCTCCTTTGACTCCTGGTTGGTGACATGGCTCTTGCCTGCTCTCAGGTCAGTGCCATCTTTGACTGAAAGCTTGCTGTAATACCAGGAAAAACAAATAGAAACTCAATGACTTCAAATATTAAGTGCCTGAAAATTGTTGAGGATTTTTGCGTCTATATTCATCAGAGATATTGGCCTGTTGTTCCCCCCCCCCTTTTTTTTTTTTTTTGCAGTATCTTTATCTGATTTTGGTGTTAGGGTAGTGCTGGCCTCATAGAATGAACTTGGAAGTTTTCCTTCCTTTTCTATTTTTTGGAATCGTTTGAGAAGAATAGATATTCACTCTTCTTTAAATGTTTGGTAGATTCCACCTGTGAAGCCATATGGTTTTGGATTTTTGTTTATTGGGAGTTTTTTGATTACTGATTCAATTTCATTGCCAGTAACTGGTCTGTTCAAATTTTCTATTTCTTCCTGATTCAGTTTGGAAAGGTTATATGTTGCCAGGAATTTACCCATTCCTTCAATCTTGTCCAATTTTTGACATATAATTTTTCATAATATTCTGTCATAATCCTTTATATATCTGTAGTGTTGGTTGTTATTTCTCTTCTTTTATTTACTTTACTTTACTTTATTTTATTTTATCTATTTGACAGAGTGAGGGAGACAGTGAGAGAGGGAATACAAGCAGGGGTAGTGAGAGAGGGAGAAGCAGACTTCCCGCAGACCTGGGAGCCCAATGCAAGGTTCGATCCCAAGACCCTGGGATCTAGACCTGAGCTGAAGGCAGACGCTTAACAACTGAGCCACCCAGGGGGCCCTCACCTCTTTCATTTCTGATTTTGTTTATTTGAGTCCTCTCTCTCTCTCTCTTTTATTTTGTCTTATTTTGTTTTGATGAGCCTGGCTAAAGGTTTATCAATTTTGTTGATCTTTTCAAAGAACCAGCTCCTGGTTTCATTGATCTTTTCTATTGTGTTTTTTTTGGTTTCTAGTTCATTTATTTCTGCTCTAATCTCTTGACTTCCTGCCTTCAACTTGTTTTGGGTTTTGCTTGTCATTCTTTTTCTAGCTCCTTTAGGTGTAAGATTAGGTTGTTTATTTGAGATTTTTCTTGCTTCTTGAGGTACACCTGTATTACTATAAACCTCCCTCTTGGAACAGGTTTTGCTGTATCCCAAAAGTTTTGGACCATTGTACTTTCATTTTCAATGGTCTCTATGTATTTCTGATTTCCTCATTAATTTTTTGGTTGGTCATTCATTGTTTAGTATAATGCTATTCAACTTCCATAAATTTGTGCTCTCTGCAGATTTTTTCTTGTGATTGATTTCTAATTTCATAGCATTATGATCAGAAAGGATGCATGGTAAGACTTCAACACTTTTCAATTTGTTTTGTGGCCTAATATGTGATCTATTTTGGAGATGTTCCATGAAATTATGTATTCTCTTGTTTTAGGATGAAATGTTCTGCATATATCTGTTAGATCCATTTGGTCAAATATGTCATTCAAAGCCACTGTTTACTTGTTGATTTTCTGTTTGGATGATATATCCATTGATGCAAGTGAGGTACTAAAGTCCCTTACTATTATTGTATTAGCATGGATTAGTTCCTTTATGATCGTTATCAACAGTTTTAAGTATTTGGGTACTCCCATGTTGGGTGCATATCTATTTACAATTGTTAGAACTTCTTGTTGAATTGTTCCCTTTATGATTATATAGTGTCTTTCTTTGTCTCTTGTTACAGTCTTTGTTTTAAAGTCTATTTTGTATAATGTAAGTATTGCTGCCCCAGGTTTCTTTTCACTTCCACTTGCATGACAAATGCTTTTCCAACCCTTCACCTTCAATTTTCATGTGTCTTTAGGTTGGAAATAAGTCTCTTGTAGGCAGCATATAGATAGGTTTTGCTTTTTTAATCCATTTCATCACCCTACATCTTTTGATTGAACATTTAGTCCATTACATTCAAAATAATTATTGATAGGTATGTATTGTCATTTTGTAACTTGTTTTATGATTGTTTTTGTAGTTCTTCTCTTGCTCTCTCCTCTCACAGTGTCCTGGCTTTCTATAGAGATATAGAGATTCCTTTCTCTTTATTTTTTTGCATTTCTTGTCCCCTTTTTGATTTGTGGTTACCATTAATTTTGTATATAACATCTTATGGATATAGCAGTCTATATTAAGTTGATGGTCCCTTAAGTTTGGACCCATTCTTAAAATACCAAATTTTTACCTCTTTGCTCCCTGCACATTTTAAATATATGGTACTGTACTTTATATCCCTTCATTTTGTGAACCCCTTGACTGATTTTTATAGATATACTTCATTTTACTGCTTTTGTGCTTCCTATTTTTCTTAGTCTTGTTTATGGCCTTTCCTTTCCACTCGGAGTTCCTTTTAACATTTCTTATAAGTTTGGTTTAGTGGTGACGAATTCCTCTGACTTATTCTGAGAAACTGTATCTTGCCTATTCTGAATGATAGATTTGCTAGACAGAGTATTCCTGGTTGCAGGTTTATTTTCTTCCAGCACTTTGAATATATCATGCCACTCTCTTCTGGCATTTCAAAGTTTCTATGAAAAATCAGCTGATAGCCTTATGGGATTTCCTTTGAATGTAAATGTTTTCTTTTCTCTTGCTACTTTTAAAAAATTCTCTATCACTGCTTTTTACCATTTTAATTACTGTGTGTCTTGATGTGGACTTCTTGGGTTAATTTTGTTGGGGTCTCTCTGTGTCTCCTGGGTCTGGATCCCTGTTTCTGTTTCCTTCCCCAGATTAGGAAAGTTTTCAGCTATTACTTATTCAAATAAATTTTCTGCCCTCTTTTATCACTCTTCTCCCTCTGGGATCCCTATGATGCAAATGTTGTTATACTTGAAGGTGTTGCTGAATTCCCTTAATCTATTTTCATTTTTTATTATCCTTTTTCTTTTTCCTGTTCAGCTTGTTTGTTTTCCATTACTCTACCTTCCTAGGTTGCTGATCCATCCTTCTGCATCCTCGAGTTTACTATTTATTCCATTAGATGTATTTTTTTATTTCAGTTATTTATTTCTTCATTCCGACTCGTCCTTTTTTATATTTTCTACCTCATTGTTGAGGGTCTCATTGAGATCTTTCACTCTTTTCTCAAGTCCGGTGAATATATTTATGACCATTATTTTAAATTCTCTATCAGGCATATTACTTATCTCCATTTAATTCTCTTGTGATTTTTGTCCTATTCTTTCATTTGGGACATATCCCTCTGTCTTCTCATTTTGTCTAACTCCTTGGGTCTGTCTCTGTTTTAGGCAAATTAGCTATGTCTCTTGCTCTTGAAAGTACTGGATTCATGAAATAGAGGTCCTGTACTGCCCTGCAGTGCAATGACACCTGTTCACCAGAACCCTGAATTTCATGGGTGTCTCCTGTTTGTGTTGCATGTGTCCTACTATTGTGGCTGAGCTGTGTTTGCCTTCAATTCAGTCCCATCTGCAATGCTCTCTTTACCTATTGTGAGCAGGGTTTCATCCCTGTGTTGTTAATGGGCCAGTCTGGGGCTACCTTTGGCTTGAGTTGGGTCAGACGAGGCATTTGACAGAACTCCAGACACACTAAACTGCAGGGAGCTCTCCCTGTGTTGTCTTCTGAGAAGCTTTTGTTAGTGGGCGGGGCCTGGAGTCAGACCAGACATCTGCCTCAGTCCACTCTTAGGGCTCCAGTCTAAATGGTGTGTGTGGTTATCCTCTTCTCTCCCCAGGACAGGAGTCACTTTGGATTGGTGCTGGCCCCACTGTGACTACTTGCACACTGCCAGGCTTGTGGAGACACTTTGGATTGGCTTCTGCCAAGGGTGTGTTGGAGGGGGTGGGTCCACAAGAGAACACAGAGGTGTGATGCCCTGTGTTAGCAATGTTTGAGCAGGTCTGCTATAGGAGGGAATCTATAGCCACTTTGGAGAACACTTTCTGAGGTTGGGTTGGAGGGGAGGATGGATCCATAAAAAAGCACAGGGGCAGGGTATGTTGTTAGCAAGCTAGGTAGAGAAATTTTGCACTGTGCTGGTTCCCACAGGTGTCCATGTATCTAGTCTGGGAGGTAGGGGAGGAAAACAGTGCCCTCCAGTTCCTTTATTCTGGGACAAGTCTCCCAATCTCCCTACCCCTCCAACACAGAGTCTGAGATTAGTAAAACAAATCTCCCTCCCATATATCCCAAGTGTTTTTCAAACTGACATTTCTATGCTGCATCTCAGCAGGACTGTTTGCTATACTGTCTCTTTAAGGGCAGGATTCAATTTCTTATCACCTTCAGGTTCTTCCAGAGCCAAGCCTGCTGATTTTTAACATTCTAGGTGTTAAGTGTCACTGATTTTAAGAACTCATGATTTTAAAGCCCCTCTGTTTTTTAATCCTCCAAATGTTATGGGATTCATCTTCTCAATGCACGTTCCCCCTGGCATGGGGTGCCTGGTGTGGGGTCTGCTCATCTTCCTTCTCTGTACATGCAGTGCCCCTCCCTCCAGTGGATATTCTCACAGGTCTGCTTGGTTTCCAACCACATCTCCGCTTTCTCTTCTTCTTGATATGACTTCTTCTCTAATTTAGCTGTGCAGAGTCTGTTCTGCCAGTTTTCAGGTCATTTTCTGTGTTATTTACACTAATGTAGGCATTATCTAGGTGTATCCATGGGACAAAGTGAGCTTAGGATCCTCCTACTCTGTCATCTTCCCCAGAAGTCCTAGAAGCCATATTTTTATATGAAAGACATGATTTTCCACTGAATTCCAGTAACTGGAACAATTCTTCAAGTGTCATTCTTCAAGTGCGCACTTTCCACATGACAACAGAAGGTGGCATGATCTCTTACAACCCAACAGTACTGCAGTATGCTAATGATAATCGTATTTCCAGACCTTCCTCCAGGTTTTTCTCTCTGCCTGGAATGCTCTAGCTCCCCCTTTATGCTCACACTCTTTGAGGAAGGCATAACTAACGCCCCACAATACACAGCTCTCCATTCATCCCTCAGCATCCCAGCTTACTGCAGTTAAATAGGGCTATGAACTCATTCAGGTCCATGGTCTGTTAACAGTGGAGAAAAGCATTGCATAACCTTCCCCCTTGCTCTTCCATTTTGGTGGAGAACATGACAGCCACGTGTGTTTATGAGGATCCAGGTGATAGACCTGAGTCACCAAAAGTGTATAGTTGTCCAGGGAAAAGACTTTGCATAAGCAAGAAATAAACTTTCAAGGGTTAAGATACTATGATTTGGGTGCTACTTATTACCATAGCTTAAGCCTGACCCACACTGAATAATATACACTACTTACATCCCAACCCCACCCTAAACTTACTCCTTACATCCTTGATCTCTACCTCACCACCCACCTGTCTGAGAGGTTTCTTGTCAATCTTCAGATCATGACTCATCTGTTCTTGGAGAAGTCTAATGGTCATCCTTTCTTAAGATCTCACCCTTGATATCCTCTATTTTTGAGCCGTTTTTTACTTAAAATTATTCTCCTCATAATTTATACTGGAATATTTATAAATATGTCCACTTATTTTTTATCTCTATCACTAGACTGAATGTAACACACAAGAAATCTATAAGACCATCTAGGTTTTACTTATTAAAAAAATAGATAAACTAGAACTTAGAACATCAGTAGGTCTTAGAACAGTGTTAGTATTTTCTTTTTAATAAATGAACATCATTCCATCAAAAGAACTACGTGTAAGAAGAAGGAAGTCTGTTGTTCCATAATATGGGCAATGGCATTAGAAAGACAAATCCCACTGCTAGGCTAGAAGTTTGTACAGAGACTTGACTACAAAAGTTCTGTACACAGAAGAAACTCAAGGGCATAAAAAATTCACATCTAAGAGGAAAATCAACAAAGTCTTGGGCAAGTACTGAAAACCAGATCACTGTTACTATTCTCTCATTTTGGTGATCCTGTCTATAAGCACTAGTGGTCTTTCACAGTAGGGAGGAGTGGGGACAGGGTCATTTAGAAGGTTCTGAATCTGATAGAAGATGGGAATAGATAATGTGTTACCTAAGCAAAAACAGCAAATATAAATACCTAAGTCCTATACCAGACATTTATCATTTTGTATTTATCCAGCACCCAAATGTATCCACATATACCCACCTTCTTAATAGCATCTCCCCCTGGGGATAATTCAAGTGGTGTGTAGTCTTAGTGGGGCACCGAGTGCCACCTCTCACTACCATTTCCCATTTCCAAAGAGGGAGCCTGTTTCTTCCTTCATTCATTCCTTCACTAACTCCCTGGTACACCCTGTACCAGGTAATCACACATCACTCTTAGGGCTGTAAATCCCAGTGAGTGAGCAATGCAAAGAGGGCACAAACAGAGGCCAAATTTACTGGGCCAAATTCAAAGCCCAAGAATCAGGAAGCTCCTGAGTTGAAACTTTGGTTAACTAAGGTACTGATGCCAGAGATGTCCTAGCTCTTGTCACTTTCTCATAGTCCTACAGCCCCAAATCCCTGCCAGTGAATTCTCCTTTGACTTAAGATATTTAGGATTGGTCTTTGTTGCAGGCAACCAAGAACTCAGACCATGGCTGCTATATACAGCTATCTAAATTGTACTTTGTACAAGCAAACCCAGCAATAGAAAGTGTGGCTGAAATCCAGCCTGTGCTCCAGTTGCTGAGTTTGTGGAGCTATATTCTGCTAAAGGAAAGGGTGGCATTTTCCAATTTCCTTAGAGGCATTTATAGGTGGGCAGGGGCCCTGCCCCTGACTGATATATCCCCTTTTTTCAGTTGTAAAACAGAGGCCTAGAGATTAAGTCATTGACATATAAACTATGATTACAGTGATGCAATAATACAATGGGCTATTCTGCTGCCTCTCTACCTGTAGATTGAACCACCTATTTATTCCTGCAAGGTAAATATGAAAGGACAAGAATGTTCTTGTACAATTCATCGTTCTATAACTGAGCTTACCACAGTCCCAGGTACTTATAATTTGCATTCAAGTATTAATACGGTTGGAATTTTAGTTAAAATATATTTACAAATATCTAATATTCTGTGTTATACTAGTTTTTAAATTAACCCTTTATATTCATCACCACTGGCAGAAAAACAACTCAAAAAACTCAAGAACTTCCCAAGTATCTTTAATTTCCTATAAACTAAATTTTTCCAATTATATAGAGGTACTGCGGAAAGAGAAAGATCTCCAATTATGCTGTCCAAACTCTTATTCTAATCTCTTCAATATTCCCATGATAGTTTTTACATTTCTCACATGTCTTTTAGATCACAGATTTATCCGGAGACTCTCAAGTATTTATACCGTGCCTGGTATGCAAATGACATTTATTGTTAACAAGGAAATTAGAGCACCACCAGTTCTTCCATTAGGAATCTAACAGTTATGCTACTTTTCCTTTTACCATATTAAATCCTCCAGTCTTCTTTTCATGTTACTTTAAGATGTTCAAAATCTTTTGTTTCTACTTCTCCTTCCCATAAGAGGAAATTAGATTTGTTTTCAGGCTTTAATCCTGATAAGATAAAGTGAACCAACTCTGTTTTCATTACCGTCCAGGCATTCCATCAATCACAAAAAGAATCACTAAAAGCAATCAGCGAGCAAGGTCAACAACACTCCAGAGGATTGGTGCAATAGTACTTCAGCAAGACTGGGGGAAAAAACTGGCTGTGCTTCACAGTCCTAAGAGGCCTAGTATGACTTCTTAGGAAGTTGCCTCTTAGCAGGAATGGGAATGATTGAGGGAAGGGAATTATCTTTATTATGCAGGTCTTCTGGTACTAAGTCAGTTCATGCAACAAAGAGCTAAAAGTTTCATTTGGAGGTTAGGGTCACCATCTCTCAGTACAGTGACTCAGGTTTTGGACTTTGAGACAAAGAGCCTAAGCTTTCACAGGTCCTGTTCTTCTCTAGCAGTTTGTGTTGTCATATGCAATAAAGAATTGCAGTATCTTTCACAAACATAGATACCAGTTGGGGTTAACTGGATCTAAGTTACAGAAACCAACTTTGCCTAACTTAAAAGGGACTTTAATGGAAGTGAGAGTTAAGAGAATCAAAGATGATGTTGAATTACCAAGTTGAAAAAGAATCCAAGATGCCCTGTTAGGGAGAAGAGTCTCAGAAGCAGGAATGAATTCTGACAGTTTTCCCCATCTTTTGATCTGAGATAGAAATTATGAGAAAAGAGTCTAATTGGCCTAGAATTGGCCATAGACTTTTCACCCTTTTGGCTTGGGCTGAACAGGGGACCTCAATTCTTGGCTTCATGAAGACTGGAGGGGGATGGTGGAGAGGTGGTGATGTTAATTACCCATAAAGAATTTTGGGTATTGTTATCAACATTAAGGGGCAAAGTGTTGTAGGTGGCCAAGTTGAAAACAATGTCCACTATGGTGTTAAAACAGAAATTTTTTTGACCCAAAGAGCACAACTTAGTTTCAGTGAATACACAGTGCCTGATGCATGGTAGCTACTCAATAAATTTTTTTAAAAATATTTTATTTTTTATTTGAGAGAAAGACAGCAAGAGAGGGAATACAAGCAGGGGGAGTGGGAGAGGGAGAAGCAGGCTTCCCGTAGAGCAGGGAGCCCAATACAGGGCTCCATCCCAGGACCCTGGGATCGAGAACTGAGCCAAAGGGAGACATTTAATGACTGAGCCATCCTGGCATCCCTCAATATTTTTTTGAATGAATTTCTTCTTCAGTGCTATTTGTTCTCATCCCTTCCTCTATAACATTTATATTTCCTAGTTTTTATTAAGTATCCCTTATTCTACATTGATGAAGTAGAACCCCCAAAAGAGGAAGTTCAATGCAGTGGGGAGAGTACTGGAGCTTTTCTTGCTTCTGCCCTATGTGACCTTGGGGACAGGTCATAATGGCTTTGGGTTTATTTCTTTAACTGCAAAATGAAGTGGCAGAGGTAGATGCTCTTTAAGAATCTGTCCAATTCTGTAAATCTAACATCATGGTCAGAAATATAAAGATGACAAAGACTCAGCAAATTTAGAAAAAAAAATGTTTATAATTTTCACAGTATGTAGTGGTTTTACCCTGAATCTGGACAGAAAGCAAAACGTAACTTACTTGGTAGTACTTAGGAGAAATTGCCAATATCATAGAAAATCTAGATCACTGTTATCAGACTTTAAAAAAAGGCAACGAAACCGATTTTTCAAATGAAATCCTACATTGAATCTCAATGTCTAACACAAGTAAAGGTCAAAAAGGTCCAAATGAAACAAAGAGGGATCTGTGGACCCCTATCCTCACACCTTCATCCACAAGCTCCTAGGAATACTATTAAAAATCCCTCATCAAATTCCTGACTGAATATCCCAGACTTTTCTGTACATTGTGACAGTTCTAATATGAGATTACCAATTTCATTCATGCAAGAAAAATTAGGAAAAGTATATATGCTCTCTCTCAATGATATTAAAAAAGATACAACTGGGGGCGCCTGGGTGGCTCAGTGGGTTGAAGCCTCTGCCTTCGGCTCAGGTCATGATCTCAGGGTCCTGGGATCGAGCCCCACATCGGGCTCTCTGCTCAGCGGGGAGCCTGCTTCCCTTCCTCTCTCTCTCTGCCTGCCTCTGCCTAATTGTGATCTCTGTCAAATAAATAAAAAATCTTTAAAAAAAAGAAGTTAAAAAAAAAGATACAACTGTTAGTCTATCAGCAATTTTAATTTGAAAACAAAATAAAATCTAACAGCAGTTAATCTCCTATGCTACTGTCAACTAGTAATATACAGACTGAGACTATTGTATCAGTGAAAACTTAGCTTCCAAAATGTTTTAATAATTTAACAAGCTAAATTGTAAGAAGAAATCTCTCCAATATATAAATCATAAGCATTTAAAAACTTTGCTTACAATTTTTGTACACTTTAGCACGACTTCTTTATCCCATGAGATGTTTTTTCTACAGTCCTGCTTCAGGGGCAAGATACATATCTCCAAAGCCAAAGTAATTTAGCATATCTGTATCTATCTATGCATCTGTATCTACCTATATATCTGTATATATCTCTATCTATATATAGAGAACACCCTGTTCTTAATCACCAAAGGGGAAATTACTGAAAAATATTAAATGACATAAACACAAATTGTCATTTTTGTGACTAGATAGTGACCTTAGCCCTAGCAAAGAAAAGCAATTGCTCTTCTCATAAAATCTATCCATTCCTCTACTTGGAAATATGATAATCAAAATCACTAAGATATACCCTATCAACTTAGACCACAGGTTTCTACACACACAATGCAATGAGTATTTGAGTATGAGATCTGCAAAGTTCAAACATCCTTTTTTTTTTTTTTTTAAAGATTTTATTTATTTGACAGACAGAGATCACAAGTAGGCAGAGAGGCAGGCAGAGAGAGAGGGGGAAGCAGGATCCCTGCTGGGCAGAGAGCCCGATGTGGGGCTCGATCCCAGGACTCTGAGATCATGACCTGAGTCAAAGGTAGAGGGTTTAACCCACTGAGCCTCCCAGGCACCCCATCCTTATTATCTTTATTAACACTAATGTACAGAAGAGAACATCATTTTACCTTAGGTAAAGGATTACTCTTGAAAACATAAGATTCATGTTATTAACGCATTGAATAATTAGTGAACAATGATGTCATATTTTGGGCAAAGTAAAAAGTTATGAAGATTTTTCTGTTAAGACATTCACTGCAGGCAATAACAAAAAAACGTATTTCAGTCATTGGTGATCCTACTGACCTCTTCTGGCAAGATACAAATTTTGAATTGTCTAGGTACAACCAATGAGATGACATGGGCCTATTACAAGGATTTGTGTCTTACAAGCAAGAAGGAAGGCAAAAGTCATCTCTCTGAAAAAAAACTCTCCTCTATCTCCTCATCTATAATGACTCTGCTGGACCCTTCTGAGCTCAGGACTGACTTGTGAGGATGAGGAGGGCAAGCCTTCCAGGTACCAACTGGTGGAAAGGCCCCTGGTGTGTTCAAGCAATGTAGTATAATGACTTTCTGCTTAGTGATTTATCTTTCATTTACTTTTCAGAAGTGACCAAAATATGACACTAACTGAAAATCAAGTGATGGAAGCTGAGATAGGCAGAGGCTAATTATATTCGGCTTTGAGTTTAGTTTTATGAAGCTTTAAGAAGTCCTTGGTGGCATTTAAAGAAAGGGATGACATGGTCTAAATTTCAACAAGATCCCTATTTTTAACAGGAAAGACTGCAGGGCAGAGAAAGTAAAAGTAGGGAGACTAGTCAGGTGATCATTATAGAAAATCCTAGTGAATGATGGCTTAGATTAAGGTACTAGAAAGTGGGAGTAGATAGATTCTGAATTTATCAGTTATTTCTGGATACCAGTAATCAAATACCCAACCCAAGATGTTTTATATTTGTGTGCTTATTTTACAGGAAGCTTAGTGCCAGAGCAGCCTCAAGGATATTATCGAAGAATCACATTCTTCCAGACTAATCATCTTTGGCCTCAAGTTGGAATAGTTGTTAGGTAACTGCCACTAGCAATTAAGACTACATGCTCCTTATTCACACCTATAGAGAGGCTTGCTATTTCAAAAGCCAAGATCCCTCTTTGCCAGATGCCCCTAGCCAATTGTTTATTGACCCATATTTATTTAAACCTGCCCATCCATCATCCACTCATCTGTATGAGAGATGGAGTTATGATTGACTAAAGCAGAGCCCATCATGAACTGGGAATGGGGTTGACTTGCCTTGAGTTAGGTGGCATATATGCAAAGGTAGTATGCGAGGAAAAAAAATGATTTGTTAGAAAAGAGTAAGGGGAAAATAGATGCTGGGTAGGCAAGCAATGGTATCAACTACAAGGGATATACTTTGAAGGTGGAGTTGACAGGGCTTGCCACTAAATACCAAGAGAAGATTTCAATAACAGTTCTTTTTTTTAAAATTTTTTTATTTTAATAAGCATATAATGTATTTTTATCCCAGGGGTACAGGTCTGTGAATCGCCAGGTTTACACATTTCACAGCACTCATCATAGCACATACCCTCCCCAGTGTCCATTTCCCCACCACCCTCTCCCTCAATAACAGTTCTTAATAGTCTTGGCTTCAGCAGTTGGGAAGAAGGTGGGGTATTTACTGAGATGGTAAAGACTGGATGAAAGATCAGGTTTGAGAAGAATAATCAAATCTTCCATTTCTACCCAGTTAACTTTAAGATACCCTTTAGATACAGAAACGGTGATCAAGTTGTTAATGGTAAGAAAATTTAGAACTTCAAGGAGAGGCAAATACTGAAAATAGAGAATGAAATCATACATATGCAGTTATTTATTTTTTTCTTTTTTAAGCAACTGAGACTGGACAAAACTACTCAAGAGAATATAGTATGGATAATAGAGGAAGAAGTGGATACAGGATAGAATCTAGACCTATGCCAAGATTTAATACAACTAGAGCCATTAAGGCAGCTAGAAAACTCAAGTCTAACTCCCCAGCATCTTCTGTGTGAGTAGACGGAGAGCAGCGCAAATTATTAGCTCTCTGCCAAAAGAAAGGAAGATGTTTCCTCTCTCAACTTAGCTGTGGAGCAGAAACGATATGGCTATCTTTAAAAAGTACAGGATAGATCATGATATGCCATAACATGGCATTTTTAACATACCATACAATCTTTCAAGAGTGTTGGCTATTATAGTTCTTTAAATTAAACATTTAGTAGAAATAGGAAGAAGAGAC
This sequence comes from Martes martes, assembly GCF_963455335.1. Classification (NCBI taxonomy): domain Eukaryota; kingdom Metazoa; phylum Chordata; class Mammalia; order Carnivora; family Mustelidae; genus Martes; species Martes martes. Next base: position 41,809,147 of record NC_137899.1, read on the forward strand.
ATGGCATCCAGCGGCGGCAATTCTAATCCAAGGCCTGGTGAAAAATACTGACCATTACTACATCTACAATTTGAAATCAAAACTATTTCAAGTGGAATTAAGTGATTATGGAAAACAACAAAGGAAAAAAAAACAACCCTGGATGCTAGGCTTTATCTGACACCTATAAGCTATACAACCATGGCCCCTTTCACTTCCTTAATTTCTGAGGTGGTTTTCTATTTGATGAAATGTTTACAATAGACAGGACCTTCCTCTCTGCCTTGGCAGGGCTGTTGCGAAGATCAAAATTAAAGAAATCTATTAACTGTAAAGTCCCACAAAATTTTCTTCAGCTGCTTGACTTGTCTTTCTACCATTGACTGCTTCATCATCCTGATACTAAATACCAATTTTCATGTACTCAATCCTTAACAGAAAAGAATACCCAAACTAAATTTTGAAATTTCATTAAGAACAAAACACCGAATACTAATGAAAACCCATTAAAGCCTCTGCCCAATTCCTGTAAGGTTTCAAAATTGTATTACACCAATTTAAAGTCATATGAGGTGGCCACCCTTCTGGGTAATATCTGACAATGTCAAAGTGACTACTGATATGGTGTCTAAAGATAATCACCGACCAGAGTACTGAGAACATATACATCAAGTATTTCTTCACTTGCCACAACAGTAGCATGGCTGCCTGTGCTGCACTACAGGATTACAAAAATGTAAGATGCTTTTACACTTTCCAAAGTTCTTTCTTATTCCTCAGTCTACCTAAATGACCTAGCAGTTCTCCAGGTAGACAAGACAGATATAAGCTTGTCTTAGGAGAAAAATATGTTCAAATCATTTTGAGGCATAACTTAAAGTATATTTCAGGCGCCCAATTTTATTTTGGTGTTAATACATCATGTTACATAAATTTTACACTTTAAATTACTCAAAAGTTCTGCTAAATCTCCTTCTAAATAAGTAACACATTCAAGTTTGAAAATATTCCTCACAGAAACTGTACATTAGCTTCATTCTAAGTCTTATGAGGAAGAATCCTTTACCAACTAAATTATATCTCCCACTCACAAAAGTAGATGTGGCAATGATAATCACTTTGTAGAATCTTAATTATACTAAATGAATCTATTATGTAGTACCTGAGAATTGTTTACAAAGTCTCTTGATCCTACTTCACCAATTTTGACAGAGGACACTATGATCAAACCACTTGGTTTTCAGTACTAATAATACTCTATCAACTATTAATACTATTATTAATGGCTCAGGAACTAATTACATCAATTGAAAATGATTAATATTTTTAAAACACAGGTTTTAAAGGGTCACCTTAGAGATGTCAGCAAATGTTTCCTAAGCTTTCAAAATACAGATGAGATTAAGGTTAAATGTAACTTAAAAGAAGTAACCTTATGAATAAGATCAACATTAAATTGATGTGGTTAAAAAAAAGTGCTGAATCGGGGATCAGATGAATTTACTGTATAATAAAGTCCTAGAAAATCATAAATAGTTTGAGAAAATTAATGACGGGAAGCAAAAGATCAAGACTTCTGAACCAAACCAAGATTAGATCAAAACATTTATTTTTTTTGTGTTACAAAAACAAAAATAAATCCCAGCAGGTAATGAAATAAACTTTTTTTTTTTTTTTTTTTTAAGGTGTCCCATCCTGGGTTCTCTGACTTAGAATTTAGTACAGTTCAAGTTTAGGTTGCTTCAACAATTCTTCTGGATGCTATGAGGTCTCCATCTTATAACCATGTTTCTCTAGTTCAGCTCTATAATAAAACACAAAAGAACAACATCACTGGACATTCTTTATGATAAATTAAAGAAACAATGTTTTTAGAAATACAATTAATAAAACAATGAGCTAAGCCTAGGCACAAATATAAAATACTACCAAGTAGCTTTTACTTTACACCCTTAAAAGAAATCTGTGCAAGAAGGAAGGTGAATGTGAATAAACATTAATGCTAATAAAATTCTGTTTTCCCATTAGTAAACCTAATTTTATATTCCTTAATTTTCTGATAAATCTATTTAAGGAAAAAATGTGAGAGATTAACTACTATCTTCCAAACATCTTTGAAATACCATACAAATGTCCTGTTCCTAATATTTAAAGAAATTTCAAGAATTATCAACCATATGGCTAAGAACACAAGACATCTGCTATCAAATTTTTAGGAATTTTATACTCCTAATAGGTATTACTGCTATTTACACATAAAGAATAAACAGAATGCTTTCCATATTGACATATATCTATTGCTCTAACCCAGACAAAAGTTATTAAATTTAAAAGTACATGGGACTTGGGGCGCCTGGGTGGCTCAGTGGGCTAAGCCTCTGCCTTCGGGTCAGGTCATGATCTCAGGGTCCTGGGATCGAGCCTCACATTGGGCTCTCTGCTCAGCGGGGAGCCTGCTTCCCCCTCTTTCTCTCTGCCTGCCTCTCTGCCTACTTGTGATCTCTCTCTCTGTCAAATAAAAAAAATAAAATCTTAAAAAAAAAAAAGTACATGGGACTTATTCTGCATTAACTATATGTAGACAAAACATATATAGTAAGTTATAAAATACTAAACAAGATTTTACTTTAAAAAATTTTAAATGTGTATTAAAGACCTCAAAAATTTATAAATATATACCCAATATATACAAATATATATTGTAAATACACAACATAAATTTAATTTATATTTCATATAAATTTACTTATATTTATAAATTTATATTTTATATAAATATAGATATTTTATAATTTAAGTAATTTATTCAACCTGAACTTTCAGTCATCCTTATATACTGCAACTTTTCATCTGCTTTGCGTAAAACAGATGCACAAAAAAGTTTAGCTCTATAGTCAATTTCAGCTAAACTACTACTCCAAGTATCATCAGTAACTTCTCTGCCACAATTCAATTTTATAGAAGTGTACAACAAAATTATTTTAGGGCCAAAGTATGATAAAACACTGTATAAATGTAAAGTATGATTAATGTGCCCCACGCCATTATATCTAGTAAGATAAACTGACATTTGTTCTCAAGTATAATTTAGCTTGGACACTATCACACTATCCAATGTAAACACAACACAAAAAAACACATGTAGGAATGATGTATATTTACTATTCATTTACCCAAATGTCACTAAAATATTTACATTTATAATACAAACACGGATCTAAAGTCCACGAATAATATTAAATCCAGAGATTATTCAGAAAAAACATTTTTATCTTCTGCTCAGGTATAGAGGATAGTATGGGCTAGTGGTAAATCACCCCCTTAGTAGTCAAAAGATCAGCCCAAGTTTCTGACACTGCTCCTTCCTTTGCTAAATTTAACCAAAATGCTTCCTTTGCTTCCCCCACCCCCAACCTTTTCCAGGAGATTAAATAAAGATTTTATCTGTTCTTCATGTTTTCTACTTAAAAAGGAAATAATTTTAAAAGTTTCTTAATAGTCTTCTGCCACCTTTAACAGAATCAATGTAGGTTATCCACATTCTCTTATTCTACAGCAACAACAAAAATCCTGGAAAGTCAGCCTACAATGTAGTTAACAGGTACACCAAATCTGTCCAGGTTCGCACCTGCCTTCCTGAAAGGAAGTAGTTACTAATTACATTTGTAAATTATTAATACACACAAAGGAGAATATGATATGCTTCTCTATTTTTAGAGAAGATGAAAAGGTTTTTTGCTAGAATTTAGGACATATAAAAAATCAAAAGGAAAAACAAATCGAGGTACTAAGTACAAAACACAAAATTATACAATCTAATCTATACAATCTAACAAAGAGATGAGAAAGAAATCCAACACAATTGGAACAGTATCACAGGACACATATAGTGACTATACACTATCTGAAACAAAAACAGCACCTTTCCTTTTTCAGAAAAAACAGAAAGACAAATAGCCACTGGTAGGTTTGAAAACCCCCTTATTATTCAAGAAACTACTCTGCTATAGGACAGTGGCTATATTTGACATGGAAATCAGAACAATATTGGCTTCTTGGATTTTTTTATGTAACATGTGATGCAAGGTCAGGAAAACTAATCCCACCCATTTCTACTGAATGTGTCTCTAAATAACTCCAAGAAGAACTAAGAGTCATTGTTTTTGCTGCTTCTGATTATTTGTTTCTCTATGACTTTTAGTTACTTGGAGATACAGGTGGCCTTTTTCTACTTCTACTTGTTATAGGTATTTATAGATTATTCTACTTCTTATAGGTATTTACGTGAAAGAGAAAAACATGGAAAGCGGAAAGCTAAGACATGTAGCTAATAAAAGGCAGATTCAGAGTTGGAACCCAGGGAATCAGAATGACTCTAGAAAATGTACTGCCTCTCCAAAGCTAGGGATTAGGACCCATTTACAATATCAGAACACAGTAAAATATGTTCTTTACTATGGTTTATAAATATCACATTAAGGACCTCTAGATGTTTTACAAAGACTAAGAAGAACATCTTTGCAGAGCTAGTTAATCAGGACAACTTTTTAAAAGCAAAGATAAAAATATTATCTGATACTGCAATGTCCAATACAGGAATCACATATGGCTATTTATTAAAATTAGATAAGATGAAAAATTCAGTCCATCAGCTGCACTAGCTACATTTCAATGTGCTCAAGAGCCATATGTGGCTTCTGTACTGGATAGGGCAGCTTATGAAACATTTCCATCAATATAAGAAGTTCTATTTTGTAGTGCTGATGAGATGTATCTATCCACATGTGGAAAAAAAACTCATGACTCAAACAGGAAAATAAAAAGAAAAATCTTATTCACGAATAGAGGTATCAAAATTTATACTCTCATAGAAATCCACAAACATAAAGGCAGAACACAAAAGAGAACATAAGCACTGTGTAAGTGTATTATAAAAACAACAGGCCACAAATAATATATGAACAATGCTCTACTTCCAAGCTAGAAAAAAGGCAAGATGCAGTAGTGGCAAGAAATCCAATTATCAATGTATTTACTACTAAAAGTCTCCTGGTAAGATCACTGTATTTAATAACGTCTTTAAAAAATTTATTTATTTATTTATTTTGAGAGAGCAAGCACAAGCACGCACACATGAGCAGGGAGAGAGGCAGAGGGAGAGTGGAGAACCTGAATGTGGGGCTCAATCCCAGGACCCTGGGATCATAACCTGAGCCAAAGGCTGACACTTAACTGACTGAGCCACCCAGGCGACCCAGTATTTAATAACGTCTTAGTTGAATTTTTTAAGAGAAAAGTGCTATTTTCTGACTTTAGAAAGATAAAAAAGAAAAACATTTTGAAGAAATTTAATTTATGAATAGCAAAGGAAGAAAACTCATTTAGCTTCAACCTGAAAAGTTTTAAGATAACAGAAGAGAAAAAAAATTGATAAATGATTAAGAACTCAGAATAGGGATCAACAGAGCCGGAAGGCCTGAAAATATTCTAAGAGTATAATGTGATTCTAGTGAGGGAAGAAAGAGGGGGATGCCTATTGGGGGGGGGAAAAAAAAAAAGAAAAGGTAGTAGGGTGTTGTTCTCTGATGTTGCTCAGTTTTAAAATATGAACCAAAAACTAATGCAAAAAGTGGCAAGAACTTATACACACAGAATTTAACCCCAGAATGGACTGAGAGCTATAGAAAGAACAAAAAAGGCTGAGAGCCATATATGAATAAAGAAGAATGAGAATAGATGCAATGCTTGGATCAAAATCCTAAAATATCTTTAGAATGTAGGGTTTTTGAGCCCGTGAAAAATGCAGTATAGAACAAAAGGTACTGCATCATTAAATTTATTATAAAACATCTCTTTTGAACATATGTACTAGACTAGAAAATTAGAAGACTGCAGTAGAACTGCTAGATCTTGATTTGAGCAAAGTATGACAGTTTATTTAGATAACTCTGTGGCCAAGACAGATACATATGGGTTGAATCAAAATAAAATTAGGGAGGGAAGAATTATCTCTACAACAAATGGTACTGGTATAACAAAAGAATGAAGTTGGATTCATTTCAAACCATGTACAAAAATTAATTTGAAATGGATCTTAGACCTAAATGTAAGAACTAAAATTCTAAAACTGTTAGAAGAAAATATGTGGATAAATTTTCCTTGAATTTGGCAATAAATTCTTAAAAAGTAGATAAACTGGACTTCATCTGAATTAAAAACTTGTGTACAAAGAACAGTATGAGGAAAATGAAAAGAGAAGAAAGCAGAATGAGAGAAAATATCTGCAAATAATAGGTCTGATAAGGGCTTAGTACTCAGAATATATAAAGAACTCTGACAACTCAACAACAAAAAGAATATCAACCCAACTTAAAAATGGGCAGAGGACTTGACTAGATTATTTCTTGAAAGAAGATATACAAATTGTCAACAAATACACAAAAAGGGCTCTTCATTAGTCATTAGGGAAATGCAAATCAAAACCACAGTGAGATACCAATCCACACCCACTAGGATGGTTATAATAAAAAAAGAATAAAATTTGGTGAGAACGTGGACAATTTAGAACCTTCATACACTACTGGTAGAAATGTAAAATTGTGCAGCTGCTGTGGAAAACAATTTGGCAGTTCCTCAAAAAGTTAAAGAGAATTATGATATGACCCAGAAATTCCACTCTTAGGATTATATCCCCAAAGCTGGAAATAGGTATTCAAACAAAAACGTGTTCATGAATGCTCATAGTAACAGTTCACAGTAGTCAAAAGCTGAAAACAACCCAAATGCCCATCAACTGATGAATGGATAAACAAACTGTGGCATATCATACAATGAAATATTATTCAGCCATTAAAAGAAACAACGTACTGATACATGCTGTGGCATGGATGAAAGGTGAGAACATTATGCTAACTGTAAGAAACCAGACACACGAGATCACTTATTGTATGATTCCGTTTTTGTGACTTATCTAAAACAGGCAAATCTATAGACAGAAAATTAGTAGTTGCCAGAGGCCAGGAAAAGAAGAATGCAGAGTGACTGCTTAACAGGTATGGTGTTTCCTTTTAGAGTGAAAGAAATGCTTTGGAATTACATAGAGATGATGGCTGCAGAACACTGTGAATATACAAAATGCTACTGAATTATACACTAAATGATTAGTTTTGTGATATATGAATTTTACTTCAATCAATCATATTAGGTAAAATTGCACATGAATATGAAAAAGTACACTCCCATCACCCCAATCTCCTTTCCAGTTTGAGAATCACCAATCTTTTGGGTCCTGGCATTCTGGTTCTAATTTCTGCTGAGTTATTCAACATTGGTGGAAAATTAACGTTGATAGAATTAAACTCACAAAAATAAAAAATAGCAAATATGCTTCTATTTAACTACCTTTGTAAAGAAACTAGAAAGAATAAAAGTTCTACGCAATTACACAAAGTATTCATGTTTAGAAACACAGATGAAGGTAGTAGGTTTTCCTTTTCATAATTCAAAAATGTATTTCAAAGATTAATGATCTTTTAAAGAGGTCAATTATCATATGTAAGTTACATATTCCATCTTTACAATTAATACTAAGCTATATAAAATCTGACTTAAAACTTACCGTAACTGATTGGAGAAGTCATCCTCTACATTGTCATCATCCCAATTATCCTCCCAGACATGTGCATCTTCATCTTCATCTAAACCAGCCCAGTCTAAAAACAGAAACAGATGCTGTCTAAATACTTCTCACATGTTATTTCCATAAATACAAAACTTCAGAAAGTTTGCCTCTTAAGACACAATTCAAAACATCTAATACCATATCTATAAGAAATGTTAACCTTCCCCTTTAAATCTCAATTTATGCTGTCTTGTTCTCTCAATTCTTGAATTTGCAGATAATCTAAAGCAGAAGTTAATACAAAAAAATTCTATTTGCCATGAAAATGTATTATAATTTCAGGAGGATATTTACTTTCCTGATTTTTACCTTGGGCTAATTTTTATAAGGTCTATTTCACAATCTTCCAAAATACAGCACCAATGATGTGAAAATAAACTGAGGAGAAACTGCGAAACATAAAAAATGATAACTCATACATAAATAAAAAATGGACCAAATTACAAGCATCACTAACATTTGCCTATCATCAATAGAAAATTTTTAAAGGGAGGACAAATATAGATATGTACAAAGAGGAATGCTACAGTTTTTAGTTTTCTCAATTTCCTTTTTTGCTTCCTTCCCTTTTGACGATGGGGAGAAGGGTTAAATTTTAGCTTTTGTTTAGAATACTCAGAAAATCTATGAAACTAACATCTCCTTCCCTACTACCTCAGACATTCGCATTATCATTTCTTACCTATACAATGGCAATATTCTTCTATCAGGCTCTTCTTGCTTCTACTCTCTTGATCCTGATAAAAATCTAGCCTCCTGGGTTATAACGTCATTATATATTCTTCTTTTTTTTTTAAATGTCATCAAACCATCCCAGAAGAGAGTTTATGCATACTCTGTTGTCCTACTTAAGATGCACTGCCTGCTATAATCTTGACAAAACTTTATTACAAAAAAATTGTATGATTTTGCATAATGTATTTGTTTTAAAACAAGTATTTTAATTATTTAAATTTAAATCCACTGGGATGATTCACTCATGTTAGTCATGCAGCTTCAAGTACTCTCTTATACACATTTCCCCCTTGTAAAAAATAACAGTGAAGAGCAAGTCAAGATCTTCGTTTTTATTCAGTCCTAACTTTACTTCACATTTTGAAATTGCTTAAAATTTTCTATTCATCAAACATATGCTGTTCTTCATTTCTTTGTCTTTCTGCCATCTTTCGAACCTATTACTTGGCCTAACATACTTAATTAAAATACCTTAATTAGTTAAAATACCATTCCCCATTAAAAGGAACTATAGATCCCTGAAGAAATGGCTGATATCAGATCTGGAATAAGGAAGTTAACAGGTAAGTTTGGGATTCCTTTTTATAAACATGTCAGAAGGTACTAAAACTGGCTTAAAGTTGTTTCTACTGGCCAATTCTGGAACAACTTTAGAATCACAAAGAATGACATACTGAATTAAATGAAAAAAACCCGTGAGTCCATAGCAGTATTTTGGGGGATGGGTTGTTGGGAAGGGGATGCTCTTTACAATTCCCAGGTACATAAATGCAGAAAGAATGACAGAATTAGAAAATCACCATTTTGCAACCCTCAGTACAATTCAGGCAAGGATTAACAATGGATACTAAAACTACTGAGTGAAAAATAGCTGAAACTACACAAGACTATGTACTTATTAAATGAGGGGAAAATTGGAAAGATCTGGAAATCACAGTCTTAATCAATGATTGCACTTAACATCACCAATAAATTTTGACAACTTGACATGTATCTTTTGACGTAATGCAGTGAGAAATAAACATCACCTATGTAGTATTCACTCAAAATGCCGGCCTTTAATCTAATCATGAAGGAAATACCAGGCAAATCCAGAATGTGAAATTCTTTATAACTGGTATCTTCAAATAAGTTAATGTCATAAAAAACAAACAAACAAAAAAGAAAAAAAAGGAAGGGGCTGTACTGGATTGGGGAAAAAAGTGATGAGACATTTTCTACACAGTTGGTAAAGTCTGGATATGGACTCTGTATCTGGATGACACTGAATTAATGTTAAGTTTTTTTTTTTTTTTAAGATTTTATTTATTTATTTGACAGAGAGAGATCACAAGTAGGCAGAGAGACAGGCAGAGAGAGAGGGCGGGGGAAGCAGGCTCCCGCTGAGCAGAGAGCCCGATGCGGGACTCGATCCCAGGACCCTGAGATCATGACCTGAGCCGAAGGCAGAGGCTTAACCCACTGAGCCACCCAGGTGCCCCTAATGTTAAGTTTCTTAAACATGGTTGTAAAACTGGTTTAGAGGAATATGTCCCCCACTAAGACATGCATGCTAAAATATGTAAGAGTTGTGTCATTTTGTCAACAGTTTATTCACAGGTGGTTCTCAAATATATTTGATATATATCATACATATTTCTATCATATATGATACAAGTAGAGTAAACAGGGCAAAATATTAGCAACTGATAATCCTTAGGTATTTGCTGCCTTTTTTTAACTGACGCACAACTGACATATAACATTGCATTAGTTTCAGGTATACAATATAATGATTCAATAATTGTGTATTTTGCAAAATGATGACCACAGTAAGTATACTTACATCCATCACCACACATAGTTACAAAATTTTTTGTGATGAGTAATTTTGAGAGATTTACTCTCTTAGCAACTTTTAAATATGCAATACAGTATTATTAACTATAGTCACCATGCTATATACAGTACATTCCCATGACTTATTTATTTTGTAACTGGAAGTTTGTACCTTTTGACCCCTCATCCATTTTGCTCAGCCCCACCTTGTCCTCATTTTTAATACTTTTCTATAGGGTTGAAAGTTTCAAAATTAAAAGGTGGGAAAAGTAGTTTTTAAAAAAATCACTTTGGGGGCATCTGGGTGGCTCAGTGGGTTAAGCCTCTGCCTTCGGCTCAGGTCATGATCTCGGAGTCCTGGGATCCAGCCGGGCATTGGGCTCTGTGCTCAGTGGGGAGCCTGCTTCCCCCTCTTTCTCTGCCTGCCTCTCCGCCTACTTGTGATCTCTCTCTGTGTCAAATAAAAGAAAGAAAAAAAAATGACTTTGGAAATCAACTCTGGAAGCCTTCCCTATGCCCATCTCCTCTTCCTTACCCTCAGAGATTAGGACCCCTCTTTTGTGTCTATCTCTATTACAGCAATTACATACTGTACAACCATAATGATCAGTTTATTTGTCTATGTCCATTACTGGGGTCTGAGCTCCCTAACAATTAATAACCCTGTGTTATTTACCTTCGTATTCTTAAACTACAAACAGTACCTAGCATCATGCACAACAAATGGCTATGAAAAATAAAACTCTAAATCAGACCTTGTATATTGTTGTATAACCCCTTCCCCACCCAAAACAGTAAAGTTATACTCTCTCTTCAGTATGTCTTAGCCTAAGTTTCACCTTAGTAATTACTTATTAGAGACATGGCTAAGAACATTTCAACTTGAAGACAAAAATAATAAAATGTATGATTTAGGTTTTTCTTGTAATGTACATATAAATTAAAATCTATTCAACAATTGTTTATAATATGGGTATATTACTCATTATGTTATATACTAACAAAAATTTCTGAATGCAATACATGTCATCATCATGATTTAAGAATAGAAGAAAGTACGTCTATTTATCTGGTCCCCCAAGACAGAAACTTAGGAGGCATCTTAACTACTTTTTCTCCTTCAACTACCATAAACACTCCTTATGACCCTTCCATTTCAACTCCCAATTATCTCCAGAATAAGTCTCCCCTTCCCTATTCTTACTGCCACTTATTAATTTAGGGTTATTCCCTTCATAAATATTACTGTAGTCTTCTTTTTGTCCCCTCCTCCCCAGTGGTACACAGTTTATACCATTCCACCACCGATGCCTAAAATGCAACTGCCATTTCTGTCCATTACTATTCAAAACCAACAGGATGGAACCACATTTTATTAAATCTGCAACTCTGATATGATTAGCTGAGTGCTGGGCACACCACAGACACTCAATAAAACACTGGGTAAATGGACTATACTTCTCAAGTGCCCTCTGCGCGGTCAATCTCAAGAAAACAGAGGCCAGTGTGATCTCAGTAAAGCCAAGAGCATCTATTTCAACACAGAAGAGATCAATAAGCTCATGTATTATGAACTGGTAATGTAAAATTCTCAATTATACTTGAGAATGTTTTTGAGAATAGTGATAACTTCACCCAATGCTCCCCAAGGAAAAATCATGGGGGAAACTTAAGACCCTAGTGCCTGAAAACATGAAAAAGTTTCTCTTAGGCAATTTATTTCAGGTTGTTAAGAAGCTCAGTTAAATGTATACCCAACTTTAGGGCACCTGGCTAGCTCATTTGGTAGAACATGTGATTTTTTCTTTAAAAAAAAAAAAAAAAAAATTTATTTATTTATTTGCGAGATGGAAAGAGCAAGAAAGATCACAAGCAGGGGGAGTGGCAGAGGGAGAAGCAGACTCCCTGCTGAGGAGGGAGCTCGATGAGATCCCAGCACCCTAAGATCATGACCTGAGCCAAAGGCAGACACTTAACCCACTGAGCTACCCAGGCACGCCAGAGCATGCAATTCTTGATCTCTGAGTCATGAGTTCAAACTCCATCATGGGTGTAGAGCTTACTTAAAACACACACACACAGGGGTGCCTGGGTGGCTCAGTGGTTAAAGCCTCTGCCTTCAGCTTGGGTCATGATCCCAGGGTCCTGGGATCGAGCCCCGCATCGGGCTCTCTGCTCGGCTCGGCAGGGAGCCTGCTTCCTCTCTCTGCCTGCTTGTGATCTGTGTCAAATAAATAAATAAAATCTTAAAAAAAACAAACACACAAACACACACACAATGTATATCCATCTTTAATTATTGGATATAGGGCAGTGAATGTATATTCATTAATAAAAGCTCTCAATAATCAAAAGTATTTTTACACAAATAAATTTTCTTGTACCTCTTAGCATATTATTCTCAAGCAGAGAATACTATAATTACCTAAATTCAAATCCTAACTATTCTCTGAGGTCTTTAACAACAATAATACTTAACAGCAGTATTAATTATATCTCAACTGACTGGGCTAGAAATAGCCTTACATTTCCTATAGTACCTTGCAACTCAAACTGGAAATTTTTATTCTGTTTGTGAAACTAACTGTATTTTATCATGAGTAGATTAAGACATTAAAAAAATTGGGGAACCACATTAAGGATTTCCCTTAGTCTGTGGAAGTGTGATTAGAAAGCTACTGCAACCCATTTTTATTTTTGATTTTTTAAAGATTTTATTCATCTATATGAGAGAAAAAGAGTGCGCACGAGCAGGGGAAGGGGCTGAAGGAGAAGCAGACTCCCGCTGAGCAGGGAGCCCGATGTAGGAGTCAATCCCAGGACCCTGGAATCATGACCCGAGCTGAAGGCAGATGCTTAACCAACTGAGCCACCAAGGCACCCAAACCATTTTTACACACACACACACACACATGCACTCCAAAGCTAAAATAAACTGAGAGAAAAATATTTTGCACCTTTATAGACCAGAAAAGTGACTTAGTTAAGTCAAGAGTTAATCATCAGGTACTGGGATAAAATAGTACTGTTAATTCTCATATTGCCATTGCAATCAATAATAAACTGTTCATTATATACGTTATAATGTTATGAATAAACTTTTTATTCTTCTAAGAGGGAAATCTCAGAAAGTAAGGTATTCTAAGGGAAATATAAAGGGGCAGAAACTGCAATGTTAAGGACATGAGAGGAACATTCAGTAAAGATGGTACTGGGTGTAGCTAAGATAAATTTTTAAATTAAAAAGGAGCCTCATTTCAAACAGTAGATATATTTCTCTACAATACTGAATGATTTTCATTTTTTTTTAAAGATTTTATTTATTTATTTGACAGACAGAGATCACAAGTAGGCAGAGAGGCAGGCAGAGAGAGAGGAGGAAGCAGGCTCCCTGCTGAGCAGAAAGCCCGCTGCGGGGCTCGATCCCAGGACCCTGGGATCATGACCTGAGCTGAAGGCAGAGGCTTTAACCCACTGAGCCACCCAGGTGCCCCATGATTTTCATTTTAAAATTAAAACTAAATAAAGCACTTCAAATAATCTCAAATTTAACTTTTATAGAAATTTGTATTCTTGTATGTTGAACTTGTACTGGGACAACTAAATTCATAATTCATTTTATGGCAAGTGAACACTGACTATATGCATTCATTCACATCCTTTCCAGTCTTACTATAACCTATAGTTCCATAACTACCTAATAGTATTAATGGACAGTTTAGGATTTTATGATTCTTGTGCTAATTGCACACACTAAGGCCTTTCAGTATAAAAAATCCACATAAAACTAACTATATCATTACACTGCAATGTAGCAAGATATGACTTTACACTTCAAGTTTTTTATAAAATGTCTAAGATGAAGTACTGTTTAAAATCATAGAATTTTAGAGAAACCCTTGGAGATCACTGCACATCATACCCTCCTTCATTTGAAAACCACCACCATTACCACTACTTTAAAACAAAGAAGGTAAAGATTGTTTACAAGAAAATATTTAACTTTTTCTACCAATATTTCAAAATCCTAGACTTTAAACATTGATATCTGTATTGAGCCAAGAAACAGGAATCGCTAAATTAAGTGTTTATTTTACTTTAAGCATTCTTCATAAAGATATCTAATGGGGTGTAATGTTCCACAAAATAATCTGAATATATTAAGACTGGATAATATGTTCTTGAGTAAAGGGGGTGATATAACTAAGTAACAACTGAACTGTTTTAAAGTTCTAAGACACAAAGTCTCTTACCAGCCTACAACACTTCTAATTACACATAACCAAGTTATTTCTATCTATACTACTCCCTAATAAACAATAATGTGTCAAAAGATTTAAGTTAGAAATATAAAATAAAAGAATATTTATTTCACATTTCTCTGCTAATCTTATAGGCCTACCCTTTCAAGAAGAGTAAAAACACAGTTTTCCCCCCTGCCCCAGGAACTTTTAATCTTACTATGACTTGATTCAAATGTTGATTTCAGTACTGTTATTATTTGATGTCATTCAAATGTCTTCAAGCTGGCTTTTAACTCAAGAATTTTTAACTAAAGAGACTAAAAAAACAAAAACAAAAAACAAAAAATCAAACTTGTTAATACCTATTCAACTTCCTCAGAGAATCACCAATAAGAAACAACAGATTCAATAACTTGTTTTATAGAAGTTCCTAATTCTTAACTCTACATAGGATAGAAAAAGTCAAAATTCTTAACATGAAAGATACTAGTTTGAACAGTGTCTTAAAAACTTAAAGAGTGGTACAAGTTTGGGTTTAAAAAGTTGAATTCCGGGGTGCATGAGTAGCTCAGTTGTTAAGTGTCTCCCTTCAGCTCAGATCATGATCCCAAGGTTCTGGGACTGAGAGCCCCATATAACACTCCCTGCTCAGCAGGGACCCTGCTTCTCCCTTTCTCGCTCCCCCCCATGCTTGTGTTCCTCCTCTCACTATCTCTGTCATAAATAAATAAAATCTTAAAAAAAAAAAAAAGGTGAATTCTGATGATAATTTAGCATACAGATAAAGTATCTCTCCCTCCTTTAAAAACCATCTTGTGGGGACGCCTGGGTGGCTCAGTTGGTTAAGCAGCTGCCTTCGGCTCAGGTCATAATCCCAGCGTCCTGGGATCAAGTCCCACATCAGGCTCCTTGCTCCGCGGGGAGCCTGCTTCTCCCTCTGCCTCTGCCTACCACTCTGTCTGCCTGTGCTTGCTCGCTCTCTCTCTAACAAATAAATAAAAAAAAAAAAAAAAAAAAAAAAAAAAAACCATCTTGTGCTATTTCAATGGCAAGGAAAGGAAAAAGAAGGTAAAAATAAAGTAAAAAAAAAAAAAAAAGGAAAGCAGCTCATGAGGGTTGGGCACGACAGTACTGTGAGCAAAATTTTAGGTAGAATACACACAAAAAAATTCATAATGATAGTTCTGTATTTCTTTAGTAGTACTATACAGTACTTTATAATTATGATACTATTGAGTATACAAAGATACAAATTTAGAAAAGCTGGTTAAATTCTTCACAAATCATCATATGAAATTCAATGTATTACTCTTTAACCTTAATGCCTTATCTTAGGAGTTAGACACACTGAACTCCGTATGACGTGAACAGACACACTGAACTAGCCTTCCAATTATCACAGGTGAAGAATCCAATATATAACCTCTTGAATTACACCTTATTAAGCACTTTAAATTATTTAACAAAAGCACCAATGAAGAAATATGTGTTCATTCACACTGACAAACGGGAATCCATAATCTATTTTAGGTGGAAACTTGAAAGATTTTATTAACAAATGTACTGAACATATTATGTAAAAAGTTTAAGTGATAAGGTAAAATAACACCCAAGTATTATTTCCAAACACTTATAAATCCTCCATACTGTACATACATTACATTATATATAAATTACAATATATGTATACTCATACTAAGTGAATGTGTAAATTAAAAAGCAATGATGTTGTAATCTCCAGTATCTGGCATTTCTTGCAATATATCCCTGATTTGTGTTTTAATTTTCAATTGTAACTCTAAACTGATAACTATGCAATTTTATTTAATCACTCCTTTTTAAAGCCTTAAACCCAAATATAGTTTTGAAAAGGGCAAAATAATAAAATGAAACAAAGGATACTTGATTCATGTCTAATGCTTTCCTTTAATACATAGCTGACTTTATAAAGTATATACTTTATCTTCAACACTAAGTGCATTGCCAGGATTGTGATTAATCATTTAAATAACCACAGCTGTGTTTACTTCAGTGTGCAGGCCTCCAGATGTGTACTGGTAAAAAAAAAAATTACCATATTTTAAGAAGAATTGGAAGTAACCAGTAACAGATGCCTAATACATAAGTTTCTAGGAATTCTAGAAAATTATTTAAGACTTTTCCCCAGATACGGCTTTGTTCACATTTGCCAGTGAGAATTATATCTGTGACTAGCCTTAAGTTTCACAAATCTGAACCATCAAAGATCCCACATACTTCTTCTAAGTATCACCTTGACATTTAAGTAGGGGAAAGGGTTTTCTCTCAACTTAGTATTTTTGAAATTACTCTCCCCACTCTCCAATACACATTCCAAAATTTCCCCACAAGTATGAAGAATACTATTTGAAGAAATGCGAAGAAGAAATTCTAGTTATATTAAACAGAGTTGCAAATGCCTTATTCTATACCAATGTGTAGGAGCATTAAATTTTCATTTAATCCTTAATAGTAAAGCTACCCTGAGTATAAACAAACTAATCTTCAACAAAGTGTCTTCAAATAAAAATTGTGCATTTATATGCAGAACATTATATGAAGAAAAATATTTTAAAAAACAAATGGAAGTTTGAAAAATTCTTAATTGTACACTTACCATCACAGGTAAGTATACAGAGAACTACCTACCATCATAGGTAAGTGAAAGAGAACAGCAACAGTTACAAAATCATCACTCTGCTCATGAATTCAACAATGAAGGCACACTAAATCTAGTCATTTTGAGATAAATATACATGTCCCTGCTTAAACTGTATAAAATAGATTAAAACAAAAATTTAAGTTTTACAGGCTATCATGATACAAAAACAACTATACCCTAGAGATCTAATGTCTACTCAATAGCTTAAAAATCAGTACCTAGCATAGCACCATAATATTACTGTATTTTCTCCAATAAGGACCAAAAATGTCAGTGAGGAACTTTAGACCAACCAACCAAATGCAAGTCATAAAAGATGTTGCTACCAGACTACTGGTAAGCTTTCAGTTATTTGTGGTCAGCAGTCTGAAAGAGGCTCAAAATAAGCTAAATAATCATTTATAATTTTTCATACATTTTAAAAGAAGGAAATTCAAACACAATTCCTTTCATCGATAATTTAAAAATACACGCCTCTGGGAGAATGGTTCCACAATAAAGTCATGCTGACTTTGCTTCTCTTTATTAGCGCTTAGAGTTTTTCTCTGTACTTTTATAAAATTGCCAAAAGCCATTACGCTCATTTTTTGCAAGCCCTCATGCCCACACTTGTCGCAATTCCCTCATTCTGATCCTCCATATGAATGAGTTAAGATGCGAACCTGTCTTCCACTAGACATGCAAGTGCAAAATCACAACCTCCAATTTCTTATTCCCAACAGTCCTTATCAAACCAGTTGCCAAAGCTCACTTGTTATTCTTGTGTCACTCTCTTCACTTCTTTCCTAACAACCACCTTTCTCAGGCCCTTAATCCTCAGCTAAGCTATTTCAACATTTTGCTAATCAGCTTCCCTGACTCAGTCTCTTTTCTATCTTTCCAAATTAATTTAGCTGAGTTGATCTTAAACTACCTACAGCTTAAAGGAGGCCCACACATATCAAACAAACAAACAAAAAAATCTACTTCTCATGTATCCAAGGATAAAGTCCAAACCGGACTTTTGGTTTAAAATTTTCCAATATTAGGCCCCAAACTACCTGCATTTACAACCACTATTTCATAGTCAAATAAAACACACGTATTCTTTTTTCACCTCCAAGTTTCTACTCTTTTCCCCTTCTTTTAGAAACCCTTGTTCTACACTTCTATCTTTTGAAAGCTTTGTTCAAATGTTGCTATCTCACCTTGTACAGAACTGGAAATAATTTCCCCTTCTTTTCAACCTGTTAGTTACACTTTACTACCAGTTGTCTAATTCCCTGCCCTCCCTATCCCGGGCCCCACCACTGGAAGCAAACTCAATGAAATCTTACCCAGAAGCCCAACAGATAAAGATAAGCAAAAGCAAAATTGCTGATTTCACTGGGGATATTGAGGGAAGGGCTTAGAGCTCCACCTCCCAAGATAAGCACCTCCAAAATACTAAAAACCTCAAGCTTACTATGAAAATCACTGTGCCCTGACTCCGTGGTATTTCTAAGTTCAAAGGTAAGTATAACCTAAGGAGTCAAATTTGCCTCAGTACAGCATCTAGTTAACTGTGACTTGGTAAATTACCAAATTTTGCAGAGCCCCAAGCATAAAACCTTTATAAATCTGCTATGTGAATTAAATGAGACCATGTATCTAAAGCACTTACTATTGATAAATGGCAGCTAACATCATTCTCTATGCACCATTCACTGCCAGATTTATAGGAAGCACTCAACAAATACATATTGAATGAATAAATCATTTATTATGCACCAATCACCTCACAGGAACTTGAGGAGTAAGGAAAGTAAGAAGGAAAACATGTTCCAGAATAAAGACAATACTATTTCTACCAAACATTACATGTACACAACACAGGAAAAAAATATATTTGGTGAACTTTTAATACTTCACACAACACAACACCACAACTTTTAATACTTCACACAAACACAACACAGGAAAAAAATATATTTGGTGAACTTTTAATACTTCACACAACACAACAACACAACTTTTAATACTTCACACGAACACAACACAGGAAAAAAATATATTTGGTGAACTTTTAGTACTTCACAAGAGTTTAAATATAGTCTTTGAAACTTTTATTTTCCCCTCAATGTTTTCAACAATTCATCACATCTTTCACCGAGTGATGTTTAACAACAATCCAGTAATAATGTTAAATAATGAAGTTGCAATTGCTTCCTGCTTGTTTATTCTATAGGATCAGTGAAACAGCTAATCCAAATAGTTTTTCGAAGTAATTTTTACTGTTTAATATCCTGGAGCACACCTCTCACTAAATCCTCCCAAGCGCATATATATATATATATATTTTTTTTTTTAATAATTTTTAAAAGATTTTATTTATTTGTCAGACAGAGCGAGCACAAAGCAGAGAGAATGGCAGGCAAAGAGAGAAGCAAGCTCCCCACTGAGCAGGGTGCCCAATGTGGGACTCAATCCCAGAACCTGGAATCATGACCTCTGCTGAAGGCAGACACTTAACCCACTGAGCCATCCAGGTGTCCCCAAGCACCAGTATCTTGATTTTTTGTTTTCTTAACTCCACTGTATTTCTTTATACCTCTTGCACATCTGTATGCATCCTTAAACAACTGTTTGCTATTATTTTATGTATCTTTATATTTTATATTAATACACTATTTTTAGAGTACTTTTGGAAATTAATTTAAAAGTTTTCAATACTAGAAAACTAATCAATTTTTAAATAACCAACAAACTCAAGCTTTATTTTGGATATTCCTAAAATTACAAATAAAATATTTGTCAATTCAAATTCTAAGTAAATACCAAATATCCAAAATCCAACTCCCTAAGGAGACTGGAGGGAAGAAAAGGGGACTAATATTTATTGAGTACCATTTTGTGTGAAACTCTGTGCTATGCATTTTATATGTATCACTGTTATGTGTGTGTCCTCCTCCATCCCAAAACAGTTATGTTGAAGCCCTAACCCCAATGTAATGGTATCCGGAGATGGGGTCTTCGGAAGGTAATTAAGATTGTGTAAGGTCATGAGGGTGGAGTCCTCAAGATGTGCTTACTGCCATTACAGGAAGAAACACCAAACAGCTCGCCCTTTCTCTCTCCACACTGTGAGGACACAGTAAGAATGCAGCAGTCTGCAAGCCAGAAAGAGAGTTCTCACCAGTCACTGAATCAGCCAACACCTCGATCTTGGACTTTCCAGCCCCCAGAATGGTGAGAAAATAAACTTCCATTGTTTAAGTCACTCAATCTACAGTATTTTGCTATGGCCGCTCGATGGTAACAGCTGGGGTGCCTGGGTGGCTCAATCCGCTAAGCATCTGCCTTTGGCTCAGGTCATGATCCCAGCGTCCTGGGATCAAGCCCCACATAGGGCTTCTTGCCCAGCTGGGAGTCTGTTTCTCCCTTTCCCTGCCACTCCCCCTGGTTGTGTGCAGGCACGCTCTCTCTCTCAAATAAATAAATAAAATCTTTAAAAAAAAAAAAAACAGTAAAAATTCAAGGAAAAAATAACAGTCAATTTCACTTAACTCAATCCCAAAATCAAAATGATGACATTTCATTTTTCTTCCATCAGGTTCACAATGACTAAAATGCTAAATATGGATAATAGGCAACCTTATGAGGGAAAAAGTAAACTGTGATAGAAATTTTAATTGGTATAGCCATTCTCAAAGGCAATTTAAGGCTATATGTCAAAATTCAAAATGCACCTGGTACCAAATGAGGTGGCAGAGCCAAGAGGGCATTCTACAGAGGCAGAACATAGAGTGAACACGGAGAAGAAGTCATGCGATGCTTAATGAGGAGGGAAGAGGGTGGCCTGGCAAAGAATGTTGAAGCCCAAGTGACATAAGGAAGGTAACTGTGGGTGGAGGGGGCAACAAAGATTGGCTAGGGAGCAGGATGACCAAACAGACAATATATTTAAGACAGTGAAAGCCAGATTTCTCCCTGTTAGGGAAGGGAGATACAAATATGGAAAGAAAATGAGCTAGAATGAATCCCGTGGTGCTGAACTGTAACTGGAGACACTGTGTGAACTTATGGTTTTATATATACACACATATAAATACAAGTGTATAAATTTATACACACATTTGTGTACTTCCTGGTTCCTTCCACTAAGAGGGTCCCCAAAGCAACTAGCACAGCTGGAGTTAAGATCCTGCTTTCTGAATATTATTCTCCACTAAAAGAAATACTCCTTGGAGAAAGAGCTGATTCCAGGATTAGAGCAGGGAAAGAACAAGATTAACTTGGAATATCTTTTTGTGTCAGAATGCTTGGAAATGCACAGAGAATGATGGTGACATGTCAAAAGGTCACAGAAGACAGTATGACAGGGCTTCCCATGTTCAAATATAGGACAATTTGAGGATCAAAATAAATAATAGCACCATATTATAACCCATTAAATGAGAATCCGAGTCTGTATGGATATAAATAACCAAATTAATAAACTGAAAGTTTGATAATAAGTGGAATTTAATATTTCCATAGTTTCACAAAATGCCTATTAATTACAAAGGGAAAATGAGTAATCTAATTTTGGAAGAGCCTCATAGAAAATACCTTAATAAAGTGATCAAAGTGAACTTCATCAGTAATAGAACAAATGTGAATCATGTTCTACCTGATAGGATGTAATGAGAACACAAAATCGCAACTACGATATTCCTGATAACCAAGATGTAGAACCTGAATTTAATCAGGTGAAAACATCAGATAAATCCAAGTAAGGAACATCCCACAAAATAACTGGTCTGTAAACTTCAAAAGTGTTAAAATCATGAAAGTCAGATACAAACTAGGAACTGCTCTAGAATGAAAAATACTATATATAATATGGTCCTCTGTATTTTTTAAAAATATGTATATAAACACACACAATATATACATAAATTTTGGAAAGATACTAAAAAAACTAGTTAACAGTGGCTATCCCTGGAGTATGGCGAATGATTTGGGGGAAAGGCAAGTAAATGCTTTTACTTTTTACTTTATGCCCTTTTATAGGTTTAAATTTTTGCTATAAGCAGTTACTTGTACAATTATCATATATGTAATACTATAAAAGCATTTTAAAGAAATTAAGTAACTAACATGAATTGATAAGCTACAAGTTGATGAGAGATGGATTCTGAAACTAGGTCTGATCTTAGATTCATTGTGCTTTTTCCACCCCAGGGTTCAAAAACTTTCTTCTTGCAAATAATTACCATGAATGGACATGCAACAAGCACTCTGCCATTCATCATATTTTTTTTTATTTTTAGTAACACAATTTCTCCATTTCTGGCCACCACCACGTAACTAATTTAAATGTGTGATAGTGTTATTTATGTGTCCACTATATTACATTTAATAACTGAAAATAGCAGAGCCCCTCTGAGCATTAGTTAGCTAATATATTATCTGACACATTACCAGTTGTATCTATCTTTATATTTACGATTTTCAGTAATCCCATTGATGGTTTAGTCCAGTTGGTATCCAATCAATGTAAATATTTCTCCATGGCATTTTTCATTGGACAATTCTTATGCAATACTGGTCTATACAAAACAAGCACTTAAAATCCTTGGCCTCTACCCCTAAATGTCATTACTTCACATTTGCATCTGTCAGGTAAATGTGATGTCCAAAAATACTTCCCTGGATAAGAACCACTGTAAGATGTCTTACTTTGTTAGGTGAGAGTAGCTCAGTTATTCCAGAGGGAACCACCAGCTTGTTTATTGTCTGCCTCAACAGACAGATTTCCATCAGTAACAGTCTCTTACCCAGCAATTTTTCAAGGAGGGTTGGAAGGTAGGTAGTACACTGCTCTTGAATCATCAGATAACAAAGCAGTTTCACTGATCATAGAAAAATATAGAATACTTAGTATAATAGAATGCTCTTGTAAATATCATGACTTCTGGAGGCAAACTCTGTTTCCTTTTAAATATTCTAAAAAGTTTCCCCTTAAAAAAAAATAAAACAAACAAACAAACCCAAAAAAACCCCTCTCAATTCTGGTACAGAAAGAAGAGATTAAAAGAACCTAAAGGCCCACTTGTTCTTTCCACTCTTCTTTTCTCACCCACTTTTGATTGTCAGAGGAAGGTGATTAATGAAAATATTTTAAGTATCCTTTTAATATCTCTCTGATGAAAAATTTTTTGACATTTCAAATAAATTATAAAGTATTTCAGTTTTAGACCCTGCTCTAGTACTACCAACCTAGCCATGCGAGCTTGACAAGTTTTATCTTCTCTAGATTTTAAGTTGCTTTCCAGTTCTAACCATGCCAAAGCCTCCAAAATTAATTATAATCAATCACACAAGTATGCTGTGTGTCCTCCTAACAAAGCCTATTCTCAGTTCAAATAGCCAAAAAGTTGCAGAGTGCATTTCACAAAGATCCTAAACATGATTTTTAAACTGTTCTTAATGATCAGATTATATACCCATCAGTTAGAGTAACTGTGAGGGACTGCCAATGTAACATAGATCCACAGACTAAATAACAAGTTTTAAAAAAGAAGCATTTGTTTCTCCGGACCTTCAGAGAATCACCCCTCCCACCACTAGTGTACCTCACACTGAAGAACTATTCAAAAGAAACAAAGAGGCTCCATAAAAACACATTACTGTAGCTTCCTTTTTAAAACAGAAATTCCCATTCCTTAAAATGACTGAATGACATCCTATCAAACAAGTTCTTATCTGGGATGAGATGTAGCAACAACATTCCCCCAAAAGATGGATAATCCATTAGTCAAACCAAGGATACCAAACTTCAGTAATGGCATTCATGCAGCAGTCCCTTGTAACTGGGAGCTACCCTACACAATGGGTATCACCCATCACCCACTTTCTGGAGCAATGAGGCAAAAAGGCCCGTGAAAATCAGACCTCCTATAGATAGAAAAGATGATTATAGGCCATTTTATGTTGTATCTGTTACTGTGTCTGACAATGGCACATTTACTATAAAGACAACCACAAGAAAGAGAATTTCCAAAGAAAGCAGAGAACCTGGAAAATAATTCAGGTCATAATCATTGAACTGAAAATTGAAATACTAAAAAATTCAAAATGGGCCATTTAGTTATTCTCCAATTGTAAAGTGCATACAAATCTTTAAAGGATCTTGGTAAAGTCCAAACTAATTCAGTAGGCCTAGGTTGAGAAACTGCATTTCTAATAAGCTGCCAGTTAATGCCAAAACTGCTGGTCCATGGATCACACTGAACAACAATGAAGACTCAAACATGATTTGGCCATAAAAAACAAACAAAAAACGTATAGTTCCAAAAGAGAAATAATTCAGTAATTCCTTGGTGATATTTTTCCAGGTTTTTTCTCTTAGTTTTGCTTTTTATAAGAGCAGTTTTTATTAGTAAATATTTATTGGTTTCACCTATTGGGCTAATTTTGTACCCACCAAAATCTCAATTCAAATTAATATGAAAGGAAAACCTGTCTAAATTATGAACCACAGAAGAAATACAGAAACCTAAGCAAAACAATGGCATTTCAATGTTATTTCTCATTCTAAATGGAAATACTCCTAAATGAACTAGGTTTTACACATTCAAACCTGAAGACAACAAATATTCTATAAAGACCAGTTAAGTGCTGAGTTACTTAATTTTAATAAACTGGTTGATCTTGACAGGCTCTTGCCTTAAAAATAAATAAATAAATATATAAATAAATAGAATTCTCAGGGTATCTGGCTCAATCAGTTAATCAACCGACCCTCGGGTCATGATCTCAGGACCGTGAGATCAAGCCCTTGTATCAGGCTCTGTGCTGGGCATGGAGCCTGCTTAAAATTCTCTCTCCCTAAGACCCTCCTTCCTAAAAAAAATTCTCTGCTTTTTCTCTTAACTTTAATGAATTTTTTACTATATAACTACCAAGACTTTGAACAAATTGCTGCTCACAACATAAACTTCGAATAAGAACAAACTACATATTCTGCAAAAAGCTGCTGAAATCAAAGTTGCTGAGGAAAATCATGTGTATCATTAGGTACTCAGTTATCTCTAGAACTCTCTAAGCAGTCAATTCTCAACTACTTAATTTTTTTTTAAGATTTTATTTATTTATTTATTTGTCAGAGAGAGAGAGAGAGAAAGGGAGGGAGAGAGAAGCACAAGCAGGCAGAGTGGCAGGCAAAGGCAAAGAGAGAAGCATGCTCCCTGCTGAGCAAGGAGCCAGAAGCAGGACTCAATCCCAGGACCCTGGGATCATGACTTGAGCCAAAGGCAATGGCTTAACCAACTGAGCTACCCAGGTGCCCCTCACCTACTTACTTTAAAATGCAAGTTTATTCATTAAACAAGCAAGCATTTATTTATTTATTTTTAAAGATTTTATTTATTTGACAGATAGACACACAGCAAGAGACAGAACACCAGCAGGAGTGGGAAAGGGAGAAGCAGGCTTCCCGCTGAGCAGAGAGCCTGATGTAGGACTCCATCCCAGCGTCCTGGGATCATGACCTGAGCCAAAGGCAGAGGCTTAATGACTGAGCCACCCAGGTGCTCCTCAACAAGCATTTATTAACCACCTACTATGTGCCAGGCACTCTGTCAAATGTTAAAAATAAAGCTTGTGTTGGGGAGTCACACAGACCTTTCAGATCCTGGCTTGACTACTTAATGGCAAGCTTTTGAAATCTAAGCATCGATTTCCTCACAGTTGTAGTGACAGCTACACTATATAATGTAAACAAAGTGCCTACCATTGTACCTTGTATGTGATAAACAATGGGTAAAAGCTTTATGAAATATGAAGTCTGAGTAAAAAGTTGATCCTGCCCTCAATAAGCCAGTTCTCTACTGAAGAGCTCAGTGTTAGATTACAAACCAACTTGACAGTGAGGTAAAGGAAACATGTCTGGGGGGCCTGGGTGGCTCAGTGGGTTAAGCATCTACCTTCAGCTTAGGTCATGATCCGGGGGTCCTGGGTCCTAGTATCCAAACCTGCTCCAGCTCCCTGTTCAGCCGGGAGCGTGGTTCTCTGTCTCACTCTGTCCCTCCCCCACCCCTCACTTGTGCAGTCTCTCTCAAATAAATAAATAAATAAAATCTTATTAAAAAAAAAAGGAGAGAGAGAAAAAACATGTCTGGACAGATAAATCCACTACCAAAACAACAACAACAAAACAATCCCCTCAATATATAATGAATCCCATAACTGAAATGTGCTTTGGGTTAGTGAATGAGTCCTATGAACACTAATGTCTTCTTCCACTAAGCAAAATAATAGAGTACACCATAAATAAGAAGAACAAATGTTCAAGCTATGTGGTTTTTTATGCACAATAGGATTACCATGGGGTGTATACCTTAGGACAATTTTAGCGAAGTTGTAATTGCTTAACATAACAGATCGGTACACTATTAATCACAATTCTCTTCCTACCACCTTCAGAAAGGCTACCAATAGCAGCTTTTACTTACAAGAACAAATATTTATCCTACACATAACAAATAATAAAGCAAATAATTCTGGAAACCTACCTGGCAACAACAATTAGTAAATTTTGGTCTTTATTTATAAAAAAATAAACAGAAGCAGTACATCATTCCCAGAAGGTATCCATCATTTCTAGCCAGCTATATGACATTCGACAAACTTTCTTAATAGTTCCAAACTTCAATTTATCTGAAAAACGGTAATACTGGTACCTAGTTGCTAGAATTGCTAAAATGAATACAAGCAAAGCACTTAGACAAGTAATTACTCGATAAATATTAGCTATTTGCTATCACTTACAATGAGAAAACTACTCTTGGTAACCATGAAACTAATAAAAATGTAACGTTTTAGGATTTCCTGTTAGTTTGAAGTGATCAAAAATGAGAAACAAGGATAAGGTAACAACGTGTTATTATCCACCAACACCTGATCCTACTTAAGTGGCTTCATTTGTGAAGTCCTAAAAGTAAGCAATACTGGCCTAACCAGGTACAGCAATCTAATTCTGGGTGGTTTAAGGACAAAGGAAGGCTGCTACACTACAAGAAAATAAAGAAAAAAGAGATATATGTAGATATGAACGAGGTGGCGGGTTTAAAAAAAGACCAATCATCCCGGACTCAGGGCTAGAGGCCCGGGTCACCATGGCTCCTCCCAATGAGGAAGCAGAAGGCATTCAGCCTCACTAGCGAGGCCCACCGAGACACCCCGAACCCAAAGCCGGTCGCATTGAAGGTCGCGCGTGCAGAGCCTCGAGAGCCGGCCGCAGGGGTCTGGACTTCCCGCCGGCGCCCCCGGGCCGAGCCCAAGCATCCGCGCCGACTCTACCCGGAGGCCTGAGTCACCGTCCGCGCGGCCCAGAGGCCGGGGCCCAGCCGGTTACCTTCAGCAGGGAACTCCTCGAACTCGTCGTCCTCCTCCAAAAGACCCAAATCCACCGGCTGCTTCTTCTCTGACATGACGACGCTCTGCACCAAAAACCTCTCAGGCCAAGAGGAAAGTTGGAACTCTCACTTTTCCTCACCGAAGCCACCAACGCCCCTGCGCCTCTGAGGCCGGTTCTACCATCGAGACGCGGTAGAAGAGCAACAGGAGCAGCGCAGGGAATGCTGGGATACTGGAGGTCCGCCCCGCGCTTCCTGCGGGTGTAGCAATCCGTCAGAGTTAGAGATGGATCATTTTATGCCTTTATTGTTTTATCTGGGGTCTCTGAATTGGCAAATTTGGCTTCCGGGTAGGTTTTCCTCACTGGAAAAGACTCACAATGTGTAGAAACATTAAACATCTTTACTTAGTTTAAGTCTGAGGGATAAAGTGCCCACTAAGATTCCTGAAGGGCCTGCTAAGTGTTGGGCCCTTCATACAGATTAGCCCCAATCTTAAACCGATCCCTAAGCATGATATTAAATACCTCCACGTCACAGAAAATTCAGACTCAGAAAGAAATAGCCAAAGTCAGTCAAGTAGTGCTAGACAGTCCAAATACAGGTTTGTTTACCTGACTTGCATCTCCACTCTGCCCTTAGTTCGTTGTTCCTCCATCTTGCAATTACTCTGTAATAAGAGTGTTTCTGTGTGTAATAACTAGTTTACACGTTATTATAAAATCAAACAATGTAAAAATCGGTATATTTAATACTTTATGGTGTTCAAATATATCATTTTGAATTTTTCAAATATTAAATATTTTTAATGTAGCTGTGAGCTTACAAAACTTACATGTGTATGTAATATTATAATGTAATATATAATTAGGTGTGTAAATTTTGATACATATGCTTGCTTGTATATTTAAATCCTGTTCCTTTGTTCAACAACAGTAGGTGTGTTAGTCATGCCATGCATCAGGCTCCATACTGGAAATCAAATGGGTATAAACAAAGTCCTTCTGTTCCAGGAGTTCAGAGTCCATTCAGAGACATGTAAACAGATAAATCACAGTGGAACACAGTAATACATTTGAATTTCTATTTTAAATGGAAATTATCTGAGAAATGAACAGAGCGTATGGATGTACAGAGAATAGAGCAAGTAAATATAGCACAGATTGGGACCAGAATTTGGGAACCTCAATTAGATGTAAATATATTAAAAAAATGAGATGCCCCTTATTAATACTACTTTTATTTGTAGTGATTACTGAAAACATTAGCAGCCTTCAAATTAAGTTCAAAAATGTATGTAATTTGACATGTTATAAGAATAAATACCAAAAGAAGAGAAGGAAAAGATGAGGAAAATCTAAAATTGGACTTAAAATTAGAAGTAAACTAAAACTGTAAGTAAATGTGGACAGTGGAAATATAGAAAATATATGGTATATTTCTTCATATTAAAATCTTTAAGTATGGCAGCATTTGCTAACCCTGATGGGACCTCTTAGAATTTTGTACTTTCATGCTGTCTATCGTATACATTACATATGCCACTGGGAATGACACACCAAGGTAAAGCTTTGGGCAGGCAGTTTGATTTAGGCAGCAAGGAATAAAAAATAAATCATAGATCTGAGACAGCCATTTTGTGCAGAGATAAAAGATTTGCCTAAGGATGTATCCATAGAGACAGAAAAATTAATGGCTGCCAGGAGATGAGGAAGGGGGGAATTGGGACTAACCACTAATAGGTATGAGGTTTGTGGGATGATAAAAATATTTTGGAATTAGGTAATGATGATGGTTGCAAAACAGTGAACATACTAAAAACTACTGAAGTGTACACTTTAAAATGATAAATTTTATGTTATGTGAAGTGTATCTGAATTTTTTAAAGTGCTATAAAAAATTTGGCAAAGGAGTCAGGAATGCCAAATTCTAAGTGCATTATTTAATTTATCTGATATGTGATTGATGTTTATATCAATTCTTAGCAAAAGAAAAAAATCAATGATATAGTGATTTCCCTCATAAAATTGAATATATTTAAAGGAATAATTAAAAACAACAATTTTATGTTAAGTCTCCAGTTTTTGAAATTGGAAAATTTACTGATCCATTAAGTCCAGAATGCTGGAACCACTGAAATAACTTTTTTTGAGATCAAGACCGGAGCTGATATCAAGAGTCAGAGGCTTAACCGATTGAACTACCCAAGCACCCTGAAATAATGTATTTTAATCATCATGGCACATGCCATAATGAACAACTTCACATTTAAATGGGCATGGCAAATGGAAAAACTCTGGGAAATGAGTGCTATTAAAGTGTAAGAGGCATTATTGCTTTCCTAACTTAAGCATGTAAGAATCATATTTGATGGACTGGATATAAACCTAGACTCAATTCTTACACAGGAGGATTAGGCAAATTGCTTAGTTTCTTTAAAGTAATTTTAGTGATTTGTAGAGTTAAAGCAAAGATTAAGTGACTCTCTCTGTATGTATTTGTGTGTGTGAGTGTGTGTGTGTGTGTGTGTGGCATAAACCAATACCTGGCATGTAATAAGTAATCAATACATGTTAGCTCTTATTAAATAAGGATCTTAAACTTTAATATCTGTCAGATCCTCCCTACTAACCCTGAAAGTCTTTAAATGTAGATTTTATTTCCTAGATGATATCTTGGTAATACTTTGGGAAGAAGTGAGTTCCTCCACAAGTTAATAGTAGTAATAGTAATAATAATAATAATAATAGCTAACATGTATTTAGTGTTTACTTTGTATCAGGCACTGTGCCAAGTCTTTTTTTTGGATTAAGTGAATACAATTTAAATCTATTTAGTACTTGAGGGAAATAAGGGACAGAGAGGTTGTAATGTGGCCAAGGTCACAGTGCTGAGAAGTGATGGAGCTATTGTATTCTAAGGGCTTTTTAAAGGATAAGGAAAAAAACCACCTCAATGTGTAGAGACAGATAGTTGACACAAGAACCCCTGAAATCATTTCTTTCTAACACTACTGAACATGTACATATGTAGGAAAAGGGCAGAAATACATAAATGTAGGCAAAAGTCGAGAGGGCAAAGAGGTAGAATGAGGAAGAAAATGGAATCTTAAGATTGTCTTAGCTGCGTGTAGCAAGGAAACCCTCTATAACGTTAATTAGAGAGAAGCACTGCAGTCACAATTATGCCTTTTCCTATATATCATATCTGTAATTGGTTGATTATATTTAACCTCACAAGAAATCAAGAGAGCAGCATATTTTATAGTAGATGATTGAATTTGTCTCTAGCAAATATTTTTTCCTTGAAGTCCTGTTTGGGATCTTTATAATTATAGTTATACCACAAATACCTGAATCCTTAAGTTTCCTATAGAATGACTATCAGTAACTAGGCAGAATGGATTCTACAAGATTGATCTTTCTATATTTATCTCTATCCAGGAAGAAATGGCCAGGGACTGCTAAATGCTTGATATCTGGAGGAAGGACTGATTTCAGAGTCACTTCATTTGACCTCAGGAAGGTACAGCTAATTAGCCAGCCACGAAGAACTGAGGAGACAGGTCTACACATCAAGTCTCTAGGATGTCCTTCCCGGGTATGTAAAAAGCTTTGGTGCCAGAATCACTCGACTTAATTCAGGCTCTGCTGCTTGCCAGCTATGCGGCCCTAGAAAATTACTTTCCCTCTTGGGCCTCAGTTCACTCATCTTTGAAATGGGAGTAATTAATTACCTTCTCCATAAGGTTGTTGGAAGGATTAAATAAACTATTTCATATAAAACACACTCAGAAGGATGCCTGACATATGATGAACAATAAATAGTAAGAGTTTGAAGCAATAAATAGTAATAGTTTGAAATCAAAAGAATGACGATGTTGATTCCTACCCTCTAGCAATTCACACCACTTCTTGAGGTTAGAAAAAAAATTAATTCCAGCTGTGCTTGTCATCAGGAAGTACTCAACTTTTGCTGTGCCCTATCTATCTTTTAATCTGTCCTTTCTAACCTCCAGAACACAGTTGTTTTCTGGAGCTTCTGAGCGTCCAAAGGACAGGTCCTAGATGAAATTAAATCCATAAAGTAGACCTTCAGGACCTTCCTCTTCCCACCAGGTCACAACACTTGGGCATTTAACCAACAAGATCATCAAAATTTCACATATATTTGTGATAAAGGCAAGTGTAACTCTGTTAGGAGAAAATGGAAATTTGAAAGGGTGGGGCATACTAAACCATATGCAATTTGCAACAAGGGACCTAAAAGCAGGGAAATGTAGAAAGGATGAGATATAGAAAGTAAATTTCGGGATACCTTGTGTAGAACATCTTTTATTTCATATAAATCTATAGCTCCATGTTCACATTTTCATTCTTTCTGGGCCTTTAAAATTTATTCACCTTCCCCTAAAACAGATCTTGAAGGTCTTTAAGAAAAGTGGACTTTAACTGTGAGGTCAGACTCTGAACACCTGCAGCTAGCTGTAAGCCCTGCTGTGACCTACTTTTTAAAATTTACTGTGGTAAGAGCACTTAATATATCTACCCTTTTACATTTTTGAATGCACAATACAGTATTAACTATAGGCATGGTGCTGTACAGCAGATCTCTAGAACTTACTCATTTTGAATAATTGAAACGTTAACAGCAATTCCCCATTTCTCTCTTTTTCCAACCCCTGGCAATCACCATTTTATTCTGTTTTTATGAGTTTGACTATTATAAACACCTCATGTATGTGGAATCATGCAATATTTGTCCTTCTGTGACTGGTTTATTTTATTTATCGTAATGTTCTCCAGGTTCATCCCTGTTGTTGAATATGGCAGAATTTCCTTCTTTTTTAAGGCTGAGTAATATTCCATCCCTTTTTCTGTCAATGGGAATTTAGGTTGTTTCTATATCTTGGTTACTGTGAACAGTGCTGCAAAAAAACATGGGAGTGCAGATGTTTTCTTGAGATCCTGATTTCAGTTCTTTCGAATAAATTCCCAGAAGTGGAATTGCTGGACTGTATAATAGTTCTATTTGTAATTTTTGGGAAGATCTTCATACTGTTTTCTATAGTGGCAGCATAATTTTACATTCCCCAGAACAGTACAAAAGGGTTATAATTTCTCCACATCCTTGCCAATACATGTTACGTTATTATTATTATTATTATTATCATTATTGTTATTATTGCCACCCTGACAAATAGATGTGAGATGGTGATATCTCATTGTAGTTTTTATTTGCATTTCCTTGATGTTTCATGATGTTGTTTATCTTTTCACATACCTATTGGTCATTTGTATGTTTTCTTTAGGGAAATGTCTATTAAAGTCCTTTGCTCATTTTTCTTTTTCTTTTCTTTTTTTTTTTTTTTTGAGCAAGAGAGCATGCATGTATGAGGTGGAGGGAGGGGCAGAGGCAGAGAGAGAATCTTAAGCAGGCCCCACACCCAGTGCAGAACTCAGTGTGGGACTTGATCTTATGACCCTCAGGTCATGACCTGAGCCAACGTCAACAGTTAAGCTCAGCTTAACTGACTGAGCCACCCTCAGGTGCCCTCCTTTGCCCATTTCTTAATTTGGTTTTTGGGGTTTTTGCTGTTGAATTGTAAGGAGTTCATATATATTTATTAGTTACATATAGGTTGCACATATTTTCTCCTATTCTGTAACTTGTCTCTGTGGATTATTTCTTTTTCTGTGTAGAATTTTTTAGTTTGATGTAGTTCCTCTTTTCTATTTTTGCTTTATGGCTTGTGTTTTTGGTGTCATATCCAAGAAATTACTGCCTAGACCAATGTCATGTAGCTCTTGACTATGTTTTCTTTCAGGAATTTCACAACTTCAGGTCTTACATTTAAATTTTTCATCCACTTTGAGTTGATTTTTGTATGTGACATATGTTTAATGGTTTGGTTTGGGGGAGTGAGTAAAAACAAAATGAAATATAAGAACTTTTTTTTTAACATAAAACCTGAAATATGTCATTTTTGAAATAAAGGAATATTTTTCATTCTCTTTTCTCAAACTTATTTAACATTGTTTATGCATTTTGCTCTAAACTACATGATATGCAGATGCCACATGCAGACATAGTCCCTCCCCTCTTAGAGTTTACATCCTGGTAGGTTTTTTAGCTTCCATCAGTTCACCTGGAATAAAGCTAGAATTTGTTTGGAGCAAATATTTGAGACTGGCTATGTTTCTAAACTTTAATATGCATTCACCTCTGGTGATCTTATTAAAATGCGGCTTCTTAATCAGCTGGTCTACCTAGGGCCTGAAATTCTACATTTTTAACAAGCTTTCATTTTGCTGGCCTGGAGACTACATTTTAAGAAGCAAGCGTTTAGATGAAATGTAAGAGAAAATACCTGACTTTCTGATCATTGATCCAGCTAACAATACTGCATGACTAGTCTATATCTTGTGGCTCTTTTAATGGTGTAGGGGAGAAAAGACTTTCCCTTTGTTCTCCTAGGTTCAATAACTGGGTCTATAAAATAAATTGACAACAGGCAGATTAACAGGAGCAAAGGTAAACAAACTTATTAATTTTTAATATTATGCACACCAGGACATCACAGGAAAAGAAAAAGTGAATACCCAAAGAAGTGGTGAGATTTGAGAGCTTGTATGCCATCTTTAACAGCGGAAGGAGGGGATATAGGCAATTTAGGGGAGAGGAAGTTATTTTTTGGAAAGATGAATGGGCTGTTAGAAGAATAGATAGGAAATATAATAATTTATGACAAAGTGTGTCTGTGTGTTGACTTGACTTCTAGTTTCCTCCCAGTGGTAGGAGTCAATCCCAGGAAGGGGATTTATGACAACTGAATTCCTTTTGAAGGCTCTGTCTTTAGGCCTATAAGGGAAGTTCAAAGAAAACCTCCCCGTATATCTGTTGTTTTTCAGGTGCCTTTCCCTCAAAATAATCACTATACCAAAGTGACATGTTTTGGGGTGGCATGTCCAGAACTCCTTCAATAGCCATACTAAATTAAAATGCTTGTTTCTTGCTATTAGAGCTTTACCCCTGAAATGCTCTTGCTCCTATCACTGGGAGGCTTATCTATTAGAGGCATGTGTATCTGTGAACACACACTCACATCTTCATTAATATTATGAGTGCTTTATACTCAGTGGCTGGTTCTGGACTCTCGGAAGAATTACTATCTCAATAAAAGAAGAGTTCTTGGCTCTTTTAATGTGACAAAATGCTTGCATAAGTAAAAATGTGAAAATTATAATTGTAAAATAACTCTCTAAAAATCTAGATCTCATTGTAAAACAATTAATAATGAATAAAGAAATGGTTATATAAAATCAAAATACTAATAATGATAAGTACTTAATCTACCACAAAGGAAAAACCCAGCCAAAATTTCCATCTTGCACCAAAATACATGTTCAAAAATCGATATTTGCATGCCCAAGACTTGTTTGAAAAGGCGATTATGGTCTCACAAGTAAATCATAAGAATTTTAAAAATTTTGTAAATGCTGTATTTATATGACAGACAAGAACCACTCTGAAGGAATCATTATGGTTTGGGAAATGATATGCAATTTCAAAATCATCTAAATCATTTCAATTGCCTGTATTTACATTTATATAATGGGTATTTATAATGGTGATTATTTTAGAACTTACCTTGTTTTCCAGGATCTCACATTGGTTTCTATGGGAACGAGAATGGCTCTGAAGAGGAGCATTTTAAGAACTCTTTTTACATTCAGTGACTGCTAACTGAACTGCAAATTCTGTTTGTTAATGATTTTTAACTCTTAAATTTTAACACAGAAATAAAAGTTGGGCATTCTAGCTTCATAAATCATTTTAAATAGTAAAAACTATTTTTATGAAACATCTGGCACATTGAAACATTAGAAAATAAAATAACTGGCTCTAGGACCTAATAATCTATTCACTTTATTAAATTCATTAGTGATTAATCCATATTAGCCATGTGCTTACTCTTGGAAAATTGTGTAAAGAAAACATCATCTGATATATTGTTTTAGTACATTTTCTCTGCTATTGATGTGTATATATATGTTTTCTTACTTTTGTAAAAATCCCTTTAAAAAGCAGTATAAAATGTTCTGCATTTAAAGTTTCCCTCTCCAGTGCCTCACCCATCCTGTGCTATTATTTACCCTGGTACCATGTTATACCTTTACCATGTTCTCACACCAGCTGGAACTTATTTTTAGTATTTTTTGAAACAAGCTCATAAGTCTTCAAATTTCACTTTTTCTTTTTCTTGGAATAGATTTTTAGATCATAAAAAGCCCAATGTGTAAGTTATGTATTACATTTGTGCAGTTTACTATATTTAATATTTCCTCACATTTCATGTTTTCCTATAAACTTTATTTTTTTAATTCCCTGGAGAAATGATATTTCAGTATATTTTTATTTAATTCCCTCTCAAAGTAATTAAAACCCACTAAAAATAAGAGAAGCTTATTTCAGAAAAGAGTGCTAAAACTAAATTTTTGTAATGTCCAAACTATAAAAGATGCCGGTTAAAAGCACATGGCATCTCATAACCAGCTTATGTAATAGCTACTCCAGTTATTGCTGACATATAATCTGTGTCTTAAATCCAAAAAGTGCAGGTTGATGGCAGAGTGCCAGGCAGGGTGGAATAAGTGAGAGAGTTTTTTACCTTCTTGGGTTGGTGGATTTCTGCTGTTAACAGTGTTGCTCTAGCATTGGTCAGGATTGCTAGAGACTAGGGGCAGTTTGAGAAGTGAGGCTGCTGGCATTGTTTGACCAAGAGACTATCCTGTAAAGTACTGACTTGGTATAAACCCCAAGAGATTAGTTTTTTTTTTCTTTTGTATAAGTATTTTTCATTAGATTTGATTTTACGAAGTAAATTAGGGATTATTACACTTTGGAAAAAGTGAAAATAAATAAATGGGAAATATGTAACCAAATGTTTTGGGAAAATGATTAATTGATTGGCTCTTCTGTTTTCTAAAAGTTGATTTTCAAGTGAGGCAGAAAACAAGCTGAAAAGTAAAAGCAAGTATTATGTTAATCTTCAGAAGAGAAATATTTATAAAGTATCTGCATCTGAAAGTGAGGAAAATGATTGTTAGGGGCACTCAAAGTAGGGTCTGTGGACCAGTGCCTGTCTAGGAAAAGATAAATAAAAAAAGTGACTCTTAGAGCACTTTGACATTGCCACTTCACCCAACTCTGTGATTTTTGTATTTTACAAAAATCAGTCCATGGCATTTGGAAACTTGTGAAATTTGCCCTTCACTACAATTAGTTTGAGTTGCACTGATTTAGCATAAATTACTATGAACCAGGGAAAAAAGAGTGCCATTTGAACTTCATAGTATTGAAAATAATTTATCCTATGTGATTCTGTCTGAAAGCTAGGAAATGAAAGGTTTTTATCTCTGAAAGTTCTCTTTCTAGCCCTATAATAACATCTTTATTTTCGTAAGATTATAGCAAAGGAGGCTGCTGCTGTTATTCTCTCCTTTTGCAGATATAAAAACAAAAGTACAAAGGGCTTAAGTGAGATGTCTGATATTACACAATTACCATCAAAATTTTAAAGGCAAGGGAAGAGCATCACACAGAACTTGTTTAATATTCTGATGAATAAAATAAAAACAGCCTAGCTTGATTATGGCAGCAAATTGGATATATTTGCAATTTCATATGGTAGATGGCAGTGCTTTGTCTTAAGGTTTCAGAAGGAAAAGCATTGTTTTACAGTCATTCAGTGGATGACTAGTGAAACTACACATACTAAAAATCAAGGTGAGGAGTTTGAAAGAATTTACTAAGCAAAACCAAAATTGAAGAGAATGAAGGAAAGTAGGAACACATGTAGAGTTTGGCTAAAGAACAGTTAAGAGCAGAAATATAATAAGTCTGTTAAGAGCAGAAATGTAAGTCCACACTTCTTTGAAAGATGTAAAATCCTGTAAGAGAAAAGGCCTGCTACCTTGGACTAAAGATATAAATAAAATGAAAATATGAAAGGGAGAGTTTAGACATACTCTGGGAATTTTTGTTAATTGTTGAGAGTATTAGGTTAGTTGAGTGGGCGCCTAAAGGAATCTCTGAGGACATTTAAAACCTCATTGAACAAAGCCATGGACATTGTATTATGGAGAGCAAGACTTCAATGGCAAGGGGGATGGACTGGATCAACCATGAGGTCTTTTCAAGCTCTAATTTCTAGTATTCCATAGCTCTGAAGAATAGTTGCTAAATTGCTTGATCAACCCAGACAAACAAAACTCAACACAAGAATAAAACCCCAGACAAAACAATAAAGTTAGCCAAAATTAAAACACGCCCCTCCAAAAAGAAAAACAAAAACCCTAAATCTTGCATCATACACCAAAGACGACAAATTCAGGCTCTGGCAACCCGCCCAGAGAAATGAATTCCAGAGACAGGACCCTTCAGTGAGCAAGCCCAACCAAAAAGTGGGGAGAGTTCAACTTCTCAGTCAGGCTTGCAAAACCTCCCAGATGATCTTAATACTAGAGCAGGCTTAAAAAGTGAAAAGGGAAAAAAATCTATTAAAGAATCTGTTCTATGAGTGAACTGTTCATTCAACAAGGATTTATGGAGTGCCTGCTGTACACCAGCCACTACTTTAGGATACGGTACATCAGTGAACAAAACAGACAAGATCTCTGTCCTTGAGATACTTATATTCTAGTATGAGGAACAACACAGGGTGGTGTATCATATATTAAGGGGTGGTAAGTGCTAAGTGGGGTAAAAAGTAGGCTTAAGAAAATGAGGGGTAGGGGGTAGAATGTGGGGAAGTGACTGTATTTAATAGTGCAATCAGGGTAGAACTCAGGGAGGTGACATCTGAGCAAGTTTGGAAGTGAAAGGAGGTAGCCAGAGGTAGCCAGGTGGATTTGTGGCGGGGGGAGAACATTCAGCATAGCAGGAAGGTTGGAGCAAACCTGGTGTATCTGAGGAACAGGGAGAAGGCTAGTGTGGCTGGAGGAGAATGAGCTTAAGGAAGAGTATAGAGTGAGTCAAAGAAGACTTCTGGGTTGTTATTAGGACCTTGTTTTTTTTACTCTGAGTTAACAACCCACAACATCTTGCTTCTAGGATCCTACGAACTCAGTAAGAAACTAATTCATGCCAGGTAGCAACCTCCCTGGGAAACCACTCCACCCACATGTCAACAGTGTTTCTGCAGGTTACTTGCTGTAGTAATGTCAGCTTTATCCAGGCATATGGCCCCTTAATGTAAAAATATGTCCTATAGTTAACTGCTACTGAGAATGAGGAATGTTCATCAGTACTGAAACTCTGGATATTTCCTTCTGTTTATTCTTGGATCACAATTTAAAAAATCCAAACAAAATTATATTTGTGATATTTGTATGTTATTTGCACATATATGAAATATGTCTTCTGTAATAGAAAATACACCCCTAATATCAGCAATACTATTATGGGCTCATGCTTTTGAAACCTAATCTTTATTAAGCAGTTGATGAGTATTTAAATGTAAGGAGAAGCATAAGCAAATCAATTTAAAAAACAAAAACTGGATCTGCTTATGAGAAGTAAAGACATTATGAAAGGAATTATTACATGTTTTCAGGTATTTGAAAAAATTATAATAAAATTAAAAGTTAAGTTAGAAAAGCACTCTTAATGTTTATTCATTAATTGAAAAAATTCTGCTGAGTGCCTGCTTTGTGTCTGGCAAGTTTTCTAAACTCTATGGATAAAAGAGGGAGCAGTACAGGAAAGCCTGCAGCCTACTATGTTTCTCCCTTAAGATTCTCCTCATGCAGTTCACCAGATCATCCTTGTGTAACAATATGCAGTTGAGGACATGGGTTGGAGGCTCGTCTGCAAACCAGTATCACCTTTTAAGATGGAATATGTCAGGAAAGGATGCTTCATGACTTTTCCCCATCTGGTCATTCCCCTCAGGCAGACAACATGCTGAAGTCTTAGGAAAGACTTAGGCGAGGAAAAGAGCACAGCATTTGAGTTAAGAGCTTTGTGGTCCAATACACCAGGCATCAGCCATGGGTGACTACTGGGCAATTGAAATGTGGCTAGTCCAAATTGAGATGTTCTCTAAGTATAAAATATACAGGATTTTGATGATTCAGTTTGAAAAAGAGAATGCAAGCTATCTAAACATTTTTTATGTTGATTACATGTTGAAATGATAATATTTTTATTTTTTAAATTTTTCAAAAAGATTTTATTTATTTGACAGAGAGAGATCACAAGTAGGCAGAGAGACGGCGGGGGTGGGGGTGAGGAGTGTGGGGAGGGGAAGCAGGCTCCCTGCTCAGCAGGGAGGCCTGAATGCTGGGCTCCATCCCAGGACCCCAAGAACATGACCTGAGCCGAAGGCAGAGGCTTTAAACCACTGAGCCACCCAGGCGCCCCAAGAAATAATAATACTTTTAATATGTGGGGTTAAATAAAATATGCTATTACTTTATCTTAGTTCTTTTTACTTTTTATATGTGACTCCTAGAAAATTTAAACTTAGATCTGTGGCTTAATTTCCCCAAGAGAGGGAATCTGTATTTGTTTCCTGTATCAGCTCAGTACTATTGCATAATAATAGCTTATTATGAATACTCTGCTCATTGAGTGGCAAACTCTCTTCCAAGCAGATTACTTGTATTTAAACATTTAGTGCTCATAATAGCCCTGTGAGGAATGATTTCTCTGGTTGAGTAACTTGAGGCACTGAAAGGTCAAGAAACTTGCCAAAGGCTACATATCTAGCGACCAGGAGAGCAGGAAGGCTTTAAAGTTGTAACTAATCCAGTGACTCTCAACACCTGAGTGTTCATCAAAATCACAGTAGAGCTTGTTAAAACACAGATTGCTGATTACCATCTCAAAGAGTACAACTCCGCGGTTTTAGTATGTTTACGATTTTGCAACTATTGTTGCTATCTAATTCCAAAATATTTCCTTCACTCCAAAAAGAAACTCAGAACCTGTTAGCAGTCATTCCATTTCCCTCTCTCCCAGGTTCTGATAACTGCTAATATACTTTCTTTCTCTATCGATTTGTCTATTCTGGACATTTCATGCAAATGAAGTAATATAATGTGTGGTCTTTTTGTCTGACTTCTTTTCCCTTACCATCATGTTTTCAGGGTTCATCCATATTATAACATCTATCGATACTTCATTTTATGGCCAAATAATACAAAATTGTACCATTTTTGTGGTGTACAGATTTTGTCCATTTCTCAGTTGATGCACATTTGGGTTGTTTCCCCTTTTTGGTTATTATGAATTTGTGTGGATTTGTTTTCA
Source organism: Martes martes (assembly GCF_963455335.1). Classification (NCBI taxonomy): domain Eukaryota; kingdom Metazoa; phylum Chordata; class Mammalia; order Carnivora; family Mustelidae; genus Martes; species Martes martes. The sequence goes on from NC_137899.1 coordinate 41,849,962, forward strand.
TTTTTTCATGGGCTATAACTAGGAGTGAATCCAATAGGAGTAGAATTGCTGTAACTATCAAACTGTTTCCAAACTATTGTACCATTTTACATTACCATTGGCAATGTATGAAGACTCCAGTTTTTCCATAACTTTGCCAACATTTGTCATTGTCATTTTGATTATAGCCATCCTAGTGCGTATGAAGTAGTGTCTCATTATGGTTTTGATTTGCATTTGTCTAATGACTAATTATGTTCATTTTTTTCAAATGCTTATTGAACATTTGTATATCTTCTTTGGAGAAATGTCTATTCAAATCCTTTGCCCATTTTTAAATTGGGTTGTCTTTTTATTTTTGTGGTAGAACAATTCTTTATGTATTCTGGGTACAAGTTCCTTATTAGATATATATGATTTGCAATTTCTCCCATTCTGTGGGTTGTCTTTTCATTTTCTTGACGGTGTCCATTGAAGCAAAAGTTTTTAATCTTGTAATTTATGTATTTTTAAAAATAGCAACTATATATATTTAAGTACACAACATTATAATTTGGTGTACATATACACTGTGAAATGATTACTACAATTAAACAGAATAACATATCTCCTCACATAGTTATCATTAAGTTTTTAATCTTGATGAAATCCATTTTTTTTAATATTTTATTTTTTTATTTGATAGAGAGAGATCACAAATAGGCAGAGAGGCAGGCAGAGAGAGAGAGAGGAGGAAGCAGGCTCCCTGCCGACCAGAGAGCCCGATGCGGGACTTGATCCTAGGACCCTGAGATCATGACCTGAGCCGAAGGCAGAGGCTTAACCCACTGAGCCACCCAGGTGCCCTTGATGAAATCCAATTTATCTGTTTTTTATCAATTGTGCTTTTAGGTCACATCTAGAAACCATTGCTTAATCCAAGGTCATGAAAGTTTAGGTCAGTGATCCATTTTCAGTTAGTTTTTATACATGGTGTGAAATAAGGGTCCAACTGTATTCTTTATCATATGGCTATCCAGTTATACCAGCACCATTTGTTGATCATAGGATCCTTTTAAAATTTAGATAAAAATATTTCAGAGGTGATATTAATTATAGCTGTTTATTAATATTAATTACAATACTGTTTTCCCCCTTTGGTGCTTCCCTGCAATTCTATCTACACTGTATGTAGAACAAAACAAATGTCCTGTGAATTAAAACTTCAAATCGGTAATGACCGACCACAAGATAGGTTTGTTCAATTGCACTTCTTCATTTACTGTTATGTATTAAAGTACCAACATCCCTGCCATTACGTCAACCTATATTAATTCTCCTATTCACATATAGAGGATGAGGAAAAAAGGAATGTTTATCCTATATGATTCTCCTTTGTGATTTTATAATACCATCTCGCTCTTGTTTGTGCTTATGGTACCTATTCATCTGATATAACTACAAATCTGAAATGTGGTGAGTTATTGCTATATACTACTGTAGTGATGGATATACAATAGAGACCAGAATAAGATAAATGCTAGGGAAAACAGTTTTAGAAAGGAAAGAAAAAAGGCAAGTACTATTGTGGGACTGACAGCAATTAATGTATGTAGATAATTCCTTTCCATAGGAAGTCAGCTAAATGGAATATAAAACACATTGTGCAAATGTTGTAAGAAGGTTGCAGTGAGGGTAAAGATATAGAATTTTTTTTTTTAAGATATAGAATTATAAAGGTGTAGGTACATGTGGCATCCAGAGAGATGAGAATTTTAAAGTAAGAATGTTTTGGTGTGTCCCTAAACTAAGGGCTCCCAGACCAGTGACAGGAATAGTTAGGCTCCTAGGCAGATATAAGTCTGTGGTGCCATAATTCTAAGGGGAAGTTTCATCATCAGCTTTAAAACATTCTTTTTGCTTTATTCCCTGCCTCCATAGTCATTAAGCCTATGTCTGTCCTTGTTCATTTCTGAGGTCGATATCTGGAGAGAAAAAAATTCTCAGTGTAAATGGTTTGCATTATAAATGAACAAACTTTTCTAGTGACTTTGTGGAACATAAGCCTAAACTCCGTTGGATGAAGTTCTGGATCTAAGGACTAAGGAAAAAATCCTAGACTAGCATTAAGTCCAAGCAACATTGCTGAGTAGAACATGATAATGAAATTAGAAACTAAGCCACAGAGCCTTGTACATTTGTTTCAGAATCACATATATATTTAATAAATATATTAAATTAGTTACTATAATGAGTCAAATGATAGAAATAAAATTTGGAGTCAGATTCTTCTTTTTGAGTAAATTAATAACTCCTTAGCATTCAAAGAATTCTGGATAGGGATGTAAGTATCTCAGTATGTTTAAGGGAGGTAGTAATTCTTTAAATACCTATTTCTGTGAAAATGCCCACTGAATTTGGTAACATGCAGTTGAAAGTTCCTGAAAAATACACATTTCCCCCAAATAAGAACCCAATCAACATTTTTCCTTATTATTTCTTATGAACTTCACTCTTATGAACAAGAACTGCAAACAAAGGGTGTTTTCCCACAACCTCAGACTGGGGACTATGACTGGAAGACTTTTATTTAATTTATTAGTTTTTACAACTTCCTCCATGCTTATTACATTCTTTTCTGGTGTCAGCATTCCTATAGTACTTACTTCTAAACTTCTAAAGCAAAAATGGTGTGCATGTCCATACAGTTGACAAGAAAGTACTAGGGAGTACATGATCCACTCACAGCCAATCTTGGAGATGAGAAGAAACAGGAATCTCCACCGATAGATACAGTAGGCATAGTATTAAAGAGAAAAGGAATGCAAGCTATGGAATTCAAGTCTTACAACTTTAAAATCATGTGGTGAATTTATGTTCCATAAAATTATTGGTCAGTAGCTACCGTGAATCCTAAGTCTTGATCACCGTGAGTTCCATGGACCTACATGAGGGAAGAAAAGGAGCAGTTGGACATTAACCTTAGGCCAGAGACTGGACCCAGCAGGTTCCACAGAAGAATAGCCTGTCTTCTGTTGGTCCAACCAAATGAGATTCTCTTGAATTAGGCAGTGATAGCACAAACCATAAGAACAACAGACACCCCGGAAGTTGATTACCATACCCCTGGCTGCCTAGTTTCTGGTATAGACAGGTCTCTTTTCAGAGCCTGCGGTCGCCTTTACTGTCTTGTGACTTCTGATTACATGTGGGGTTGTTTCTACACTCAGACCTGTGACTGAATTGAATAGCTGATTGCCTCACTCTGTTTCACGTTACCTGACAAGATCAAGCAATGGTGTATCGACTCCAGTGGCTCAGGGATGGTGAGCAAAGGCAAAGCAAGCATGGATAGTGAAAGCCAGCACCTAGGGACTTACAAAAAGCATGCATTTTTAGGATATTAGAAAAGCAAGCTGTAGTTAGCTTGATTTTGAATTCTGGGGCTGATTCCAAGCAAAGTAAAATTCCGCACGTCCTGGGCAGAGCAAGTCTGTACATGTGGTGGCCATGATGTCTTTTCCCTAGGCAATCACTGCTCTTACCTTAGAACAGCACAGTGAGGTTGCCAAAGACTTTCCCCCTCACATCGAGGGGTTGATTCATGAAACAGTGACTTGCTGGGTTACACCGTGTCCTGGATTTAAAAAACTGAGCAGGAGCCAGGGTGTGGACTATCTATGTAATTCTGTCCCCAGCCTGTGTCAGCATGTCTTGGTATTTAAGCAAAGTTTAAGTGCATGCTGATTTGTGTGAAGAAAATTCAGCAAAAGAATAAAATCATTATAGGCATCATCATTGACAGGAAAGTCAAATACTCTGGTCACTGGGTGAGATGGATGAAAATTGTATTTTAAAAAGCTCTGATATTATAATGTTAGCCCTAAAGTAATTCTTTTTATAAACTGTTTATCCATTTCATTGCATCTTTGCATTAAACTTTATAACCCTCCCATGAGGTAAAATTTTTATCTATTTTACAAATGGAAAAATGACTTTTTAAAGATCATAATCAATAATAAACCTAAAGAAAAAATAACCCTGAATTTCTTAATCTCTGTTCATGATGGCAAGATGGGAAAAGTAATTTATTATACTTCCATGATAGAAACATTTCCTATGAATTTTTAAAAATGCTATTTTTTTCTGTGTGCTTGTGATTTTTAAAAAACATGAGAATGGGAGAAGAACATGCCTTTTAAAGAATTTATTCAGAACAAAACCCTATTTACATGCTCTTTCATTTTAGTTATTTTTCTAATAAACTTTATTTTCTAGAACAGTTTTAGATTTATAGAAAAATCATGAGGAGAGTATGGAGATTCCCACATAACCCACTAGTAGTTTGCCCTGTCATTAACATCTTACCTTGGTATGGTCTTTTTGTCACAATTAGTGAACCAATATCAATACATTATTTTTAATTGAAGTCTGTACTTTACTCAGATTTTCTTAGTTTTTACCTATTGTCCTTTTTCTATTCCAGGATATCATCCAGGATGTCACATTACCTTTAGTGATCCTGTCTCCTTAAGCTTCTGTTGACAGTGACAATTTCTTAGACTTTCTTGGTTTTTGATGACCTTGAGAGTTTTGAGGAGTACTTAGGTATTTTGGTTTCAGCTATATCTATATCTATATTAGGTATCTTGTAAAATGTCCTTCTATTGAGATTTTTCTAATATTTTTTCTCTTAATTAGATGGAAGTTAACAATATTTAGAAGCAAGACCACAGATATAAAGTGCCAATTTAATCCCATGGTTTATCACTGTTGATCACCTTGACCACCTAGCTGATGTAGTGTTTGTCAGGTTACATGCTCTTTTAAATTTTCATTTGATCATAGAGAATATTCTTGTTATTAAAAATTCTTAACTTTAATTTTAAACATAATTTATCCAAATAGCAATAGAATTAGAACTAGCTATCACTGAACAGATTACAGTACATAAGAGATGACATTGCATATTTAGGAAGGTGACAGGAGGAGGAATTACACAACAGAAAAACTGGTTTAGTGAGTCTTAATGTTTATCATGTGCAGGATTCCTCTGGAGCAGGTTGATACAATCAGTTCACTAGCATATTTTACTTTGCAAAACATGTTGCAAATCCTCTTTGTTATCTCCCCCCTCCTCCCCTCCCCCCCCCCCCACTATTCCTAATGAGGAAGAGAAGTAGGGCTTCCTTCATTCACTTTTCAACAAATGAAGGAAGGACTTTAGAGAGATTTGTGTTTGATTTTGAACTTAGCCACTTTCTACTAAGTGCTCTTTGGAAAACTTTTGAGAATATCTTGTCCATAAAAGGGGGCAGTGGGCAATGTATAAGAACACAAGAGGATTAAATGTGAAGTAGGTTGAGCAAGGAGGCATTATTACTACAAGGTGGAGAATATGAATTCCGTAGCTCTTATACATCTTAAACATGTTTGTTTTTCATGCCCATATGCTTTATGGCACAGCAGAAGATACAAAGCAGATATTTTGCTAAGGCCTCATGGTGTGGTGGAGAGACTCAAATCTAAGTAATAGTGTTATCATCTCTGAATCAGGTGAATGACTTTAAGAGCTCAGGATTTGGAGTCAAAAGATCTGGGTCTATAGCCTGAGTCTATATCCTGAGTCTGTCACTGTCTACTGTGAGGCATTGTAAACGTTACTTAACATCTCTTGTGGTGTAGTTGTCTATAAGATGACTATAATGTAAGAATTAAATAAAAGCATCTAGCACATAAATTAATATTAATTTCATCTGAATTTTAATCAACTCTGAAGAAGCTGAAAGTCGACTTGCCTATGTAATAACTAGCAGAAAGCTGCGGAGCATTCTTAGCTATGCTTTCAATAGAGAAATTGGGCTCTTAATGTCCTCGAAGGCCATTATTTTGACATTTTGTCTAAGGCTAGTTCTTAATTTGACTCAGTTATTTTAGGCAGGAATGTTTTCAAAAGACCTAAGTGATGTTATTAACAAATGGGTTACATCTTCTCTTCACAGAGTTAAGCCTCTAATTATACCTTGAGCTGATTTATTAGTACTACAGGCTTAAACATTTCCTAACTATTAAGACTGACTAGAGACTCAGAATAACTGTCCACATGCAAGGGATCTAAATAGCAAAACACCACAGAGGAAGAGGTGATACATGGTAGGTGAGTCACAAGGAAAAGCTCAGAGAAAGGTATTAATTAGAGTAATAGGAAATTATAACAAGTAAAATATGGGTTAAGTATCAGTCAATTTCCCTTAAGGACATACTTCCTATGATAGGAGGGAAGAGTCTTCTAAAGAAGGTGATTAAAACCTCCAAGCCTAAGACCTTTAAAACGAGACTGAACAGAGTCCTTATGAACATACCAGAGAGAAGAATCCTACAGTGGTGGGAGTATGGGGGGAGGGTGGTAAGTGATCTAATAGACTTTTCCACTGCTGAGAGACTTGAGTTTGCTGTTCTACCCAGTAATTGAACACATTGTAAACCATTAGGTATGCAGTTTCCTCCCTTGAGTGTGTAACTGTCATTCTCATAGGCACTATTTTGGGGGGGGGGCAGCCTTCCAGTATCACTGATATTACCATAAAAATTCCATGTCTGTCTTTGTTTTTAAGATCCAGTGTATATATTTTGACCATTCTTCCAGCAAAGAAAATTTTATTTCTCCAGATATAAAGGATCAATTATTAATTTCAGTTTCCTTAAAAGGAATATAAATTTGACTTTTTGGAGTTAATTATTTCATTTCTTTTTTAGTAGAATGCTATTAGTTTAGTAACATCTAGTGAGTAAGGATTAGCTACAAGTCTCAGGAACCCAACCAGTGGATATGTATTTAAGGAATGAGGAATAGTTAACTATCACTCTTTTAAGTCAAATAGGGAGAAAGTGCACACAGACCCATAGTCTGGGCTTCAGCAACTTTGTACCCCCGCTATGGTATCCACAACTGGGCTGCTCTGGATCTCAGGCAACATTGGGCCATAGCACTCCTCCTAGACCCATTCCAACTTGAACCTATACCCATTCATGAGCAGGCTAGGTGGCCACCTATGTGGAGTGATTTCAGAGGTGCTGGGAAGGTCCTCCTTATCTGCTTGCTTGGCAATATCTGCAACAAGTATCATTCTTTAATTAGCACCTAGGTGTGACATCCTCCCCCCACCACCCTTATCACCCACCTCTTCATCCTGCTCCCATCCTACTTTCTACTTCTTTGTATCTTCTCTTTTTTCTCTCAAGCTCCCCAAACTATTTTGGGGCATTGCTGTTTTCTTTCTACCCTTATTTCATTTTAATAGCCAAGACCTGTTAAATCCACTTCCAAATATCTCTAAAATAATCTACTCTTCTCTACTACTATAGTTTGATCCACACTCATCTTTCTCGTAGGTTATTACAACAGCCTCCTGAACTGGTCTTGCTTCTCTTCTTATCTCCCTTTAATCCGTGGTCCACAGAGCAGCCAAGGAGATCTTTTAAAACACCAATCTGTGTTAAAAGATTTAAAACAGGGAAGGATATGGAGAAAAGAGAACACTTGTGCACTTGTGCATATGATCTGGCAATTTCACTTCTGGAATTCTGTATCCAAAGGAAATGAATATACCAACTCAAAAAGATATCTCCACCCATGTATTCACTGCAGCTTTATTTACAAAAGCCAAGACATGAAGACAGACTAAGAGTCCATCAATGGATGAATGGATAAAGAAAATGCTATATGGATATTATGTACGATTATTATATTATTTATCATAATATATCTAATATAAATAACTTATGTTTTAAATATATCTATAATATTTATATGTACTATAATATATGTAATTATAACATAAATGTGTAGTTTGTGTATATATATGTACATATGTATATAACTATAAATAAAATGGAATGCAGACGTATAAAAGGAAATCCTGCCATTTGCAATACCATGATGGACCTTGAGGTCATTATACTAAGTGAAATAAGTCAAAAATAGGCAAATGCCATGTGATCTCACTTATATGTGGAATTTTAAAAATTAGCTCATAAATATTGAGAACAAATTTGTGATTGCCAGAAGTGGGTGGTAGTGAGACGTGAAATGGGTGAAAGAGGTCAAAAGATAAAAACTGCCAATATAAAATAAATCGGACGTGGGGATGTGATTGTACAGAATGGTGACTACAGTTAACAATACCCTATTGTAAAAATTACTAAGAGAGTGGATGTTAAAAGTTCTCATCATAAGAAAAAAATTAAGAATGGGGCACCTGGGTAGCTCAGTTGGTTAAGCATCCAACTCCCGATTTCGGCTCAGGTCATGATTTCAGGGTCATGAAGTTGAGTCCTGCGATGGGTTCCATGCTAGGTGAAAGTTGGCTTGAGATTCTCGCCCTGTCCCTCACCCTCTACTCCTCCCCCTGAGCAGACATGCATGTGCTCTCTCTTTCAAATAAAAAAAAATCTTTCTAAGGAATTGTAACTATGTATGGTGATGGATATTAAGTAGATTTGTGGTGTTCATACCGTAATATATACAAAATTGAATCATTATGTTGTCCACCCAAAACTAATATAATGTTATATTTTAATTATATCTCAATCGAAGTAAGCAAAATAAAATAAAAAATCCAAACAGACACCTGATTATGTCAAGTCCCTGCTTAAGCACACTGCTTACCTTCCTGCTGACTTCAGTGAGTTTCATATTCCTTACACATGGCTTTCCTCTCTAGCCTTATTTCCCTCCTTTCTCTGTCTTACTTTCAGTGCCGCAGCCACACAGAATTATGGGAAGCACTTTAAATATGCTGGCTATTTCTTCTTCATCTTAGTTCCTACAACCCTTAATGCTTTCTACTGATTCTTTTTCAACTGAATAATTCTCACTTACCATGTAGATTTAACTCTAGACAATTTGTTCTCCAGGTCTTTCTATAGTCCCCCAAGGCAGGATTAAATGCCGTTCCTGTGTACCTCTGTGCCTCCCTATATGTTCACCTCTCTGCAGCTCTATCACACCTTAATATTTCCTAAGAGATTGTCAACCAGTATATCCCAGAGACTGGGACTTTTTAAAAAACTAATGTATTTATTGATTTTTATTTATATTTATTTTACTTTTTATTGAAGTAAAATGGACATATAATATCCTATTAGTTTCTAGTATATATCATGGAGATTTTATTTTTATGTATTTTGAAATAATCTTCATAATAATTCTAGTTACTGTCTGTCACCATACAGAATTTTTATAATATTACTGACTGTTGTACATTATTACATCTTCATGACTTATTTATTTTATAACTGGAAGTTTTTACTTCTTAATCCCCTTCACCTATTTTGCCCACTCACCAAACCCTGATCCAATTGATAACCAAGAGTTTCTTTCCTGGAGCGCCTGGGTGGCTCAGTGGGTTAAGCCTCTGCTTTCAGCTCAGGTCATGATCTCAGGGTCCTGGGATCGAGCCCCGCATCGGGCTCTCTGCTCCGCAGGGAGCCTGCTTCCCCCTCTCACTCTCTGCCTGCCTCTCTGCCTACTTGTGATCTCTGTCAAATAAATAAATAAAATCTTAAAAAAAAAAAAAGTTTCTTTCCTGTATCTACAAGTCTGTTTTGTTTTATTCATCTGTTTTTTAGATTCCACATATTTAGAAATCTAAATTTCTCCAACTTACTTCACTTAGCATAATACCCTCTAGATTCATCCATGTTGTTGCAAATAGGAAGATTTCATTGTCTTTTTATGGGTTTCATTCTCTTTTATGGTCTCTCTTATGGGTGAGTGATATTCCATTGTGTGTTTGTGTGTGTATGTGTATATATAGTTATATAGATATAGATATATATAGATATAATGGGTATATGCATATCCATTCATTTGTTGAGAATTTTTACATATACATTCATCAGGAATATTAGCCTATAATTTTCTTCTTGTGGGGTCTTTGGTTTTGGTGTCAGGATAATGCTGGCCTCAAAGTGTTCCTTCCTCTTCAATTTTTTGTAATAATTGGAGAAGGATAGATATTAACTTTTTTTATGTTTGGTAGAATTCACCTGTGAGGTCGTCTGGTCCCGGGCTTTTGTTTTTTAGGAGCTTTTTAATTACTGATTCAGTTTTATCACTTGTAATCAGTCTATTCGGGCTTTCTATTTCTTTATGATTCAGTCTTGGAAGGTTGGGTATTTCTAGGAATTTATCCATTTCTTCTAGGTTATCCAGTTTACTGTTGTATAGGGACTGGGTATTTTTCCCTGTGTTATCTCCAACATTTACTGTAATGCCTGGCAATGCCTAGTAAATACTGAGTAAAACCTTGTTGAATCAGTAAGTGAAAAACAAATCTTCCCCTGGGAGAAGTAACATATTGATTCAATAGCAGAAAAGGCACACAAATTAGGGGAAATTACCTCAGGAACTTCGTGGAGAAGATGAAATTAGGACTGGGCAGATGGGGTGGCATTTATGGTGGGAGGAACTGTCTGAACAAAAGTATCTAGATGAGACTAGGTAAAAGATGTTCATAAAATATTGAAGAATCTAGCTTTATTAGAGTGGAGGATATATGGTGAGAAAATGAAGAATGGCCAAATTATGAAGGGTTTTGAAAGACAGGGTTTTTAGACATACTATAGTTGTAAACTGAGACCCATTCATGATTTTAGAACAAATGAATGACATTAAAAAAGTACTTTTTAAAGAAGATTGATCTGGGAAATGTATACAGAAAACACTGGACAAGGATGGTTCTACATAATCAAAGGCAGTTAAGAGGTCAATGTACCATAACATATGAATAAGGAGATGAGGTAAATTAAATTACTATTTCAAATATTCATTCCCTCTCTCTCCCACCCTACATCTCTCACCTCTTGGCTCTGGGCTTGATGATATGATCTGCTTTAGCTGCTAGAATATTAGTAGGACTTGAGAAGCACTTGTGTGATTGGATTTATTTCAGCGGTCATCAAGAGAAGAACATGTCTTAGCTAGCCTATAGAGAGAGAGAGAGAGGTGGGAAGTGGCTGAGCCCCAGCTGACCTCAGGCAGCCCACAAACACCTGATAAATACTAAATATTTGTTTTAAACCATTGGGTTTTGGTGTGTTTGTTATACAGCAATAGTAACTGATACAGGGGATAAGGATGTGAGAGTGGTATAGAAAGAAGGAAGGGAATGATTATGATATATTTCTGAAGGATAAATTAATTGGTTGAAATAAGTTCTGGCCATAATGAAATAAATTTATATGTTAAAAAATGGAAAAGAATAGCTTTAAAAACCTTTTTTCCTTTATTGAATAAATTGAGAATATCTGAATAAGAAAATCTGAAGTAAATGAATAACATTATTATTCTTAAGAAGCAGTCACTTAGGTATATTCTTTCTCTTCTGGGGGTAGATTTATTTTTCTATTCAGCAAGTGTTTGCTTTATGCATTTGCATTCGCAATGGTCCTTATTTGGTCAAATCCTTCTTTTGGAAAGTGTACCAGTTAGTTAATTATCTACTTAGGAGGGAAGATGATGTCACTGGAAAACATTTTATTCTTGTGAATTTACATAAACGTAGAATGCAAATAAAATAACATTTTTGAATAGTCCCCTGCACATTTTTACTTTGGGAGAAAATAAAAATTGCCTATTTCTGGTAATTTTTTTTCTTTTGTAGACTATAGGTAATTTGGAGTGACTAATCCAGCTGTCTTTACTCAATTATCTGGCTTGCTTCTGGCAAGAAGCACATTAATGGAAGAAATCAGAGGGGACATTACAATTAGAAGAGCAAGGAAGAACTATATAATGCTTTGCTTATAAGAATCACCTATTGTTGCTGGGGAAATTGCATTGCAATATTTTAATTTGGAAGTCAAATCAGTCATCCTTGTCTAGACATAATCCTCTGACTATGGAGGAAAGTGCTTCTTTGCCCTTCCACCAAACTTCCTGCTGCAAATCCGCTTTTACCTGTGATCCACTGTGTGGATTCATATTACTGTGGGCAAGCAGCTTCTGATTATTTCACATGCAGAAAAAAAGGGCAGGAAGGAGGGAAGGTGGGGTGGGAGTGGGGAGAAGAGGAGAAAAGAAAGAGAAAAAGAGGAAAATGAATGAAAAATTCTCTACAGGGTTACTGGAGGTCAATAAATATGGCTGAGGTGTATGTACTACTTATCAAGGTTTGTCATACTGTCTTACCCTGGCTATGTTCTTTCTGGGATTTTTTTTTTTTCTCCTAAGATTTTACTTATTTATGAGAGAGAGCAGGAGCAGGGAGGAGAGGGAGAAGCAGGCTCCCCTGCTGAGCAGGGAGCTGGATGCAGGGCTCAATCCCAGGATGCTGGGATCATGACCTCAGCCAAAGACAGATGCTTAACCTACTAAGCCACCATAGGTGCCCCAGCTATATTCCTTCTAAAAGCCACACACCTTGGCACAAAACTGCCACCTCAAGTCTGTGAAATACCCTCTTCTATCATTATAAAAACTCAGCTTTAACATATTTCTGGGAAGACAAATGTTCTTAGACATATTTTACAAATGAAGACTAGGATGCAGCTGGGAGTACCTAGGCAATACTTGGCTGGTTCTGTTAAGAAAGTAAAGTAGTTCTAGGGGCTGGATTTCCCCTAACCCACTTCTGGGGATGCCAAAAGAGAAGAAAAAAGGTTGAGGAATCCTAGAACCTGACATTGAAACTTAAGGAGCTCCTAGGAGACAGAAGGAGATTAGGTCCAGGTGTGAGGAGCTATCAACTCAAAAGCAAGGGGCCATCCTATGCTCTGGATCAGAGTCAGATAGGGAAGTGCTCTCTAGCTTGGATGGAGAGTGATAAAAAGCAAGCCAATGAACAAAACTCATACATACAGGAGATTAGTGCTTAAGCATTTAGCTCTCCCTCTCCCCCTTTCCTTTCAATATGCCATGAGAGAGGTGATTGTCATTCAGAGAGCTAGCTTTTGACAAAGAGTAGTGACACAGGCCAAGGGATAGGAATGTTTCAAAGCCAGTTGCCAAGTTGATGGTGGAGAGAACAAGTAGAATGAGTGATAGAGGGTGAATTTTACACCAGAGACCTTCTAAGAAGAGCATTCCCTCCCCAATGCCAAATACAGTCAGATGAGTGCTAGACAGGGCCTAGGCTTTTACTGCTTCAGCTTGGAAACATTACCAGCCAAAGTAGAAACTTTCTGAGATGTAAGCAGTATAAAAGAAGACAAACTGAACAACCTGTACTAGATGAAGTACTATTAATGTACCAGGTAGAAGAAAAAGATTTTTAAAGCATAATAAAGATTTTCAAAAAAATAAGGGAGATTATTAGGAACACAAAACAGACAAAATCATTATAAAAATGAATCAGTGAAAGAAACTGGGCATCAAAACATGAGACTTGAAATAAAGAACTCAACATATCTGAAAATAAATTAGTGAACTGGAAGATCAGCTGAAGAACTCTCCCAGGAGGCAATAGGCAAGAAAATGTAAAAGGAAAGGTAAGATATACAGAGGATAGAAGTTTAAAAAAAAGTTGAGATCTATAAATAGGAGTCTTGAGAAGAGGGAACAAATAGATGGAGGAAGGAAGTCTTGCCATTTGCGACACTATGGATAGACCTTTAGATTGTGCTTAGTGAAATAAGTCTGACAGAGAAAGTCAAATACTGTATGATATAACTTACATGTGGAATCTAAAAAAGCCAAACACATAGAAACAGAGAGTAGAAGGATGGTTGCCAAGAGCTGGGAGTGACAAAAAGGAGGAAATAATGGTCAAAGGGTACAAACTTCCATTTATAAGGTGAGTAAGTTCTGGGATCTAATGTACAATATGGTAACTATCATTAACAATATTGTAGGGGCGCCTGGGTGGCTCAGGTTATGATCTCAAGGTCCTCGGATCCAGCCCTGCATTGGGCTCTCTGCTCAGCAGAGAGCCTGCTTCCCCCCTTCTCTCTGCCCGCCTCTCTGCCCGCTTGTGATCTCTGTCTGTCAAATAAATAAATAAAATCTTTTAAAAAATTTGTATTCCTGAAAGTTACTAAGAGTAGATCTTAAATTTTTCATAACACACAAAAAAGGTAATTATGTGAGGTAATGAATGTGTTAACTAACCTTATTGTGATGATCATTTCATAATATATGTGTATCAAATCATCACATCCATCTTAACACAATGTTCCCGGTCAATCATATCTCAGTAAAGCTGGAAAAAAGCCCAAAAACCAAACCAAATAAATGAAGGAAAGGAAATACTTGAGGAGATAATAACAAGAATTTTTCAAAACTGAAGAAATGTATAAGACTTAGATAAAAATCACCATGAACTAGTAAATAGAGTAGATGAAAAAAGAAATCATACCTAGGCATAATATACTAACATTTAAGACCATCAACCAAAAAAGAAAAACTCTACAAGCTTCTAAAATGGGGGTGAGGGCTAGGCACAGGGTATTATACCTATCAAGAAACAAGGATGAGGTTGCTATTACCAACATTAAATGAGTTAATGTATGTAAATTGCATCAAACACTCCCTTGCACAGTAAACATTCTTTAAGTGTTAACTATTTTATTATCAAACTTTTCCTAGATGGAAGAAGACAGTAGAGTAATATTTGTGTTACAGTTAACATAGAGTATTAAAGGAAGTCCTTGAACTTAGGGTTTTATGATATTCTCAGTAATGTAAGGCTAATAAAATGATAAGATTTCCATAAAATGTACCCTTGGACGGGTATTTCCTGTAGGAAAAAATCGATCACTCTGCTCCAAATGCAACCCTTGTGGCCCCCAGTGGTGCGTGGTATCCTCCTCTACTGGGTTGTGAATATACGACCAATACACTGCTATCAATCTCATATGTCTCAAGTCAGGTGTCTTGTGTTTGGCCATCTCATATTATTTAGGGTGGGAAAATCCCTCCCTCCCCAAAGGGGTGACCAGAAGGCAATCAAAACATAGCTAATATGGGATATAGATTTAAATATATTCATCAGAAAAGAAGAAAGTCTAAAAACACATGAGCTAAGAATTTAATCAAAGGGGAAAAAACAACAAAGCAATGAAATAGAGAATAGTAATAAAACCTGGATAAAATATATAATTTGGGGAAAAAACCCAAAAAAAGCATAATTGGCCCAAGAAGAAATAGAAAAGTTTAGTAGACTGATACAATTACATTTTTTATGGTAATCAAAGCTTTTTTTTTACAATTTTACAGTTGAGTTTTACTAAATTATTAAAGAACTGTTAAACTTTATATGAGTTATCCCAGAAAATACAAAAAGAGGGAAAACTGCTCAAGTAATTTGATAAAGCCAATAAAACCTTGATTTCAAACCCAGATGAATACAGTATAAGAAAAAAAAATGTAGATCCACCTTACTTATGAATATAGATGAGAAAATTCTAAATAAAATTATTAGCTAATGGAAGGATGCTGTCTGTTAAAAAAAAATAGCATCGCAATAAGTTTTTCTCTTGAGAATACAAAGGTCATTCAACATAAGAAAATGTACACATTAAGGGACTAAAAGAAAAAGATCTATGTCATTCAAATAGCAGTAGAAAAAGAATTTGATAAATATGATTTTTAAAAACTGTTACTAAAAGGAAATTTTTTTTCCCTAAATAAAGTTTATTTACTAGAACTTTACAACCAATATTATACTGAATAGAGAAATTTTGGATGTTGGCTGCAGTGTACCATTATTTGATACAATACCAGAAGTTCTGGCCAAAAAATAATATTTGAAACAAAATAAGAGGTATAGGATTAAAATGGAACAAACAACTATTGTTTTGTGTATCTACATTAAAAAAAAACTCAAAGAGATTAACAGACAAAATATTAAAGTATTAGGAGTTTTTCGAGAGTTTGGCAAATCTGTCAAACAAAAACAGTTTGGAAATTTCAACCAGCAATAATTAGCTTAAAAATATTAATAGGAAAGAGAGACCATTTGCAGTAACATTCAAACCATAGTGCCTAAGAACTAAAGTATTAATGCACAAAACTTCATGGAAAATTTTAGAATTCTATTAAGAATGTAAAAGAAAATCTTAGTAAATAGATAAAATGACAACATAACATTTTTTTCTTTCAGTATTGACCTGAAAGTGTTAATAAAATTCTAGCAATATGTTTTTAGGAATTTAACCAACTGATTATAAGATATATGAAGGAATACAAGTCCCCAAGTTACTACGACAATTTTTAAAAGGAAAAGCAAAGTCATTTTTAAATGACTCACCTCAGACATTAAGATATACTGCTGACTCTTAGCAATAGAAACAATACAGTTTGGGTAGAAGAACAGAGACTAGTATGATTGAACAGAGAGTGTATAAACAGACCCATGAACATATAAAAACTAGAATATGATTGAGAAAGCATTACAAAGCAGTAGAGAAAGCTAGATTTTTTTAATGTATGACTCTGACTGTGCTGATTTACCATATAAAGAATAAAGTAGCTCTCTACTTCACATCATATAGTATAAACTATAAAGCTTACATATTAAACTATAAAACTAATAAATAGAATGTAAAGGAATGTTTTCTAACTTCTTCCTAAGGAATGGCTTCTTGGATCAAGGAAGTATACACAATACAGCAAAATTGATGGCCATAACTGTATAAAGTTTAAGAATTTCTATTCAGTGAAGGGCACCATAGACAAGGCTAATAGAGAGGTCACTGGAAGAAAATGTTTGCTAGCTCTTAAGAGAGTTTCTAGTAACTAAAAAAAATAAAAATACAGAGAAAAGGAACCATGCCTATAGAAGCGATACGCAAAATGGAAGATAGCCAATGAATAGATGAAGAAATGTTCAACCTCATTAGTAATCAAGAGAAAACAAAGGAAATTAAAACAACGTGAAATGTCATATTTTACTAACCAGAGACACAAAAACCAGAAATAGGATAATATTAAGTAGTGGTGAGATATGCGTGGAAATAGGAAAACCAGAGCACTGCTGGGAGGAATGGAAACAGAAATAGCCATTCTGGAGAATAGTCTGTTACTACTTATGTTTAAATACTTATGCATATGTATACATAAAAAATATATTTAATTGTATAAATTGCATCTATATTCTCTATTTGCTGACCTATCAATCCCATTCCTGAGTTTATACCTTAGAAGATATACTCACAGATCTTCAGAAGTTATATATAAGGATGTTCATGTGAAGTGGTATGTGATAAGTTACTTGGTAAGTGCCTGGAGGGGACGTAGGTGCAATCACCAGGAAAATGCATAAATAAAATGTAGCAGATGCATTTAAAATACCGTACAGTGGATAGAAGCATACTCTCAGTGTACATACGGCAACATGGATCGATCCTAAAAACACAGTGTTAAGTGACAAAAGCTTGTGCATATTCAGGGGCATCTTAAGCAAATTAGAATGGCGATCTTGGTGAAGGAGCAGGCGTTGGGGTTGAAAGGGGAAAAAAAACAGAAATAAAACAAGAGAGACGATTGGCATAGAGCCAGGAATTGAGTGTAATGAACAGAACTGTGCTTCTGGTGTCCCAAAGAAAAAAAGTCCCGATGCCTTGTCTAGTTGCTGACACAAATTCTCCCACAATTTCAAAATATAAGATGTAAACATACACACATGCATGTACACACACACACACACACACGCCCTGAAGGAGCCAAGCCATACAAAAACGCTTTTAAAGCCTTAACTGGAAGAGCTTATTTTTGTGTCTAACAACTAGTTAAATCAATTAAGGCAGTTAAACTGGTTTATGCTTTTATTTTCCTCTTCTCCTTACACAGATTTCTCTGCCCTGTCAGCATCACACCCACATCAGTTACTCCCCACAACTTTAGTGAATCAATAATATTAAAGGCTGAAAAGGAACTTGTGAAGATAAAATTCAAATTAATTTGGTCAAATATACCCACTCCATGTACTGAACCTTCTTGGTGCAGGTTATTTGGGGAATCAGGTAATTAAGCAGCAATTTTGATTAGTAGATTGCCAACAGGAAATTAAACTCCAAACTTTTGCTCAGTGGTAAAATTCTTGTCTAAAATGTCAAGAAGATGTTTCATCAAAATAATCGAAAGAGAAAGTGGAGTTTATTAACTACTTAAGAAACTGAAAATATAGTTAGTTGGAGTATTGCTACTTTCCAAAACAATACCATTAAAATATTCAAGTATGAGTAGTTAATATTTATTAAGAGCTTACAATAGCTGAGAATCCTGCAGGCACCTTATCAGGTGGTTGTTATTATCATCTTTTTTTTTTTTTTAAATGAGGAAACTGAGGCTTAGAAACAGAAAGTATTTAGCTGAAGATTATATAGTTACTAAATGGCCAAGATAATGAAAAACAACAACCACCAGATTTAAGAGGTGTTTCCTTTTTCTCATAGGAAATCCTTTGTATATGTATGTAATGGCAGAGGAGCTAATTCTGAACTGTAGTATTAACTCTAGGTTGAAAAGAGGGTGATTTGTGGAGTCATGCCTCTTCCCAGTAGGCAAGTTTCTGTTCCCCTGCTGCCGATTAGCGTACCTGATCAAAATTTTGACCTCCATTCTATGTGCCTTTCCTGCCCTCTGGAACTCATGATATGAGGTCCCAGCTCATTAGACCTGTTCAAGCCAGACTTCAGTACATTGTCAGCCCTAGGGATCTGTTTGGTCTGGTACTAAGTTCTGTTTTCACCTAAGAGGAGAGAACATCCCAAGCAACCCTATTTTCTAAGAACTGTGAGTTAAGACACTGTGCAAGTAACTCTTTGGGGTTTGTTCCAAGGTCAATAGTTATTACTAGTCATTGTGTTTTCTATTATCCTGTTTCTTTCCTTTCTCTCTCTCTTTCTGTCTCATTTTATTTTTGCTGTGAGCAAGTCTTAAAATATGTTGGGCTGTTTCCATTATGTACCAGAGCTAAAATTTCTTAAGAAGCTATGAACATTGGAGAAAGATGGTGTATGGGCAATCATATCAGGAAGTCATGATAGTTAAAACCCTAGTTTATGTCCTAAAAAGCTCACTAAACCAGGAAACAGGAGATCCTTGCAGTCCTATTGAGCAGTTGGTTTACCTCTTTTGGGCTTTCATTTTGTCATCTATAAAATGACTGCCCTGGGCAGATAATTTCTAATGTCTCTATTAAAGTTTAATGTGCTCCTGGTAAATTAATGCATAATTAGAAGCAAAATGGAATGAGATTAAGAAAATGCCCAGGTTATAATATTTGAAGGCTATCTATGTGTCAGCACAGCAAATGTAACCTAAGGGTCATGAACAATAACAGAACAATGAGAAGGTCAAAGGCAGGAGGCTCTGGGCATAAAAACAAGCAGTTGTGGTTCTTAAATTTGGATATAATGAGTCAGAACCACAAGGTAATCCTTTCATGACAAATAGGTATGGCCAGACCATTCCTAGAAAGAGGGGCTGATGCACTGATTCTCATGGTATGAGTTTTTTTAACTGGCATCTTAAATGTGGTTTTTAATATTGTTGGAGTAATAGACTTCTTTTAGAATCTGGTAAAATCTAGTCCTTCTACCTCAGGAAAATACAAGTATGAACACATACCATTTTACATATAGTTTTAGAAGTTTATAGACACCATGCATTCAGCCTCCAAATTAGCAACCCTAAAGGTATAAATGATCTCTAGGTCATCCATAGGGTTAGTTGACTATTTTCTTGTAGTTTTAATGTTTATAACCTGGCTCATTCATTCATTAAGTCTTTCAGCAAATGTTTATTGATCACCTAGTAGGTATTGAGAATCCAAAGTTGAAACACATAGTGTGCCTTCGGTAAGGAAGTAAGGATAAGGTAAGTATAGAAAGTACAAATTAGGAGCAGTATATGTGTAGGGCAAGGTTTCCCAGCCTTGGCATTTTGAGCTCGATAATTCTTTATTTTGGGAGCTATCCCATGGGTTGTAGGATGTTTAGCAGGATCCCTGATCTTACCTACTAACCACTGATAGCATCCCCACTCCAGGCTGAGGTACCCAAAAATGTGTCCAGACATTGCCAGATGTCCCCTTGTAGGGGAGGAGGTGGGAATTCACCCCTAGTTGAAAATCACTGACTAGAGTAAAGCGCCTCTAAATCTCTTAGCAAAAACTAGGAAATACACAGGAATAAAGACTGGAGGAAGACATGAAAATGTTAGGAAGGACTGCCTTTCTCCCATTCTAGTGTCCATGTAGAAGGATTTGTAAAAGCACATTCATATTCCTGGCCTCTCCTTGCCTCTTTGTTTATTTACTCTGTCCTAAAGAAAATGAAGTGACTGGCCTGATTGGGAAGTTTACAAAAGATCCCTGGCCTTAACAGGCTCAGGTTCTTTTTTTCTCCTCTTAGGATCTGCTGCCTTCAGGGTATACATGTGATAGTACTTCTTCAGGGTCCCCCTTGGTCACCAGAGTAGGGTCTTCTGTAGGGTCTTCCTTGGTCATGGGGGAAGCTTAATCCGATCCAGTCCCATCACTTCAGCTGGTGAGCTGCCCAACTCCAGGGTTCTTCATTAGCATCCTCACTAGGTTCACTCACCTAAAGCCATGACCTCGGATTAGGGCTGCAGCAGTAAGCAGAGTACTATTTTGATCTTCAACCCTCTCATCCTTTGTTTTATTTTTCAGTTTATCCAGAACTGATGAGGCTGATTGAGGCTGTTTGAGAACTGATTGAGGCTCTTCAAAGACTACTTTTCCCAGATGATTAAAATCAGGCAGATAAGTTGGGAGAAGACAGTCTAGACAAAGGAAACATCGTAAACAGAAACAATAAAGTATGAGGTGGTGTGATCTACTCAGAAAACTCTATAGTCAATTCAGTAACCAGAATCTGAAGTACAAGGTGAGGGAAGATTAAGTGGTGAGTTTGGCTGGACAGAGAGGTAGAAGCCAGATGAAGAAATGCCTTCTAGACTGCTTAGAAGAATCTAGACTTTTTTTTCCCCTGAGGTGATTGTGAGCAGTGTGGAGATTGTTATGAGGCAGGACTATTAGGGTGGCTGCTATAGAAGTCAAGTCACTAGAGCCTGTGGGCCTGAGCAAGAGAATTATGGAATCTCCTACAGAGAATTTTAAAAGTAGGACTTATAAGTATAGTGTAAGGTGCTATGCATATAAATTTTATAAAGCATTGATTTTGATTTTGTTTAAAAACAAAAACAAGTAGATGACATTCCACTCTGGGATTTTGTTAATATTATCTTAGATTCACTCACTCAACAAATATTTTTTGAGCAGCAACTGTGGAGTTTACATTTACTAAAATAGGAGATTTTGTGAGAGAAGGGGAATTGGGGTATGCATATCAGAAGCTCAATTTTGGATAAGTGATTTTGAGATGCAGTTTGGCATAGAAGCTTCTACACTACAAGGCATGAAGCGAACAACAGATCTTCTAACTCTCCTTTCCCTAACCGCCCTCCCCCCACATTATACAACCTCCCATTGACCTGTTGGTATAAAACAAAACAAAAAACCTTTTTTATTCCAAGTTTTAAAATTCGCATGACAATTGTGCTATGCTTTAATTTTTCTTTTTAGTTTTATTTTGTCTAATAAAGTAAAATATGCATTAAAATGCCTGGCACACGATAGGCGTTGAATAAATATTTGTTGAATGAATGAATGGTAGTGGGGAAGCCACAGGGCAATTACTCTTTCCTGAAAAGACCACACAGGAATGGAAGGAGAGCAAGGCAATGTTGTTAGTCTAAATAAGAACCACTATATGTCTCAGGCATTTTCAGAAACTCAATGAGCAATGAGAAATCCAGAAATCTTCTACTTCTATAGACCCCAGAGACTTGGACAAAAGCCTTCAAACAACATATTCCATTAAAGAAAGAACTTTTGAAGAGAAAAATACTATGTTTTTTTTCCCCCTTTCTTAATCTTAGCCTTACAACTCAAACCAAGCATAAAGAATTGGCAGTACTTTTTTTTTTTTTTTAAGAGAAAAAAAGCCTTCCTGCAATGAAAGATAGAAAGCTCAACAGTGTTCCCAGCCAGCAAGAGAGTGGTTTTGTAGCATTATGGGAAGAGATATTAATTTGGGAGCTATGTAGTCTAAATTGACTCATTGGTAATTTAAAATAAAGTCTTTGGGAAGAGACCTAAGGATCCATGTGCAAGACAGACTCATTGGATGAGATTTGTAATCTGTGCAGGAGAACTCTTCAGAGCTCTCTTCCGGAAAACGAGCAGGAATCTCACACAGTAACCCCAGAACTGAGGTCTGTGTTTGTCGCACAGTTGGGTATAAATGCTTAAGAAGGGGAAGAGCTTTTACATTCAAAGGAAGAGAAAGGCTGCTTCATTGTAAAGGAAATGTTATAATTTGGTGGGCTTGAAGGCAGGGATAACTGAAACAAAGATTCTAATTTTTTTGAACGTATCGTGTAATTGTCATTTGCAGCCCATGAGAAGCAGATGCTAAGATGAAGTAGAGTTCTAGTGGTATTGGCAGGCCAGGGAATGGAGGAGGAATATAAGTTAGGGAAGATAAAGGAGGGAGAAAGCTGACTTGGCCAGGGAAAGCCTTCGGACTAAAATGTGGTTCTGACATCTATACGAGGAAAGGAATCTGGGGAAACTGAATTCAACAGGAAGAACCTCAGACCAGGATAGAAATCAGTGTCTTGGCCCACCCAGCAGGGAGCTTCCAAGCACAGGTAACTGGCTTTAGGAGACTGAGTTAGGCAGAGTGGCCAGGCCCTAATACTCTAACCATGCCCAGCCACTGGCGGAATACTTCCCGGAAGACATGGCCTCAGCTCAAAAGCTGAGGAGAATCCTGAAGGCTCTGCAGCCAGAAGATGTTAACTAAGCATGTTTCCTGCAGATGAATGGGAAGCTGCTTCTTGAAGGGAGATATGACCAGGGAACCCCCATGACTATCACACAAAATACCATGGTCTTAGTGAGGCCACCTCACTATACAAGTGAGGTGACCTAATACACTTTGGTGTATTAGGTGTATTCAGTAAATGTACTGGAAACCTGGCTGACATTGCATAAAATATAATGCATAATGTTTGCTGGAGCACATCTTATAAAAAGACCAGATCTCTTCATCCATGTTTTTGAAATAGTGCTGCCATACCTTTGTAGAGCATTTTAAAATTTTCTATCATTAGTTCTTCACAACTTTGTAAGGTAAAAGCAAACAGACGCAACAACATGTGGGAATTTTTGAAATATCGTTTATAATAGCATCATCAAATATCAAATATCTGGTAATAAATATCTAGTAGTAGTACTAGTAGTAAATATCTAGTAATAGTGCTAGTAGTAAATATCTAGTAATAAATAGTACTAGTAGTAAATAGTATATTTACTAGTACTAGTATAAATAGTATCAGTGGTAAATATCTAGTAATAAATCTAGCAAAGATACTTAAAACTTCTACTCTAGAAATTATAAAACTTTTCTTAGAGAAATTAAGGAACTAAATGGGAAGATAAACCATACCTGTGGATTAAAGACTCAGTATTTTTTACATATCCATTCTTCTCAAATTGATCCATAAATGCAATGCAGTCCCTAAAGACTATTTTTTAAAAATAAACTTTATTGAGGCAAAATTAACATAGAATAACTTGCACACATTTTAAGTGCATATTTTAATAAGTTTGAAAAAAGTAGACTCCAGTGTATCTATCACCACAATAGAGATATAAAACATTTTTTATCATTCCCAAAAGTTCCCTCATGCTACTTTACTGTCACCACTCTGCCTGAGTTCTAGGAGACTGCTGATCTGCTCCCCATTTTGTCTTTCCTAGACATTCATATAAATGGAATCAAATAGATGCTCTTTTATGTCTTGCTTTTTTTTTTAGCCACAAAATGCTTTTCAAATTCATCCATATTGTTGCATATGTTAGTAGATTGCTTTTTTATATTACAAATTGCTATTCATACATTCACCACAATTTGCTTATCTAGTCACCTGCTGGGGGATATTTGGGATTTTTCATTAGGGGCTTCTAAGAATAAGGCTATTTAAACATTCATCTTAAAAAAATTCATTTTCAACTTTTTGTGTAGACTGCGGTTTCTCAGCTTCAAAACTATTGACTTTAGGTGTGGCAAATCTTTTTTGTTAATTTATGCCTTGTGTATTGTAAGATTTTTAGCAGGATCCCTGTCTTCTACCTACTAGATGCTAGTATTCCCCAGTAGTGGCAATAAAAAACCGTCTCCAGACCTTGCCAGTGTTCTTTGAGTGGGGGGCATGGGAGTGTCAAGACTCACCTTCAGTTGAGAAACTATTGTAAACATTTGTATTCATTGTTCTTAGGTAAATACCTGAGTGGAATTGCTGGGTCATAGTGTAAATGTATACTTAACTTTATAAATAACTGCAAACCTGTTTTCCAAAGAGCTTGTTCCATTTTATACTTTCAAGAGCAATGCATGAGAGTCCTAGCAGCTCCACACATTTGCCTGCGGTTGGTACTATCATTTCTGTTTTAACAATTCTAGTGAAGGTAAACAGTGTCTTGTTAGATTTTCATGGTTACTCATGCTATTGAGCATCTTGTTCTTATTATATTTGCCTTTTAAGTCATTGTCTTTTGCTCAATTTTCAATTGTTATTGTTCTTTTAATTGTTTTTATAGTTCTTTGTATGTTCTGTATATGATCCCTTCATCAGATATATATGTTGCAGATGTTTCTCTCACTCTGTGACTTATTGACCTTCTCAGTGGAGATGAAGTGTTTAACTTATCATTATTTTTTTTTTTAGGTTAGTAACTTTGTGTTCTTAAAAAAAAAAAAAAACTTTGTTTTTATCTTCCCAAATTTGTGAAGATATTCTCCAGTGTTTCCTTAGAGAAACTTCAGGTTTCCAAGTTTCATATTTTGAATTATGAACGATTTTGAGTGCATTTTGTGGGTAGAGTAAGATAGGAGTTGAGATTCATTTTCATCCTTGTGAATATCTAGTTCAATATTTGTTAAAAACGTTTTTCTCTTTGGTGACTTGACTAGAATTCAGTTGACTATTATATGTGAGTCTATTTCTGGACTTTCTCTTCTGTTTATCTAATTGTCCACTCCAGTGTTTCTTAACCTTTTTATTATTACCCTCCAACAAACCTTCCTAGACATTTTTATTCCTAATCACCCCTTTCTCCCATGAACTTTTAATGTCAGATACATATTGTGTATTATTTTATGCACCATAGGTATACCTGTGCTTTATATGTGAAAAGAATAAGAACATTTTCTTCCAAAAACCAATTTCTACCTGCTTGAAGGTGATACTACTCCCATTGAGAATGCATTATCTATTCTCATACTAATACCACATTGTAGCTTTATCGTCCATCTTGAAATGAGGTGGTATAAGTCTTCCACCTTTGTTCTTTTTAAAAATTGTATTGGCTGTTCTTATCCTTTGTTTTATGATAAGTTTTGTAATCAGCTTGTCGATGCCTTTCTAAAACTGAATGCTGAAATTCTGTTACTGTTCATGAAGGAGTAATAGGCATGGCATTTATTTTTTCATTTAAACCATGTGGGGAAAAAAAAGAAGGAAGAAAAAAGAAACCATATGGAAGATTCTACAAAATACAACTCTATTTTTCAGATGCTAAAGAACAGATGGTTCAGGACTATGGTCCCCAAGAGAAGGAAAATAAATAAACTGAGCCAGGTAATCACCTCAGTTTACTGCTTTGAGGCACATTCTGAATTATAGAATAGGAAGAAGGTTGTCAAAGAGAACACAGCAACTTTGCTGAATTGAAGACACAGAGATGAGAGTTCTGGGAATCTGAAGTAGCTGCAACTTGCAGGGAAGAATTCCAGAAGGGAGGCAGCTAAACAGAAGCAGTTTCAGAAATCTATATAGAGCTCCGCCTTGGATTTTTGCTTAACACTAATATTTGTACGCATAGGATAAAACTCTCTGAGCTCAGAAAAAGAACAACGGAGCCATGAGCTAAACTGCTCAGAATTCACACAGGGCTTGGAATTGTTTGAGTTCCCACCAGCCAAATTGGGCATTCCTCACTAGTTAATTGGAATATTCAATAGAGATCTTGGGAGGGTCACCTGTATTATGGTGGGGCTAAACTATCCCGACAGAAACTGCTACTGTAGACACACTCTAAAAATTCTTAAAACACGTCTCATAAAGATCAAACTAAAATAAAATACAACTAATTTAACGATCTACCAGAACTAATTAAAAGCTCTTTAAAGAAAGGCAGCACAGAGCAATCTATACTTTCAATGCCATCCTGATCAAAATACCATCGGCATTTTTCAGAGTGCTGAAACAAACAATCCTAGAATTTGTATGGAACCAGAAAAGACCCCAAATCGCCAAGGAAATGTAGAAAACGAAAAATAAAGCTGGGGGTATCCTGTTGCCTAGTTTCAAGCTATGTTACAAAGCTGAGATCACCAAGACAGCATGGTACTGGCACAAAAACAGACACATAGACCAGTGGAACAGAATAGAGAGCCCAGATATGGACCCTCAACTCTATGGTCAACTAATCTTTGACAAAGCAGGAAAATATATCCAATGGAAAAAAGACAGTCTTTTCAATAAACGGTGCTGGGAAAATTGGACAGCTATATACAGAAGAATGAAACTTGACCATTCTCTTACACCATACACAAAGGGAAACTCAAAATGGATAAAAGACCTCAATGTGAGACAGGAATCTGTCAGAATCCTAGAGGAGACCATAGGCAATAACCTCTTTGACATTGGCCACAACAGCTTCTTTCAAGACATGTCTCCAAAGGCAAGAGAAACAAAGCTGAAATGAACTTTTGGGACTTCATCAAGATAAAAAGCTTCTGCACAGCAAAGGAAACAGTCAACAAAACAAAGAGGAAACCTAGGGAATGGGAGAAGATATTTGCAAATGACACCACAGACAAAGGACTGATATCCAAGGTTCATAAAGAACTTCCCAAACTTAACACCCAAAAAAACAGAAATAATAAGTCAAAAAATGGACAGAAGACATGAACAGACACTTCTCCAAAGAAGACATAGAAATGACTAAAAGGCACGTGAAAAAATGTTCATCATCATTAGCCATCAGGGAAATTCAAATCAAAACGACATTGAGATACCACCTTACACCAGTTAGAATGCAAAAATTGACTAGGCAAGAAACAACAATGTTGGAGAGGCTGTGGAGAAAGGGTAACCCCTTTACACTGTTGGTAGGAATGCAAGTTGTTACAGCCACCTTGGAAAACAGTGTGGAGGTTCCTCAAAAAATTAAAAATGAGCTACCCTATGACCCAGCAATTGCACTACTGGGTATTTACCCAAAAGATAAGATGTAGTGAAAAGAAGGGCCATATGCACCCCAGTGTTCATAGCAGCAATGTCCACAATAGCCAAACTGTGGAAAGAGCAGAGATGCCCTTCAGCAGACGAATGGATAAAGAAGATGTGGTCCATAAATACAATGGAATATTACTTAGCCATCAGAAAGAATGAATATCCAGCTTTTACATCAACATGGATGGGACTGGAGGAGATTATGCTAAGTGAAATAAGTCAAGTAGAGAAAGTCAATTATTGTATGGTTTCACTTATTTGTGGAACATAAGGAATATCATGGAGGACATTAGAAGAAGAAAGGGAAAAATGAAGGGGGGGGGGAATTGGATGGGGAGATGAACCATGAGAGACTCTGAGAAACAAAAGTGAGGGTTTCAGAGGGAAGGTGTGGGGAGATGGGTGAGCCCAGTGAAGGGTATTAAGGAGGGCGTGTATTGCATGGAGCACTGGGTGTTATATGCAAACAGTGAATCATGGAATGCTACATTAAAAACTAATGATGTGCTATCTGGTGACTAACATAAAATAATTTAAAAAGTCAAGAAAGGCAGCAAAATCCAACACTAAACAACATAACATTTACAGAAACTGGCAAACATTCAAAAATTCTTAGACATGTCAAAATCAAGAGACAGTATACTTTATACTCTTTATGTATATCTCAATAATAAAGTGAAAAGATAAAAGACAGAGTTTTTGGTAAAAAGTATTGCTGGAGGAAGCATAGAATATAGTGTGTATCAAACTTTTAGAATTACACAGAAGGTTTGTATTTTTTTAATAATTTTTTTTAAGATTTTATTTATTTATTTGACAGAAAGAGATCACAAGTAGGCAGAGAGGCAGGCAGAGAGAGAGAGAGGGAAGCAGACTCCCCGCTGAGCAGAGAGCCCGATGAGGGGCTCAATCCCAGAACCCTGGGATCATGACCTGAGCTGAAGGCAGAGGCCCAACTGAGCCACCCAGGTGCCCTGAAGGTTTGTATTGTTAGAGCACAGATTCTTGAAGCAACCCCTAGAATTCCTGATTGCTGGGTCAGTTATTGAGGCCAAGAATGTGGATTTCTAGCAAATTCCCAGTGTTACTGCTGCTACTGCTGTGGCCTGCTCTTGAGAACCACTGGGATAGTGGTTAGTTTTAGATTCTAGGGTTAGTTAAATCTACTCAAGCCATGTACTCAGTTTGAAATCTTGGTTGCATTTCTCTCTCTCTTTTAAAAATACAAGTCAGTATGGGAGGTTGGGTGAGCCTGGTGGTGGGTATTAAGGAGGGCCCGTGTTGCATGGAGCACTGGGTGTGGTGCATAAACAATGAATTCTGTTACACTGAAAAGAAATTTTTAAAAAATGTAAAAAAAATACAAGTCAGTATATTTCTTTGTTTGCTTTTTAGAGATGGTTTTCCATTATTGCATTATAAATCCACTGGTAGACACTTAGAAAGTTTGTTTTATTTTATTGAAGTGTATTTTACACACAATGTTACATTAGTTTCAGGTGTACAACACAGTGATTCAATAAACCTGTAGGTTATGCTGTGCTCACCACAAATGTAGCTACCATCTGTCACCATACAACTCTATTATAATACTATTGACTGTATTTCCTATGCTGTACCTTTTATCCCCATGATTTATTCATTCTAAAACTAGAAGCCTGTATCTCCCACTCCCCTTTGCCCATTCCCCACACCTCTGCCCTTTGGCAACTATTAGTTTGTTTTCAGTATTTATATGTCTGTTTCTGCTTTTTTTTTTTTAAAGATTTTTATTTATTTATTTGACAGACAGAGATCACAAGTAGGCAGAGAAGCAGGCAGAGAGAGAGGAAGGGAAGCAGGCTCCCGGCTGAGCGGAGAGCCCAACATGGGGCTCAATCCCAGGACCCTGAGACCATGACCCGAGCCGAAGGCAGAGGCTTTAACCCACTGAGCCACCCAGGCGCCCCTGTTTCTGCTTTTTTATTTGTTTCTTTGTTTCATTTTTTTAGATTCTTTGTAAGAGTGAAAATACATGGTATTTGTCCTTCTCAGTCTAACTTGTTTCATTTAGCGTAATACCATCTAGGTCCATCCATGTTGTCACAAAAGGCAAGACCTCATCCTCTCTTACGGCTGCATAATTTTCCTTTATATATATATGTGAGATATGTATATATATATTATAGATACTCCTATACACACACATATATAGATACCGATATAGATCTTACATTTTCTTTATCCATTCATCTCTCAGTGAACACAGGTTGCTTCCATATCTTGGCTATTGTAAATAATGCTGTAAAAAGCATAGGGATGCATATATCTTTTTAAATTAGTGTTTTCATTTTCTTTGAGTAAATGCCTAAAAGTGGGAATTATTGGATTATATGGTATTTCTATTTTTAATTTTTTTGAGGAACCTACATATTATTTTCTACAGGGGCTACGCTAATTTACATTCTCACCAATAGTGCATGAGGGTTCCTGTTATCTCCATGGCCTCACCAACACTTGTTATTTCTTGTTTCTAGTCATTATGTAGTCATTTTTGTTTCTAGTCATTATGACACATATAAGACAATATCTCATTGTAGTTTTGATTTACTTTTCCCTGATCCTTAGTGATGTTGAGAATCTTTTCATGTGTCTGTTTGCCAACTATATGTCTTCTTTGGAAAAATGTCTATTCAGGTCCTCTGCCCATTTGTCAGTTGGACTATTTGAGTAGTTTTTGTGTGTTTGTGTGTGTTGAGCTATATAAATTCTTTATATATTTTGGATATTAGCCTCTTACAGGATATATCATCTGTAAACATCTTCTCCCATTCAGTAGGTTGCCTTTTCATTTTGTTGGTGGTTTCTTTCACTGTGCAAATTTGGTTACATTTTTTTGATCTCTCAAATCTTTGATTTTCTTTTTTGTAAAATAGGGGTAATAAAGGTACCCCATATGATTGATATGAGGATTAAATGAGATAATATACCCAGTAAGTGTGCGATAAAAGCTACTTTATTATTATTAATAGTGTTATATATAGTTAACTATTTTTATTATTATCATCACTGAGAACAAACTTATGTTTTCTTTGTTTATTCTGTGGTCCTAAGTTAGCTGGTTTGTTGTAGTTAAATGTGAAAATCCTTTTTAATCCAACTTCTTATTTTTCTTTTGTTTATACAACTGTTTTCCAAAATATTCCTTTGGGGCTAAAATTTTCCATGCTTGGTTTAAGCCAAAAAGATGAGTTGGGGTTTTTTTTTAAGGCAAACGAATAAAAAATCAGTTAAACCTTGCTGAGTTGTGGGAATAGGGGGAAAAAGTAATTTTTATTGCTTTAGAAAAACAACCTCATGGAAGTATCTAAAGAATAATATAAACATAAAATAAGTTCAGTTTGGCATAATAATGATTCTTGAGGACAAAACTTAAATTAGCAACCTTGGAAAAATAGAGGGTTTTTTCATCTAGGATTTTACTGACTTTAAATTAATTAAATTTAAGCTTCTTAAGGGAAAAATTAGTGTTAAGATAGGATACTGGAGATGACAAATAGAAAAATCTCTTACAACAACATTGTTCTATGGAACAATTAAGGTACTAGTGGAAAAGCAGCTGTCCATGAAGAAATCCTTTCCTGTACAGAAGTATCCAGTAACCAGCTCCATAACACCTCATTGACTTAACCCTAGAAGGAGTTTTGATATAGTTTTGAAATACAAATTCCCAAACCCTTTGAAAAATAGACCTAAGATATACCTTTGGTCAAATTTTAACTATGATAAATACCACAACTAGATCTACATGTAGTGTGGTAGGTATATCATTCTTCAAAATACTTTCTTCCTGTGAAGATTGATGTCAAACCTGGTTAGGTGACTTACTTTGGCCAATGTGAAACATGGGTGAAAGTGATATTGCCGTATCAGAGCAAAAGCTTTAAAAACCATTAGATGAGGGGCGCCTGGGTGGCTCAGTTGGTTCAGTGTCTGCCTTTGGCTCAGCTCATGATCCCAGGGTGCTGGGATTCAGCCCCACATCCGGCTCCCTGCTCAGAGGGGTTGTCTGCTTCTTGCTCTCCCTCTGCCTCTGTCCTTGCTTATGTTCTCTCTCTCTCTAAAGTGAATAAATAAAATATTTTAAAAAATAAATAAATAAATAAATAAATAATAAACAAATCAATAAATGCCACTATTTGGCTTTGCCCTCTTTATTTTCCCTCCGCTAAAGACTATGTAATGTCCCAGATGGTGAACTGTTTTTTTAGTTGGGGTCCTAGAATGAAGAAAATAAAGTGCGAAGTCACAGGTGGCCAGTGACAGATGAATAGTAGAAGCAAGAAATAAACTTTTTTTTTTGGCTAGGCCATGGAGAATTTAAGATTTCTTGTAATTGCAACATAACTTACGCCAACACACACACACACGCACAAACACACACAAACACACACAAACACACATTATACATTGCCCCCCAACACACATAAACATTATATACCCACCGCCACACACATCATATATGGTGGTGCTCTCTGCAAAATTGGACTTATGTTGGCCAGCCCTATGGATACACGTCTCAAATTTTTAAAAAGGCTTCTCTCACTAATAACGTCAACTAAGAGGAAGAGAGGCAGGGAGAAGATAGGGAGAAGATGCTCTTGGTAGATAAAGAAGACCAGAAATCTGAGTCTACTTCCAGATTAACTTTTTATCGTTTTTGAGAGCCAATGGTCAATTCAAATTTCACTTAGGACCCCCTGTGAAATATTGAATGTTTGTGCCTATCTTTGTACCACCAATAGGCCTAACCCAATAAAACAAATAGTGTATACATTTAATTATGTTTGGACAAACAAATGACTGATAATGACACTGACCATAGAAAATAGAGACATTTTTTTCTCCCTGAATTATGATGAATCTATGAAATTAACACCATGGATATTTTCCTAGGGAAAATATTCTTAGAGACTCTTTGGTTGAGTGGGAAAAATAGGATGAGAAGGGAAGGGAGCAGTGGTGAAGGATAAAGAGAACTAGGTGGTATCAGCCAAGCAATTTGGATTAATTAACTATTTTTTTTTAAAAGTAGATGACAACAAAATATAACAGCTAATATGTCTTTCCAAATAGCTTCACAAAGTGTCAGATTTGTCTGGGAATCTTTCCAATAATAATGCATGTTGCCATGCTTTAAAGAGACTAAAGATAATCTATAGCTCACAAAAAAGAACAGGTCTAAAGGTATTAGGCCATATGTAATTTTCTTGGGTCATAATTTCAAAGAATTCTCTAAGTCTGTGGAATCCATTAAGTAAATTGTGTGAACTCTCTTAAAGTCAAATTGTTTATTACCAATATTTTATAGAAGGTCAGAATTTGAGTATTTTTATTAAATATATTTTTGGCTTTCATTTTTTAAAAATCATAAGTTAAATAACCATGGTTTGGG
Source organism: Martes martes (assembly GCF_963455335.1). NCBI lineage: Eukaryota > Metazoa > Chordata > Mammalia > Carnivora > Mustelidae > Martes > Martes martes. Next base: position 41,882,688 of record NC_137899.1, read on the forward strand.
CTCATCAAGCAGTTTAAACTGTTTTTGAAAAGTTTTGGGTTCAATAAAACCCAAGCTGCTTTTTGCCAAGCACCTTTTCCTCTCATTTTAAAAACCATATGTATTTTAAGGGAAATTTAAGCCATGTGTTTTTGATTCATTTAAATTTAAATAATCAAAATGGTGTTTTTTATAAGCTGGTTGATGTCAAAGAAGCTTTTTGAGCCTTTTAAAGAAACTTTTATTCTAAAAACAAGAAGCAATGATGTGCCAAGTATAAATACATTTCAACACCAAGAGACTTGTATTCATTTGTAACAGCAGACCTCTGAATCTGAGTCCTTTCTATATCTGGCAGAGATAGATCATTCCTGTTCTGTAACATATTGGGGCCTGAACTCCCCAAAGCTAACTAGCTTTTCAGTGAAATAAATGTATTAAAGCTGTAAAAAGTAAGAAAAATGGTAATGTTTGTTAAAAATTTTTAGGAGATCATTGGTACTATGAGAGGTTGTTTAGCCAAATGGAAAGGGTTTTCCTTTGTCTGTTACACATTTATTGAGTTTCTGTTGTGGATATGGTACTTGGTGGTGGGGAAAGATACTAAGATGAACATCTTTGGAATTCCTTACTCAAAATTAGGAAGAGTAACCTCAAAGGTTTGCTTTTAAATTTATTAAAGCAGGAAGAGCCCTAAAAAGTCCAATTGGTGGTATTTTGGTGGAAAGAGATTAGTTTTGGAATTTTCAGATATGAGGGTAATTTTCTTAGGGAATTAGATTAAGAATGAGAGGAGCTGGGAGCGTTTGTGTGTCCAACTCTTCTTTTTAAAATATTGATTTATTTAAGAGAGAGCAAGCATAAGCAGGGGGAGCAGCAGAGGGAGAGGGAGAAGCAGGCAACCTGCTGAGCAGGGAGCCCAATGAGAGGCTTGATTCCAGGACCCTGGGATCATGACCCGAGCCAACGGCAGATGCTTAACTGACTGAACTACCCAGGCACCCTGCAACTCTTGATTTCAGCTCAGATCATGATCTCAGGGTTGTAAGATCAAGCCTGGAGTCAGGCTCCGTGCTGGGTGTGCAACCTGTTCAAGATTATCTCTCTTCCTCTCCCTCTGCTCACCCGCAACCCCTGCCTGCTCATGTGGGCATGAGCACTCTCTCCCTAAAAAGAAAAGAAAGATAGTGTGGGGGTGGTAGAGTTTATCAGGTAGATGGTACTGCTTTTTCTTTCTCCACTTCTGTCTCTCCCTAAGATAGGACCAGTCGCTCAGATGACTGACCAAATCACAATGTCTTGTAAGCTGTTATGTACAGAAGCATAAAGGCCCACTTATTTTAAATCTTCAGATATACTCTCTAAACTTGAAGTCGACTTAAATGTCAGATGAATAGTCCCCTCACCTCTCTCTACTCAGGTTCTCAGGAGCTTCTTTTCAGGCCTATAAATGTGAATAGCGTTCAACTTACGAATCTTTCAGAGGGTAAGTAGGATAGCACTTCACTTTTTGCCTCACTCTTTGGAAATTTGCTCCAAAGAATTATTGAATTGTTTTGCTGCCCTCCTCTTCTTGCAGAGTCGGGGAGGAGTGAGGATCAGGGGAAGGAGATAGGAGAGGCTTTTCTCCAGAATTTGACCTAACTCAATGTAAAGACAAAACTCCTAAGAAATACTAAATTCCAATTGCATGGCTTCTACCATGTTTTTATGGACCTCAGTGTATATCTGGAGTAAGATGATTCTTAGGCAGCTGCTGCTTAGCAAGACATTGTAATGGGCCTCATTTCTTAGACAAATGGAACTTTGCATATTGTCTAACAAAATTTATTTGCTTCTATAAACAAAATTACCACATGTAATTGTGCAGCCTGTGCAGTATACATCCTGTGTAGTTGTGTGGTGGCTTTGTGTATATTCAGACATGTCTGGTTTCAGGTGTTCAGATGATGGCATAGGTGATTCTCTCTCTCTCTCTCTCTCTCTCTCTCTCTCTGTGACATACATACATACACACACACACACACACACACACACACACATATCTCCCAATAGTTTTACTCCTATACCCTTAGAATCACGTATACTTGTATCTAAAAAGAGCTAAGGGATGGTTTAATTAGGAAATGAACTCAAGAAGCTCTGCCATTTTTTTTTTTAGATGAGCTTCCCTGAGCACATCATCCCCAAATAGAGAATATACAACTAATAGCAGAACATGGTGAACATTAAAAATCACAGCCTAATAATCCCTGTTCTGTCTTGGGTCATGTGCCTGTCTCTGAACTGAGCATACTGGCTGGGAGACTGGAATGTTCTGGTGGGCCAGACCTGAGTCTTGGTCAGTTACCAAAATTGACGGGTGGATTCAGCCCCACCTGAACCACATGGAGTAAGAGTGGAAAGGGATAGTTTCTATAGAGAACCAATAATAGGAGGCAAAAGGGCTAATGTCCATATCTGCCACCTGATATTTTTCATTTGTTACTGAGCCATATTGTCTTTAAATACTATTTACATATGTCCCTATTAAATTTCACCTACTTGGTTTTCTACTGGGATTCTAGGGCACTGGAATAAATTTGAATCTTTATTTTATCATCTTTAAAATGGAGAAGTTATGGAGAAGTTAATCTTCTATATCCAGGTTATTATATAAATTTGAATAATACCAGATCAAAAATTGTTGTGACACTTAACTAGCTTCATGTTGACATAATTTCTTTAATGGTTATTTATCAAACACTTAGTAGGTGCCAAACATAAAATTATATTCATTAATACTTTGGGTTATTATTGTTCAATCAGCCTAAAATTCAGTTACACTTATGATTATCCAACCTATATTTTTTATCTTCTAACCAAGGATATCTCTTGATTCAATTTACATAAAACATTTTGAATATGAATTATGTGCCAGAAATTGTGCTAACTTTGGGACTACAGAGGAGCCTCATGGGGAAGAGAGATGTGTAAAAGAACAAAACAAGATTAAAATAAAATATGATCAAATTAGATTCTTTGTCATATTTACTGTTAAAATAAATAGATTTATGGACTAGCAGTATATATAACCCTATTATAAAAGATACTTTACTGAGGAATCAATTTTCTTAGTTAAGCCGTGTTGAGTCCCAGATCCCTGCATCATTTCCTGAGTGCTCATGCATCATCTGTATAGCAAACAACTCTAAAATTTTACTAGAAATCAACTTCACATTTTAGGCAATTTCCAAAAATTTTCATCTTCACCCTTCTTTTAAAATCAAGACCCTTTAAAACTCTCACTTATTTTCTGTGATGTCCCCAAAAGAATTACTGTTGACATGAAAACCACTCCTGCAGTTCTTTCACACCCTGGAGTTTAAAGTATCTAGGCACAGATATATTCATTCATTAAAATGGGGAGATGCTGTATTTTTTTTTATCTTATTGCTTTTATCTCCATAGACCAGTGGTCCTCAAACTTTAGCATTATCAGAATCATCTATGGAGTTTTTTTAAAAACATAGATGCAATCAGAGTTTTCTTTTTTTTTTTTTTTAATTTTTTATTTCTTTTCAGCGTAACAGCATTCATTGTTTTTTCACCACACCCAGTGCTCCACGCAATCCGTGCCCTCCCTAATACCCGCCACCTGGTTCCTCTGACCTCCCACCCCCCCACCCCTTCAAAACCCTCAGATTGTTTTTCAGAGTCCATAGTCTCTCATGGTTCACCTCCCCTTCCAATTTCCCTCAACTCCTTTCTCCACTCCATCTCCCCTTGTCCTCCATGTTATTTGTTATGCTCCACAAATAAGTGAAACCATATGATACTTGACTCTCTCTGCTTGACTTATTTCACTCAGCATAATCTCTTCCAGTCCCGTCCATGTTGCTACAAAAGTTGGGTATTCGTCCTTTCTGATGGAGGCATAATCCTCCATAGTGTATATGGACCACATCTTCCTTATCCATTCATCCGTTGAAGGGCATCTTGGTTCTTTCCACAGTTTGGCGACCGTGGCCATTGCTGCTATAAATATTGGGGTACAGATGGCCCTTCTTTTCACTACATCTGTATCTTTGGGGTAAATACCCAGTAGTGCAATTGCAGGGTCACTGGCATAAAAACAGACACATAGACCAGTGGAACAGAGTAGAGAGCCCAGATATGGACCCTCAACTCTATGGTCAAATAATCTTCGACAAAACAGGAAAAAATATCCAGTGGAAAAAAGACAGTCTCTTCAATAAATGGTGCTGGGAAAACTGGACAGCTATATGTAGAAGAATGAAACTCGACCATTCTCTTACACCGTACACAAAGATAAACTCGAAATGGATAATAGACCTCAATGTGAGACAGGAATCCATCAGAATCCTAGAGGAGAACATAGGCAGTAACCTCTTTGATATCAGCCACAGCAACTTCTTTCAAGATATGTCTCCAAAGGCGAAGGAAACAAGAGTGAAAATGAACTTTTGGGACTTCATCAAGATCAAAAGCTTCTGCACAGCAAAGGAAACAGTCAACAAAACAAAGAGGCAACCCACGGAATGGGAGAAGATATTTGGAAATGACAGTACAGACAGAAGGTTGATATCCAGGATCTATAAAGAACTCCTCAAACTCAACACACACAAAACAGGCAATCATATTAAAAAATGGGCAGAAGATATGGACAGACACTTCTCTAATGAAGACATACAAATGGCTATCAGACACATGAAAAAATGTTCATCATCACTAGCCATCAGGGAGATTCAAATTAAAACCACATTGAGATACCACCTTACACCAGTTAGAATGGCCAAAATTAGCAAGACAGGAAACAGCGTGTGTTGGAGAGGATGTGGAGAAAGGGGAACCCTCTTACGCTGTTGGTGGGAATGCAAGTTGGTGCAGCCACTTTGGAGAACAGTGTGGAGATTCCTCAAGAAATTAAAAATAGAGCAATCAGAGTTTCTGATTCATGGGCAGAAACATGGATCGGAGATGGGGCCTGAGAATTTTTATTTCTAATAAGCTCCTAGGTGATGGTGATGCTGCTGGTCCAAGGACCACATTTTGAGAACCACTGCTCTATCAGTCGCATCTACCACTTGGTTCAGAAATCATTTTCCTTGCCAAAAAAGACAAAGGAAAATTAAAAATGAACCATGAGCGACTGTAGACTCCAGGAATCAAACTGAGGGTTTTAGAGGAGAGGGGGATGGAGGGCTGGGTAAGCCTGGTGGTGGGTATGAAGGAGGGCATGTATTGCATGGGGCACTGGGTGTTATACACAACAATGAATCATAGAACACAACATCAAAAACTAATGATGTACTGTATGGTGACTAACATAGCATAATAAAAATGATAATAAATAAATAAATAAATATGAAATAATTCTGCCTTCCCCCTGTAACTCAGGAACATCACGCCATCTTCTCAGAATTCGTTCATTTATTTAACAAATGTTTATTGAGTACCTACTCTGTGCCAACTACTGCACTAAGCACTAAGAAGGCAAACATAAACTAAGACCCCAGCTCAAAGAGATGTACATCTGGACTTAGACTAAATACTAAGCAAATAGAATCTTCTTGGAAAATGCTGTGTTGAGGTTTTCCAGGATCATGTGAGGGACCAGAGCAGTGCCTGTGTGTATTTTTTTAAATTCAAGTATAGTTGACACAAAATGTTGCATTAGTTTTAGACCTATGTGTATTATTCATGAGTATTTTGTAGGGGAGGGACAGTTCCCCTAAGAGGCAAGAATTGTTCTGTTACCAAGAGAAGTGATGTGCTGGGCAAACACAATCCACACTCCACTTTGGAGTTTGGGGAAGATTTTGAAGAAAAGTTGACAGCTATGAAATATTCCTGTAAGTCTTTCTTAAATTTTTTCTGTTATATTAACTTTTATATTAGCTGTTATATTAACTTTTAGTAGCCCTTATTTACATGCTTTTTCCTTTTACACTTGAAATCATTGATCATCTCACAAATAATTCTAAGAAAATGAAATTTTAAAGTATTTTGAGTATCCTTTCCTCAGGAATTAGAGACAAAAGGTCCATGTTCCTACACCTACCTGCTGCCCCCTGCACTGAGTGGGAGCAGAGCCAAGGCCCTAGAATATGTTACACAGTATCACACCTACATCACCAGGGTCAGTTTACATTTGTAATCCAGGAAGCAGAGACGTGGGAGGGGAAAATGGAATCATGGGAGATACACCATGAGCTTTGTCTGATGTTGTTCTAGAAATCCAAAGCTTATAGGGAAATTGAGTCAGAAGCCAAGAAGAGGTAGGCAACGTTAGAAATGAAAGTTCTAGGTGGTACCAAGGAATTTTTCCAGAATATTTCTTTTTATCCTCCTCATGATTTGTGTTGGACTTTTGGTCATGATATACTAAAGGTTGAGTTCAGCCTTTAGCATAATTTCAGTCTCAGTCTTTTTATTGGGTTTGAAAAGGCCCACAGCATGGATGCCATTTAGCTTCTCATAATGTGGCCTCATCTCCTCATAGAGGTACCCTGAGACAGCACTCTACTCCCTCTGAGGAGTAACAGAACAGGCTAGACTATAAAAGAGAAAATTCCCACAGTCTTGTCTTATACACATTACTTTTACCTCTAAAGGTAAATGATTCAAGGTATTTCAAGCTTTCAGCTTCTGTAGCCCACATATCTCTCTTTTTTCTCTCTCCCTCATGTGTGTGTTCTCACGTGTGTGTGCGCGTGCACACACACACACACACACAAGAATATATAATAAAAACTGCATTTTCCTCTGGGTTAGGAAAAGTATTGGGCAATTATCACTTAACAACAAGTATTTATTTAGGATCTACTAAGTGCCAGGTCCATTTTAGATGCTTGGGATTGCCAACAAATAAAATAATCAAGACACCCTCTCACCCTTGTAAAGCTCACTTTCTAGTGATCTTGTACATCCCATATGAGTGAAAGTATCAGATTTTCCCCTGAAATGATATTTAAGTAGGAGGGGGCCCAGTTAATAAAGTATAAAATAAAGTGGGAGAACCACAAGGAACATGATGTGGACAAGTGACTTCTCTGAGTAGGAGAGTGGGTAGAAAGGGGATGTGTGACTGAAGTAAATTCAATCACTTTATAGTTTTGCTTGGGGTAAAACCATCTGTTTTTTAATAAAAATGGAAAAAATCTATTAAACTAGAAAGCATGCAGGTAGGCAAATTTTAATAAGGAAAGCCATTTTCTTTTTCATCCCAACAAATCTGTTTCTGCTATTCAGGCTTTAACATAATCCACCTACTAATCAGTTGGTCAGTCAGTCAGCACCTTATGCTTATAGTTTTACAGTAGGATGCTTCCTAGATAAGAATCCCATTCTTTCTTTTTTCTTACACGGTTTCAAGAGATGTCTGGCAGTCAGACTACTGAATTGAATTCAAGGGTGCTTTCAGATTAGTGCCATGAAGCAGACAATTCACCATATCTTCACAAGCTACATTACTGACCCCCAATGAATGATATCTGACAGAAACAGTAAAGAGTGGCTTATCTAGCATCTAACAGGCATTGCTTTTCCCAGGATGGGCAGAGAAGGGGATGCTGAAGGGAGGTATCACATGTAAGACATAGCATAACTGAGTAATCACAATGAGTACATTGTAACTAAGTCGGCCCACACCAACCACTGTGGCTGGAAAACTTAACCTATGGCACCTATCCTTAAACTGAAATTCCATTTCAAGTGCAATAGAATAAAAAGTCCAATTCTCTGGGAACTCTGAAAAGAGAGCCCATGTGTTCCCGGAGAAGAAGTAGCCTCTGAAATTATGTATGAGACCAGAGTGGGTTTGTTGGTGGACTTTGTTGCCAAGTCTTGTGGGATCACAGGGCTAAAGTTGCTACCAACCATTCACCATGGGGAAAAGTATTGTCCTGGATTTTCCATTCAGTTATGGGTATGATGTCTCAGAAATGCCTACAAAAGTGCTGTAGCAAAAAGACCCTGCCAGGGGCAGTTAGCTAGTCAGTTACCAACACTGTTGGCTGCTATTTTCTGTTGGAAACAGATTGAAGAACAGTGCAAGTAAATAATCTCATCCTGAGGTAGAGGAAGACTTTTCTAATCCTTAAGAGTGTTCTTTGGGACTTGTTTTTGAGTTTCATAGAATCATGGATATCACTGGGAATCAGCTCCAGATTTCCATATGATTCTGTATTGTGAAAATTGCTACATCAAATGAACAATGAATTGGTTCACAGCTGCTTTGGAGTAGATGGGTGGGAAATGCCACAATGGTTGTTTCCCAATTTACAAACCAGTAGGATTTTTTTTTCCTTGAGAACTTGGATACATATGTAACTATACTAGTCTGATACTTAGTTCTTCATTTTTTAAAAAGCATGAGAAAATGTCTTCTATATTCAGTATTTTGTGTGCTAGCATCAGTGGAGAAAGGGTTTAGGCAGGGTTGATACCATTTTATAAAATAATTATTAAAAATCTGTATGGGGTGAAAATTTGAAACAAATACTTTTCCTGGAGTTGTAGATTCAACCTAAAATTAAATCCATAGTTATTCCAATGTGGCTAGAGGTGGTAATCAAAGATTGAGTGGATTTGCTTCACTGGGGGGTCCCCACTCACTACCAAATCACCTCTAATCTCTGGATTGAGCCATATCCCTGTAATGTAACTGATTTGGTTCTTTGACACTTTCCCCCCTTAAACTCTAAAAGATTCCTGTGGCTTTTGTGTTCTATTTTCATCGTTCTTATCAAATAATTATTCCCATCCCATTTTGCTCATGCTTCTTTGCATCATCTCTTTTGTTGTGCAAGATTTAAACTTGCATGCACTCCCTCTCATCTCCTCCCTACTAATCCCACCCAGGAATCATTCTATGGATGAATAAAAGGTGTTGACTGTTCAATATGTTTTCTGTGTATTTATTACTGCCTCTCCCCAGTTCTTTACTGCTAAGTAGCATGGAGGTGTTCATTTAAATCTCTAGGCTTCTGTCATGTCACAATAGAGTGGATGTCTGGGATCGGGTGGATGCTTTGAGTAATACTGAAAGCTGTGTCTAACTTGTGTCAGCAGTGAAGTGGCAAAGAATGCAGAAATACCATCCTCAGAGGATACAGAAAAAGCCTCTTCAGAGTAGAACTGTTTTCCAAGAAATATGAAGCTTACTAATTTCTAGTGTCCAGGGACTTGTAATCATAGTGAATGAGCTTGAAGTTTGAGATTTTGTAGTTGTCATTCAAGGAATATTGGAGATCCAAGATATATCCTCAAAGTGCAAGCACATACTGCATTCATCCTGGTACTTTCTTCTCTGCTAAATGTCCATCAATATCACCTTTTTCTTTCTGAGCATATCTCAGTTTGGGGCCCTATGAAATATCATTGAAATAGGTGGACATTAAAAGGAGGGAGTTGAACCTTATGACAAGGGATGATGTTCCTGCTACCTTGTTGAAGGAATATTCTTTGTGCATTTCATAACCCACCAATTTTGTCACATGCACACCAGACACACACACATAACCCAGGGAACAAAGAATTAAATTACATACACCAAAACATTAGCGGGGATATCTCTAAGTGCTGGGATTACAGAAGATTTTTATATTTTTCTTTATGGTCATCTTTGTTCTTACAGTGAATGAAACAATATTATATATTATAAATTAAGCCACAGACAATTTGACTTCATATATAGAGGGCCTCCAAGTTTGGACTTATAAGAAACAAATGGAACAAAAAGTCCATGTTATAGTTGTATGATTTCAAAAGGAGTAACTTAGAGGCTTCATAATGATTTACTGGTTCTCAAGGTGAAAAGTTCTGATACATTTCAGTTAGTTTTCATTGAGGCTGTTAGTGTTCCTATTCAGTGGTCCCATCCAGTGTTCCAATGTGTGTTTTGCTTATATCTAACACTATTTCCAGATGGTTTGGAATGAAGAAAACCAAAGTTTTTTTAAGGCAGTGTCATCATATTTTATTCTCATATTTGGAAACAAACAATTTCATTGTGCCCTTCTTTTATGCATACATGTATGTCCTTCTTTTGAGATAGTTACAGAATATTTTTCTACTTCCTTTTATGCCTTTTTGCAAGTTGGACCTTTTTTTAATTTATTTAGTGCTTTTTGATCTCCCTCCAAAAGCTTTATGACAGCCGAGTTTAAGTGGTTGCTTCAGGCTATAGAAGTCAAAGATGAAATTGAATTAAGCTTCCAGGCTTGGCATACAAAATCAAGAAAAATTTCATTCATTATGATTAATTAATCCAGAGACACAGTGGTAGTATTATGATTATATTGTATCTGGAACTTGGCATATTTTCAACTGACATTTACATGGTAAAGGGGGAATGGTAACTCTGTGCCTGGCAAATTGCTCCATAATGGGCTGGGGGGAAAAAAGAAAATAAAAGAACAAACAAGAAATCAAGGAGAAGAAAAGATGTTATATATTGCATGTGGGGGTTGGGTCTTTTGAGATTCCTCTCCCTTGATTATCTCTTGGAAAATCCTGTAATATGGGATAATGAATGGCTTACAAGTCAGTTACTCTCAATACCATTTTTACTATATGACTCAATTTGTCATATATGGTGTTATAGTGAAAGTTACTCACAGTGATAGTGACATACGTAAGTGAATAATAAAAACATTTCAAAAATGCCTGTTAGAGAAGAGGCATTGCTAGCAAGATTGCCTACTCAAATCCTTTTATATGGACTTCTTTTCTTTGTTGTGATAAACTTCAAAATAGACTACGTGGGATTTGTATTACTATTTAGCAGACAGTTGATGTGTCTACTGGACTAGCACCAGCTGAAGAGGGAGACTTCTCAGGGATGAGAAAAATGGAGAAAAACAGAGAAAAAGAAAGGGAGAGAAAGAAAAGAGGGAATTAGAAGGATAATGAATCCCATTAGCCACTGCTGTAATAACACTGGATAGAACAAAACAAAGTACCAGTGGCATGCAACAGTAAATATGTATTCACCATGCATCTGTGGGTCAACTCTGCTGGTTTCTGCTGGGTTTGCTCATGTATGTGCAAGGTCAGTTGCCCTAGGCTATTTGAGATCTACTGGGCTTCTCAGCTTTAAGATGCAAGTCTGTAGGTCAGCCTGGGGCTATGCTCCCCATCTTTCCCATCTAAGAAAGATGCCATATTCTTTTCATGGCAAAGACAGAGGCCCAAAAGAGAGCAAGTTCACTGCAACAACAGCCAAAAGCCTAAATGCCATGACATCTGTAAATATCTCATTGGGTCAAAGAAAGTCACATAGTCTGAGCATTAGGGGGGTGGGGAAATAGGAGATCCTGGAGAGAGCACAACGAACTGGGAGCAGTAATTCCATCATCAAAGAGGGTGAAAGCAGAAGGGGGAATGAGTATGGAAACAAGCAATTTCCTTTAGATCTTCCCCAGCTGATGGCCAAGCAAATAAGGAACTCATATTGGTAATGGTTTTGACCCTTCAAAAAGTTGGAATCTTTATTAGAATTTATTTTGGAGGTTTCTTGCTAATAAGGTGGTGATTTGGGGAACACATTCTGTTGTGGGTCACAATCCCCACTTTGTCAGCAACTTTCCAGTGTGTTGGCATGAAGTATTTTCTGAGTAGTGTGGGAGAAACTTTTCTGGGGTCCTATGAATTTCCATTTGTCATTAATTTTGAATCACATTGTCATCATGACAGCTTCAGGCCTTATGGATGCAAACATCAGCTAAGGCAGGTAGGTGTAAATTGGGTTGCTCTCTGAAAAGTGCAGTTCATAGGTGTTACATATGGATGAGGATACAAAATATACTTCCTATATGAGAAAGCCAGTTAAAAACAAAGAGCACTTCAAGGATGGTCAAATTAATTTTGTACTTGAATTTCTCTATTTCATCATCAACAGAAATGTACTTATGTCATCAAGAATACAGTAACTATAAAATTTGTAAGACATACATAAATGCTGAGTTACAAGAATTCAAATTTTGCAAAATAAGATGATTTCATTATAGTAATTTTTGTCTAATATTAATATAGTTACTGCAGACATTTTTTAGTTGAAAAGTTAATTCTAAAACACATTTGGAAGAAAAAAAAAAAACTAAGGATAGCCAAGATACTCCTGAAGAACTAGTAGAACAAGGTGAAGGGACTTGATTTACCAGATACAGATTTATTCCAGAACAATCATTAATAAGGTAAAGTGGTATTGTTACTTTGGGGAACTAACAGAAGAGATTGGAATGTCTAGAAAGAGACTACAATATGGAAACTTCATATATGAAGGGCTGGCAATGAGGATCTGTGGAAGGTAAACTAGCCACTTCAACATGCTAAGAAAACTAGCTATAGGAAGAGTCATACTTTACTCTTTTTTTCTCTCTACACAAACACACGCGCACACGTGCACACACACACACACACACACACATTTCAGAATGGTTTGGTGATTTATCCACGAATAGCAAAACTCCAAAATTTTAAAACTTTGAAAAGAAAATAGAATAGTGTTAAGACTTCTGGGTAGGGTTCAGTAGAGAAGACAGTAAGATAGCAACATTAAAAACCATGAAAGAAAAGATTTGCCTTGCCTTTGACTGCAGTTAGTTCCTGAAAGACACAGAAGTCCAGTCAGATAAAAGTCAGATGCTTCAGATATTGGTCCTTCTTGGTACACCACACTTAGCAGCAGAATCATGTCCAAATGACTGGGACATAACAGGAACACAGAGTTAAAGACTGAGAGAGGGCGTTGTATAGACAAGTGTGTGTAGGAGCGCAGCCAGATGAGTGCCACATGAAGAAGACTTACTACCATTCCAGAAAAAGAAGATGTATAGGAAGGATAAAATTCAACATGGAATTTCATATCACATCTCTTTGTAATGTCTTGTTTTTATTTTCTGTCATATGATCCCTAATATGGATTTGTGGCTTTATTTAATATAAATTCTGTTTAATGAAAACCCTTGTAGAACACAACAGTTATACATAAATATATTCCCATAAATATGAGGCCTTCAAAACACTAAGATAGCTGCTGATTTTTTTAACCACTGAGTGTCTACTCTATTTCAACATAATGTACAATATCTTAAAATGTAATGGACTTGGCAAAAGTCTCTATTGACATTTTGAGGACTGAGGGGACAATGGTGACAGATCCCTTCCTTGAAATGAAAGAACTGTTGTAGGTGAGATAGAGGGTAGAATTGTAAGGCAAGACATGGAAGTGGAGAAATGAAAATGGGCAATCTCTCAGCTAGAATTCATGTACGAGAGTAACAAAAACCAGGTCCTTGACATGGAAAATTATTTTTCAGTATTTATACTATTTGCAAAAGTTCTTCCAAGGAAAAGAAACCATTTTAATAAAATGGAAGTCTATCCATAATAACAGTTTAGAAACAGGTTGACTGATAAAACAAGTTCATGTTTAAAAAAACCACTGCATCTCTTAAAACATCATAAACAAAACCTTGCATAGACGAATATCCTTGAACGACAGGTATTTTGCTTTTTATTTTAACATTTTTTAAAAATTGGGGAACAGCTTTCCTTCTTAAAGATTTCCTTACATGTTAGATAAAATAACAAATAGAGGGGATAATGTCTTAAAAGAGGATATCAAATAACCTTAGTCTGAATATGTAAAAGTATATAGGTCTCAAAATTAGTAGACCTGAGTTCAAATAAATAGTCTTGAGAACTTGGACAAATTTCCAACTTCATTACATTTTTATTTTCTTGTCTGTAATGTGAGAGTATTGTACAAAATGATATCAAAAACAAAAGTGAAAATCCAGACAAACAGAAGGGCAGGCCTTAAGCACCAGGCAAGTTCCAGACTCTGAGTATAATAGCAAGTCAGAGAGGAAAACTTAAGAGCACAACAGAGCTTTACTCTTCAGAGAAACTGAATATCTAGCAAGCTAATAAAAAGACAGTATTCAAGACAGGAAAAGATACACTAAAGTTAGAGGGGACTCAATCCCTTGAACCAGATGAAACTCCAGGCTGCAGAAGTGGGGGATCTAAGAAGGAGGCTGCTTTCGCTGATAGATAGACTTCCTGCCAAGTGTGGAACCAGTGCTCCCCAGAGCACCTCTATCTTTCTCGAGTCTGACATTGGAGTTTGGGATTGGGAGAGCCTGATCTAAGAGATGGAGCCAAGGGACTCTGAAGGAAGGTGACAGCAGAATCTGGGGAACCAGGAACCTAAATAGCACTGTGGCTTTCAAGACATTAAGTCTCTCACAGAAGAATGAAGATCTCATTAGCACTTTTGTAGAGCCAGAAAACATAGTCCTAGACAGGCTATATGGCTGTCAGCCCAGAAACTTCACTGTAAATCATTTGGAAAATCATGTTTGTCAACAGAAAATTAAAATGCCTTTAATGGTAGTTGCTTAAATGTCGTCTGGTGTTTTCACCACAGCCTCTTTTCCTGGGGAGAAAATTTCAAATTTGTCATTATTATCCTCTCTTAGAAGTGGCTCAGGGCAGTTGTTGTATGAAACATAAACCAAAACACAACAATCAACTTCCAAATGGGATGCCAGTGTCGTATATGGAAGCAGCATGTAAACCACAAAGGGAGGAGGGTAGCAGCACATTTGTCAGGTTGCCAATACGAGACAATGTCTGCATTTCCATAACTAGATCTGCCTTTAGAATATTTTATGTTTTCCAAATCAGACCTGGGGTTTTCTGGAATGATGAACAGTAACACCCTAAGCAGCAAACTCTTAATCAGTACTACTCTGAAATTTGTAACTGAAAATTAATCAAGTCTCCCTGTTGAGGTTAAGAACATGATTATGTGATAATATTGCTCATTTCACACATGGAAAAATCCCAGGGCAGTTGGGGTCCTATTAAGCCATTTGTATTTTTAAATCATTTATTCAGATTCGACTTTTCTGGACTTGGTTTAGAAGCTATTGCATTCTGTGTGTGTTAATCTCTATATCTCTCTGCCCAGTTTTCTTAATTAATTATTTATTTATTTATTTATTATTTTATTAACATATGATGTATTATTTGTTTCAGGGGTACAGGTCTGTGAATCATCAGGCTTACACAATTCACAGCACTCACCATAGCACATACCCTCCCCGATGTCCATCACCCAGCCACCTGTCCCTCTCCACCCCTCCACCCCAGCAGCCCTCAATTTGTTTCCTGAAATTAAGAGTCTCTTATGTTTGTCTCCCTCCCCATCCCATCTTGTTTCATTTTTTCCTCCCTTCCTGCCACGAACCCCCACCCTGCCTCAAATTCCTTCTGTCAGAGAGATCATATGATAATTGTCTTTCTCTGATTCACTTATTTTGCTTAGCATAATACCCTCTAGTTCCATCCACATTGTTGCACATGGCAAGATTTCTTTCTTTCTTTTCTTTTCTTTTTTTTTTTTTTGATGCTCTGCCCAGTTTTCAATACAATGTAATATCACAGGAAAATGGCTCATCTTTACCACATACTTTCTGAGAGCCACTGAGTCAGGTATCTAAACTTTCGGAGCCTTTCTCTAGTCTGTAAGGATAATCATACCCACTTCACAGTCTCGTCCTGAAGAACAACCTGAGGGAACCTCTATGCAAGGCCTGGCATTCACCACATGTTAGTTTCCTTCCTTGGTTTTCAACTGACCCCACTCTACCTACTTAACCACATTTCCTACTCACTTCTAAACCTACAATTTTCATTCCTCCAGCAAGGCAAGTCTCCTTAATGTTCCTGCCATGCTAATTCTCACTTTCCACTTTGGGTTATATTGGTGGGCCCATTCTCTTTACTTAGTTTCTACTCATTTCCAGGTCTATAAGGCAAACATGTCTACACATAAGTATCAAGACAACAGAAATAAGTCATATTATTTTATTTTACTTCTACCTCTAACATTTTTTCTTAGCTACCTATTTGTGTAAGATGGTCATTCCTCAATTTGTGGATATCATGGGGAATACATAAAATAGACTTAATAAAGTTCATTTGTATGACATTTATAAAGGTAGAAATATTTATTGCTTGGCTACTAGGCAGAGGATATAACATTGGGGGAAAAATAGTCCCTTCCCTTGTAGGCCCATTATTCCCCTGGGAAGAAAGTTGAGTGATACTGCATGTTGTATTTTCACTCTGCTTAGGTAGTTTTTGCGAATTATCTTGTGTCTTTACAGTTGGTAAAATTCAGGCCATAGCCTTTTGCTTATATTTTCTGGAGAGTGAAATGAGATTATATAGTCAATGGTTTAAATAATATAATATATGATAATTGTAAACAAGAGTCTTTAATTTCCATTTAGGCTATCTAAAACTTGTTTTAGATAATAAAAAACAGACAATTTCTTCTAAATTTACCAACAGATTATGGCTTGGTAATTGACTCATTAGGAGTTAAACAAAGGGCTTAGTGGTAAGGTGATATAATCAGAACACATTCTCAGGGGTTACATTTATCAGTCAAAGAAAAATATGTTTAAGTACTAGAATACATGTCAATCCATGTGAAAAGTAAATCTGGTTAACTATGTTTAATGTATTTTGTCAGCTTTGTTCACATAATGTATATTTGAACTCAAAGGTGCTACCTTGATTTATTACTTCTAGGCTGGGGGATCATCTGTCTTCTTCTATAACATTCTCTTTATGCACTATTAATATCTCCATCACATAGAATGAAGCTTTTTCTTATGTTCCCCAAGAAGACCTTATTTCTTGGAAAATGAAAAGGGAACAATGACACACTTCCTGGCAATATTTAGCTTGGGCTGATGTGGTAGGGAATTTTTATTGATTTCTTCTGGGTAGAGGAAGGATATGGTCTCCTTGTGTTAGAAAAGTTACATGGGGGTGATGGTCTTTAACCTTTTGATCTGCCCCTCTATCTGAGAACCTGCTGAGCATGATTACAGATCACGAGTTGGGCTTGGGTTTTCCCAAGCTGGCTGTAGAGACAACTTGTCTAGGCTCCCAGTGAACAGCCACAGCCCACAGAGAATGTGTGTTTACCCAGACCTTTTCCATGGTTTACTTCTGAAAATTAGTTCAACCGCATGGGAATCTAGTTAGACTCTTGGAATTATAATCTTTGACTGGCACGTAACCCAAACATTTTTTATAGGATTTGGAAAGCAGATTGCAACTTAAAAAATGAGGAAAGAATAGTAAGAGTTCAGTCTAAACCTCTTTCAGGTCTGCCTGAAATCTACCTTTTAAAGCATGAGTTCCCATTACCAAATCACCTAATTTTATTAGATGTAATTTGGAAGCACAATTCTGGTGAAACACGGTGACAGATAATTTTTCAGTCCTCTTGCAACTCATTTGGAAGGTAAAGATATGTGGAAATTTCCCCTATTAAACTAGACATATTCCACCCAGTCGTTTAGTAGGATAGGTTTTTGTAGGATAAGGTCGATTTTACAGAATACACCAGTGATATTTCATACATGAACCAAGGTCAGTCCTATGGTTGATAAACTGAAATATGAAGTTGATAGATAAACTCTTACATTTAGAAATCTTCACGCTATTATATCTGCATTTCTGAGTGCAATTAAGGCTGATGCTTTATTTGAAAATGCATTGTTTTTCTTGTCAAGAATAAACCGTACTTACTAATAGAAAAGAAAAGCTTATCCATAGTGGAAAGCTAGCAAAAAACTTGCTATGCAATGAAGAACTTGCCTTTTCTAGTTCTAACATTCAGTAGCTGAAAGCAGATCATTGCCATAAAGAAGTATTTACCAATTTTAAAAGGTCTTGGCCCATCATAGCTAGTGTTAGATTTGGAATATAGCTTTTGTTGCCAAGGTGACAAACACTTATAAATATAACACATCTTCTAATGTGCTTTTAACTTGGTATTTTTATGGCTTTTAAATCAGATACCATTAGCAAATATATTAGGTAATTTAGCTGAAAGACCATTTTCCTCTAACACTTTTTGTTACATTTCCCCAGGTATTTCAGTAAATGTCTGTTGTGACATTCTACTCCTGCTAGGCTTCCAACGTAAGGGGATACATAAAGTACATCTGGTAAAGATTAACATATATTACCTTGCCTTTTTTGTATTGATCACCGAAAAAACGTATAAAAGAGAGTTAAATTTGTAGTCTCCTTGAAGAGCAATCATTGTTCCTATTGTTATTTTGGGGTCTGCACCCCCTCCCCCCAAAACAATCTGGCTTTAAGACTCAATACACAGAGGAAAGGGTTTGGGGACAGCATAATAACTATATATTAATACTCCCCAAAACCTCCACATCTAAAATGCTTTCCCTTAGATATGGAAAAGAGGAGGGGGCTATGGTGAAAATAATTACAATAGACCATCTGGAGCCCTAGTATTTCCATGAGCCTCAGTTTATTGTTCTAAACAATAAGTTCAATAGCCCAGGCAGGGAAGGAATTAGCTCTAAATGTATGCACTGGATTTTTAAAAGAAGGCTCCTGAGGTGGACATATTTGTCACAGCAAAGAGAAAATCAGATCAGACATATTTAGTTTAGGCCCAAATTGGCATTTATTGTTACCTTGTCAGAAATTCTTCCTAGAAGATTGTCCATTAATTCATTCATTCTTTTTTCTTTCATTCATTTCACCACCAGACATTTAAGAAACATCAACCATATTCCAAGAACTGGAGATACAGAGATGAGCAAGTCCTGGCCTTCAAGAAGATATTATCAGGAAAGAGGTAGGCAAATAAATGAAGTATTATAGCACACTATTAAGTGCTAAGGTAGAGACTGCACACAAAGAAGGGGTCAGAGATGAGTCCCAAAGAGGAAAGGCTCTTTGTAAATTGTTTTAAGAAAATCAAGATGGAAAAGAGGAATATATATTTTTAACAGCAAAACTCTTGACAGTTAATGTGTTATATAGTAACTCCAGAATTGCTATTTCCTTACTGTGTGATCCTGAATGCCTCTCTGTGCCTCAGTTACTCCTGCTATGTAATACAGATAATTATCCTTGCCACCCGCATAGCTCATTGAAGACTGTTGATAGGAATAATGGGGTATGGGTGGTGTAGCTATTTGAATTCTTAGGAGAAGAAAGATGATGTGTAAACACACAGCATCCTTATTATTCCAAGCGGTAGCATTTTGGATAATCACTGTATAATGCTGCACCTTTGTGTGTGTGTGTGCTTTGTTTCTTTATAGAAAAGTAAGTGCTAATGTTGAGTTTCTCTGATGACTTTGGAAGCAATTCTAATCCAGCAGACAAAACACAATAATCTTTAGAGTAAGTTAAATCCTTTTGTATTTGAGTAGATTTTGTTATTTACCAAGGTCTTAGGCAATTTTACCACAGTTATGAAAAGCGGTGCCCAACAAGCCCAGCTCTCTCTGCGAGTATCTGAAAGACACCACTGCAGACAGGCCAGAAGCTTCTTTACGAGACACAGCCCAGAGTTTGTGCACATGCGCACTGGCGCCAATGTCGTGTGTGCTCCTGAGCCTTGGCCTTGCCAAGAAGAGCTGGGAACGAGCTGAGACTGGCGAGCATACCTGAGGCAGCTGTTAACATCGTGGCGCCTGGATTCTTCTCTCAGACTCCAGACTGGCTCCCCTCCTCCTCCTTCTCCTCCCCTTCCTCCTCTTCCTCCTCCTCCTTTTTATAGTCTTTCTAACTCTGCCTCTCACTGTCTTTCTTCTTCCTCCCTATGACTTGGTGGGTGATTCCCATGGCCTAACACTGTGCCCTAGTCCTGCTGCCAGACATTCCAGGACTTTCTGATTGGTGGAAGAACCCACGCTGGTAAGGGCCTGAAGTCTCAGAGAAAAATGATCTCTTACCAATTTCCTCTTTCCTTTCCCTCATTCAGTCTCTTTCTCTCTCACTCTCTCCCCACTGCTGTCTAGTTCTCACCTTGATTTTTTTTTTTTGTGGAGATTAGCCATGAATTGCATGGCAACCAGGGAAAGTGACAGTTCAAGGCAGACCTGCTTCTGGGCTCTGAAACTCGCTTCAGGCTATCTCAGCAATGTATCATCTATCAACTTGACCTGGGATTTGCCAAGGCAGTCCAGCCATTCATTAATAAAAGAGGCAGGCTGTATTAATCCCTCCTCTCCCCCAGAAGCAGTGCTGCTCAGAAAGCTTCCTCGAGGAGGTGCCAAAGAGCAGTGAGGTCATACACTAAATAACTAAATAACTGCAAGGATTAAAAACAACAACAACAACAACTGTACAAGAAACTTTAATTTTTAGTTTAATCTAGCTTCGCATTGTTTGAGATAGCTTTCCGTAGACTGCCACCAGAATTGGACAGAACTAGTATAGCTGATCAGAATGAACAAGGAAAAAAAAAATGGTGCTAAACCAGCATGGGAAAGGCAAAGAGCCCTAGACCCCCGGAGGCCCCAGGGCCCTTGACAGGGTAAAAGGTGTGTATCACCAGTAGAAAGGCCAATGATATTAATCCTAAGAGATGGTCTCTGGTTACATTTCATGGACTTGGGACCCACTGAAAGAAAAGAACAATTACTTATAGTCATATATATTTTTTTTAATTTGACAAAGATCCCCATCATGGTGGATTAGGTACATTTAATATCTCAATTAATAAGCCTTCTACAATAGTAACATGTCAACTTTGGTTCAAGAAATCCACTCCAGTTGATAGTCATCCAGGAAATGTCTTTCATGCCCACATATTAAATTTAATCTGCCACCCCTGTCTTATAAGACTTTGTATTCATCTGCTGAAGAAAAGATGCTTATTTTATCATTCCAACTTAACAGCTTGCTTAGCAAAGCTGGTAGGTAGGAGTTTAGAAGATATTCATTGAATGCCTATTTTGTATATTCACAAAGGAGGTAGATTTAAGGGAGTTACCCAAAAGCAGTATGTTTTTTGTCCCACAGTTATCCTGTTGGTCTTCCTTTCATTCAGCAGATTTATCTGTCATGAAGAATTTAAGTTTCATATTTTCCTCTGTCAGTTGTGAAAAGGCCTGTCAGCTGGGGCTTACACTACAGTTTGCCAAAAGGCCTATAGTACACAATGACTATACAATCTTATATTTGTGCTCCCAGTCCCCAGATAATCCCCCACTTTCCTTCTCTGCAGCCCAGTTATGATCAGGCTTAAGTTGCATATTCCATTTTTAGCCAGATTTTGCTGATAAATGCTATCAGCAAGACTGAAATGAAATACAGCAGGTTTAGCTCTTATTACCAGTATAGAACATGCCTTGGGAGTTGTGTGTGTGATACTGAGACAGTAGTTGTATAAAACTATTTAATTCACATAAACTCAATAAAGGAATGTTAATGGTATTGGCTTTTATCTGCTGAATGTCCCAAGGTCCTTTATTCATGCACCTGAAAATATAGACCTTTGATTAATGTTCTAGGAGTTCTGCCAGAGATACCAGGCCATTTCCTGGATTGCTTCCAGTAGGGAATGTAATTTTGAGAGAAAACTGTGCAAAGTCTTGGTATTAATTTGTTGAAACCCTCAAACATAAGACAGTTTGTTTTTGCCATTTTTATTTTGAATTCACATGTATCCCTAGTCTAGGAAAGATTTACATTTCCCACATCCATGCAGAAGCTACTACATTCTCATTAAATTGAAACCATATACATAGTCGGAGGCCTGCAAACCATTTTTTTAATGACCTAGTGAGTCTGCAGCAAAAGGCAAAAGACTGATACACTAGAAAAATGCATCACTGATTTGGCCAAGGAGAGGGAAGGGTTAATCATTATTCCTAGAACTCTGAAGTGGAACAAAAGCTTGCAGCTTGACACCAAAATAACATTACAATGAGAAGTGAAATTGCTTCTAAGGCTAAATTGCTTCATTTGAAAATTGTAGTGATACTGAGAACAATTATGTCACTTAAACTTTCACAATTTTGTTTTTATAAATCAGTTATAAAACTATCATGTGGTTTAAATGCAATTATTTAATAACGGCATTTGTAATTGTCCAACATAATCAATTATGCTTCAATCAGGTTCTTCTCTGAGGCTGTATTTTTGTTAGTGTCTGAGTCATTCTTATGCTTATTCATACTTTTGGAAGAAGCCAAATAAAATCATTGTTTTCCAGAAAAGTTTTTTCACCCTCTGATTGCACAGTATTTCCCCCACTGCAAACGGAGTTTCAGAACTCTTTTTTCCCTTTGTCTTAGAAACTAAATGTCCACTCAAAGCATAAGAAGAAAAAAGAGTGCTAAATAGTAAGGGGAGTGAAAGTTGGTTCTTTAAGAGTCATGATAGTGTTGTGAAGTATGTTTTCTGAACTGAGTCAGGGACCAGAGTTGGGGTGGGAGGCATGGAGTGGTGCTTGCAAGTTACCCAGCAGGAGCCATTACAAAGTTGGTACCATAAGCTGTATATCATGCCTTTGATTTTCTAAGAAGGAGGAGGGATGAATCATGGGCTGAGTCTAGGCGCCCTTAGGCCTCCCAGAGGCTATAGGATTTTAGTTGCTGTGTTGTGCAATTTGTGAGCTATTTGGTCCACTTTGGATTGCCTAAAGAACTATGTTTTCCTTCAAAATTTCAACTGAAGTCTCTGTTAGTGCCTTCTCCCTGTGTTTTGCCTGACTCACCCTGATCTCTGTACCCACTGGCTTGGCCAAGAGAATTTTCATGGAGCCAGGCCCTTAGCCTTTCTTCCTTCCCCATTCTTTTTCTCTTCTCTAGGTAGAGTCTCCCTTACCTTGATTTCTCTTTTACATTTTCTTTTTCGCTAAAGATTTATACCACTTCATAGAAGATATCAAGCCTTTTCACTCACTCTGCTGTGCGTCCTGCCTTAAAAGCAGACACTATTACAGAAGAGCATTTTTTCATTTCAGATCACTCTTCAAGAGAATGACTGAGTCCTGCCAGTGACAAGATGTTCAGCTTCAGCCTCATAGATTCAGCAAAAACTGGATCAGGGATCTCAACAAAGACTTTTCCATGTAGAAGCCCCTGAATTTGTTTTGAAAGCGAAATATGATAGTATCACTTTTCAGCTTAAACCAAGCCCATGGTGTTCCCTCACCTTAGAGTAAAAGCCAAAAAGTTCTGTGTACTTTGGCCTATATTGTTTCGAGTTCTTCTCAAGCCTTCTTTCCCTTCACTCTTTGTTCCAGCCAAATAGGCCTGCACTCTAAAACAGCCACTCTCTCTTCCAGCCCAAGACCTATACACCTCCTGTTTCCTCTGCTTACGATGTTTTCCCACACCTGCCTCAACCCAAACCCCATATTCCGTACTAAACTGGTTCTTACTCATTCCTCTTTCCCCTTTCAGGCCAAGCACACTATTTCAGGAAGACCAACATGATGCCCTGAACTAAGCATTGATCACACAAGTAAATACTACAACTAGGTATGAAATTTAGAAAGTGTAGGAAGATGAGACTTTCAAAGTTCTTTCCTTCCTTTCCGTGTCATTCTCTAGCTGGCTTACAGTCAGGGGAATGTCATCAATCCATGCTCTTTTCTTGGCCACATCACTACTGTTTACTTTGTGGGGTCTTTCTTAACTGCTTTTGGTAATAACCATATCTCCAAAGGATAATGATAAGAGAATCATAATAATTTATAAATGAAAAAAACAAAAGGAAAAAAACTAGAGAATAGTAATAATATAGAATAAAAAAATCAATTCTATACAAAATATATCAAACTTCAATTCTTTTTTTTTAAAGATTTTATTTATTTATTTGACAGTCAGAAATCACAATTAGGCAGAGAAGCAGGCAGAGAGAGAGAGAGAGGAGGAAGCAGGCTCCCCACTGAGCAGAGAGCCCGACATGGGGCTCGATCCCAAGACCCTGGGATCATGACCCAAGCCGAAGGCAGAGGCTTTAACCCGCTGAGCCACCCAGGCGCCCACAAACTTCAATTCTTTTGAAATATTCTGTGGGACTAAGATATAGAACATCTCAGAAGCCTAATAGGAAGTTGAAAATTAAATGAAATATGTAAGAATTCTTCCAGACTCAGCCTGTAGCTCTAAGCTAGGAAACATTAGACACTGAAGTATCTAATGTACTATGGCCTTGTTCCTAATATAAGCTGTTTCTCTCTCTCCCTTTGTGGAAATAGAAAGTTTTAGAAGCCACTTTTTCCCTTACTCATTTTGATGTAATGCCTTTAAATCCACTTTCCTTCTTGACTTTGAGTCAAGTGTGTTGAGGAACACTCTTAAACCCGCAGGATTTCAGAATGACAGAAAGGTCTTATTTCTTAGATTAGATGAGAAAACTAATGCTTGGAAAGTCAAGATAGCTTTCCAAGGCTACTTCGCAGTCATCTAGGAGACTGGGGACCAGAACTCCTGTCTCCTCATTCATGGATATTTATTCTTTCCAAGATACTACATTTCACTGTTGGATCTGGGGGTCATAATATTAAACGTGCATCCATTGTTAATTCTGTGGTTTGCATTTTTTTGGTGAGGCAGTCACCCAACTAGTACCTGGGAGACAAAGAAAAAGGTGAAATCAGATGAAAAATGTTATGTGCATACAATGAAATATTATTCAGCCTTTGAAAGGAATAAAATTCTGACACATGATACAAAATGGGTGATATTTAGAGACATTATGCTAAGTGGAATAAGCCAGGTACAAAAGGATAATATTGTATGATTCCATATATATGGGGTACCTAGAGTGGTCAAATTCATAGAGACAGAAAGAAGAATGGTGACTGCCAGGACATGGGGGAAGGGACAAATGAGACAATTTTCATAGTGCATTAATAACAGGGGTATGTATAAGGTGGGAAGGTGAACACAGAGGAAGATAGAACTGTCTCAAGGAGTAGAAAAAGACCTCATTAGGTGATTGCATTTGAGTTCAATCTCTGAAGTTATATAGATGTTTACTCAGGAGAAAAATAAAAGGGGTATTTACTTGAGGCTGAGAAGACGAAGGTCAAGGTACAAGAGTTTGGTGCCTTCAAGGAACAGCAAGAAAATTTGGCTTCATTAGAACTTAGAACTGTCATGGTACAGGTGGGGTGCTAAGGCTGGTAAAACTGATTGGGATTGACTCAGGTCTGGCTTTGCAATGTAAGCCAGGGCAGCAGTGTGTGTAGTGTGGGTGGAGTTGAACAGTGGTGGAATGGAACAGGGAGAGATTTGACACACAGAAACTCTCATGATTGTCCAAGAGCCTGAACTGTGGTAATAGTAGTAAAGACACGGAAGAGGATGGGTGGGGCAGGAGCTATCATGGGTAGAATCTATAGGACTTGGTGATTGGTTG
This sequence comes from Martes martes, assembly GCF_963455335.1. NCBI lineage: Eukaryota > Metazoa > Chordata > Mammalia > Carnivora > Mustelidae > Martes > Martes martes. The sequence goes on from NC_137899.1 coordinate 41,907,915, forward strand.
AATGAGTGAAGGAATGAGCTAAGGCAAAGAACCAAAAATGAGGTTCCCATCTTGGACAACCTTGGCTAGTGGTTGCATTGACCTAGAAAGTAATAGAAGAAGGAAAAGAAACATGGTTTCCCTAACCGTGGTATTGAAAACTTAGAGAGGCAAGAAGATAATGAGTTCAATTTTTAAAGTGCTGAATATGAAAAATCTCAAGGCAGAATGTCTAAAAGGGAGATATGGGGACAGGCAGCACAGAGATAATAATTGAGATAGATGACACAGGCAAGGGCCATCCTGTAAAACAAGAAAACAAGATTGCACCATAAAGCTAAGAAGTTGGATGATCATGCTTTAGGCACACTAAGCTGTTGCTCCCAGAGAATGGTCATGTATTAGCAGGAGACTCTGAAGACCTGTAATTCAACAGCAACAAAGAGGACTAAACAATGGGATCATGCTCCAGGGTTTGGCATCCAGCCTTAGCACACTAGTATAGTAATAAAGGCACCAGCTTTGTAGTTAAACAGACCTGTATTCAGTGCATTCAGTGCACTTGAACTTTCATTCCTCACTTACTAGCTGTAAATTTGGGCAAGTCCCCAAATTTCTCTGAGCTTCATTTCTTTATCTGGAAATGGGGATGATAATAATACCTGCCCCGAAGGATTATGTTGAGGAAAAGTATAATAATGTTTGTTAGTAAAGACAAATATATAGACAAATATAGAATACCACATTAACTGCAATTATGGGTAAATCACTTTTAATTCTGATAGAAAAGTTAGAACATAAAAGTATTAAATATAACTACAACTGAAAAATTGTCAAATGATGCACAATATAAACATGTAGATTGTGGCAACAATAACAAAAAGTGTATGTTAGGGGAGAAGTTAAAGAGGAGTTTTTGTATGCAATTGAACGTAAGTTGTTATCAGCTTAGACTCTTATAGCTATAAAATATTTTATGTAACCCCCAGAGTAACCACACATACACACACACACACACACACACCTATGGAAGTTACACAGAAGGAAAAGAGGAAGGAATCAATGCATATCAATACAAAAAAAAAAATCAAGAAAACACAAAGGAACATAGCAAGAGTGGAAAGACAGACAAAAGAACTATAACACTAGAAAATAACAAAATGACAATAGTAAATCCTACCCTATCAGTAATTACTTTAAATGGATTAAATTCTCCAATCCAAACATAGGCATAGAGTGGCCAAATGGATAAAAACAACAACAAAACCATCCAATTTTATGCTTTCTACAAGAGACATACTTTAGATTTAAGGACACACATATGCTGAAAGTGAAGGGATGGAAAAAGATAGTCCATGCAAATGGAAACAGAAAAATAAGCTGCGGTAGCATTATTTATATCAGGTAAAATAGACTTGAAAACAAAGACTGTAACAAGAGATAGAGAATAGCATTAGATAATGGTAAAGGGATCAATTCAATAAGAGTTGGTTTTTCTGAAAGATAAAATTGACAAACCCTTAGCTAGACTAAGAAAAAAAGAAAACTCAAAAAATAACATCAGAAATGGAAGAGATGATTTTAGAACTGATGCCACAGAAATAAAAAGGATCATAAAGACTGCTAAGAATAATTACATACCAATGAATTGAGTAACTAGAAGAAATGGAAAAATTCCTAGAAATACACAACCTACCAAGACTAAATTATGAAGAGATAGAAGTGTGAACAGATCTATAACTAGTATGGAGATCGAATCAGTAATCAGAAATTTAACACCAAAGGAAACAGTGGCTTCTCTGGTGAATTCTGCTAAACATTTCAAGAAGAATTAATGCCAACCCTCCCAAACTCTTCCAAAAAATTTAAGACGGGGGAATAATTATAAATTCATTTTATGAGGCCAGCATTATTCTGATACCAAAGGGAAAGACTCCACAAGTAAAGAAAATGACAGGCCAGGACACCTGGGTGGCTAAGTGGGTTAAAGCCTCTGCCTTCAGCTCAGGTCATGATCCCAGGGTTCTGGGATCGAGACCCACATCGGGCTCTCTGCTCAGCAGGAAGCCTGCTTCCTCCTCTCTCTCTGCCTACTTCTCTGTCTACTTGTGATCTCTCTCTGTCAAATAGATAAAGTCTTAAAAAAAAAAAAAAAGAAAATGACAGGCCAATATCCTTGGTGAATATAGATACAAAAATCCTCAATAAAATACTAGCAATTGGAACTCAACAGTACATTAAAAGATTTATACACCATGACCAAGTGGGATTTATTCCTGTGATATAAGGACATTTCAACCTGAAAATTAATTAATGTGATGCACTGCATTAACAGAATAAATGGTAAAAATCACATGATAATCTCAATAGATGCATAAAAAGAATTAGGCAAAATTCAGCATTTTTTCATAATTATAACTGAACAAACTTAATATAGTAGAGGCCATATGTATAAAACTCACAGCTAGTATTTATACTCAATGGTAAAAAATTGAAAGCTTTAAGATTAAGAACAAGGGAAGGACGCCCACTTTCACCACTCTTATGAGACATAGTTCTGGAAATCCTAGCCATAGTAATTTAGGAAAGAAAAAGAAATGAAAGGTATCCAAAATGGAAAGGAAGAAGTAAAATTGTGCCTTTTTTGCATATGACGTGATATTTTATTTAGAAGATCCTAAAGTTTGCATAAAAACAGTTAGAAATAATGAATTCAGTAAAACCGCAGGATACAAGATCAACATACAAAAATCAGTGGCATTTCTATACACTAACAGTCAACTATCTGAAAAGGAAATTAAGAAAACAATGCCATTAATCATGGAACAAAAAGCAAAATATTTAGGAATAAACTTAAGGAGATGAAAAGACTTGTCCTGAAAACTATAAAACATTGATGAAAGAAATGAAAGACACAAACAAATGGAAAGACAGCTTTCATTCATTGATTGGAAGACTTAATGTTAAAATGTACATACTACTCAAGTGACTGACAGATTCACTACAATCCCTTTTAAAACGGTCATGGCATTTTTTTTTAAAGATTTTATTTATTTGACAGACAGAAATCACAGGCAGAGAGGCAGGCAGAGAGAGAGGGGGGAAGCAGGCTCCCTGCCGAGCAGAGAGCCCAATGCAGGGCTCAATCCCAGGACCCTGGGATCATGACCTGAGCTGAAGGCAGAGGCTTTAACCCACTGAGCCACCCAGGCGCCCCCATGACATTTTTTTTTACAATAGAAAAAACAATTCAAAAATTCATGGAGAACCACAAAAGACTCAGAATAGTCAAAGCAGTCTTGAGAAGAAGGAACAAAATTGGAGGCATCACACTTCCTGATTTCAAAATATATTAGAGTTACCGGAATCAAAACAGTGTGTGGTTCTGGCATACAGACATACATATAGACCAGTAGAGCAGAATAGGGCATCCAGAAATAGATCTATGCATATATGATCAACTGATCTTTAACAAGAGAGCCAAGAATATACAATGAGGAAAAATAGTCTTTCCAACAAATGATATTGGGAAAACTAGATAAACACCTGCAAAAGAATCAACTCAAGAATGGATTAAAGACTTACATGTAAGACCTAAGACTGTAAAACTCCTAGAAGAAAACACAGAGGAAAAGCTTCATGACAGTGGTCTTGCTATTGATTTTATGGGTATGGTACCAAAGTCACAGGCAACAAGAACAAAAATAAACAAATGAGGCTATATTAAACTATCAAGCTTCTGCACAACAAAGGAACCAATCAACAGTATGAAAAGGCAACTTACAGAATGGTAGAAATTATTTGAAAACCATATCTGATAAGAAGTTAATATCTAAAATATGTAAGAACTCTTACAACTCAATTTTTAAAAATGTAATAGCCTAATTTAAAAATGGCTTGAGGACTTGGATAGGCATTTCTCCAAAGAAGACATAAAATGGCCAATAGGTATATGAAAAGTGTTTAATGTTACTAGTCATCCCGGAAATGCAAATCAATGCCACAATGGGATATTACTGCACATCTGTCAAAGTGACTATTATTTAAAGTCAAAAAAGTAAAAACAAGAAGTGTTGGTGAGGATGTGGAGAAATTGGAACCCTTACACACTGTTGATGGGAATGCAAGATGATGCAGCTACTACGAAAAACAGTATAGAGATTCCTCAAAAAACTAAAAATATAACTACCATATAATCCATCAATCCTTTCTGGCTATTTATCCAAAAGAATTGAAATTGGACCCCAAAGAGATATTAGCGTTCCACGTTAGTTATAACACTATTCACAGTTATGGAAACAAGTTAAATATCCATTGCAGTTGAATTGTTAAAGAAAACATATTATATACATGAACAATGGAATACTACTTAGCCTTTAAAAAGAAGGAAATTTCGCAATATGTAACAACATGGGTAAACCTTGAGGACATTATGCTAGGTGAAATCAGCCAGTCACACAAAGACACACACTGAACAGTTCCACTTATATGAAGTATTTAAAAGATCCAAATGCATAGAATTAAAGGGTAGTATGGTGGTTGTCAGGGGATGGGAGAAGGAGAAAATGTGAATTCCTGATCAACAGCCCTACACTTTCATTTAAACAAAAGGTTGCCTTCTAGAGATCAACTATGTAACATTATACTTACAATCAACAGTACTGTTGACTTAAAAGTTACCAAAAAATTTAAGAGACTGGATCTCATGTTAAGTGCACTTACCACAGTAAAATAAAAAGTTTTTAAAGTATAATGTTGCTAAAGTATTTAGTAAACGTTAAATACTTACTAAATATAAGTTCCTTGTCCTTCCCTTTGTTTTATCCTTGCTAATGCTAAGACTTGTCTGAGAACATTTTAAGTAAATTGCTGTTTGCTCAAGATAAGCAACATGCTCCTAACCACAGAAGCTCTAGATTCCTTGAAAGCAGAGACTATATCTTATACTTTGATCAATCAAGTATATATTGGACATGTATTATTTGCCTTGCAAGCTATAGATTACCAACAACATGTAGCACAATGCTAGTACATAGTAGGTACCAGATAAATAAATAAATGCCTCCTGAATTGATCTTTTCTGCAGCACAACCAATAAAAATACACATAAAATGTTTTATAATTTAGGCTAATGTATATGCACTTGGCAACAACCTTGTTAAGACTAACAACATCCACAGACAATAAGCATATCATTTTATAAGGAAAGGGAAATACTTACAATAGCTATTTGTTCAAGTTCACAGGGGAAAAAAAAGTCATTTCAGTGCCAAAAATAGACAGCAGTTAATCTAACTGTCAGTAAATATGGGGAAAGCTCCCAGTGGTATTTCAGTTATGGGCCCACTGAGGCGTGAACACACTGTCCCTTAGGATTTCTAATGCAAAAGAACAAACATAAAAATAGAAGACTGCTTTTCATGTAGTTAATCCCAAGTTATCTAATCATATTCCAAGCAGCAACCAGAGCAGAGGACCTGGGGTCAAGGAGGAAGTGGATTTGGCTTAGAGGAAACCTGTTTGGGTTCAAGGCAATGGGGTATACAAATTATGGAACGAGCCCACATCTTTGTAGTGCTTTCTTATGCCCTGTGTTGTAAAATAAGCTAATAGCATTGAGTCACCACAGAAAGGAGATCTCATTTAGTTTTTATCTTTGTGACTTTCTACTTAGATTGATTATAGGAAAACTGTGATTTAGCCTGGAGTATAAGGTAGACTAAGACTTCGCATCTCAGGTATTAATAAGTTTTGCCAGTAAGTACTCAGAAGTGAGGTTAATGGGTTGCTGAAAAGCGCCCAAGTAGCATACTGACTAACTGGGATATGAAGGAGGGGTGGGAAGATAGCAGATTCAAAAAAGCAGAGGTGGCCAAATGAGGCAGAGTTTGAGACAGAGATGTCTGTGGTGTGCTCAAGTTAAGACAAGAATAAAAAAAAGTTAGAGACTCCTTTCTGAAGTGGACAGACTAAGAGGGGTAGAGTCCCATCTCTCTCTCTGGGCTACCATATTCTCATTTGTAAAGTGCATATATTGTGTATGCATATCTACAGAGAATATTCTACTTCAGAAAATCTGTTGCTTTGAGATATGGAAGTGTCAGTTGGGGTGGAGGGAGACAGGAAAGGCAATTATATAGTTAGTTAGCAGATGTCAAAACCTGAGAAGTCAGGAGGTTAGTTAGAGGCAACAAGAGGGATTTCTCCTAGGAAGCAGAATACATAAGTAATCCTTTTGTTGTGGGTTGAATTGTGTCCCCCAAAATTATATATCTAAATCCTAACCTCTGGCACCATAAATGTGGCCTCATTTGGAAGTAGGATCTTTGCAGATGTAATCAAGTTAGGATGAATTCATAATGGATTAGGGGAGAAGGCCATGTGAACATGGAGGCAGAGATTGAAATTATGTGACTGTAAACCAAGGAACAAAGGAACACCAAGGAATGCCTACAATCACCAGAAGGTAGGAAAAGGCAAAGAAAGATTCTTCTCTGGAACATCCAGAGGAAGCATGAAACTTCCAGTGCCTTGATTTTGGACTTCTAGGCTCCCTAACTGTGACAGAATCAATTTCTGTGTGCTCATCTGTGTGCCTAGAGCATACAGATGCCTATACCTCAAATTATTTCTTATCTTACTAGTATAAGAGGTAGATATGGTGTTTGGCCAAGTAAAAGAGTAAGCATTAAAACAATTTATAGACCTTTTGAGTTTAGGGAAACCAATGAATCAGTGGCTGCATTTTAGAGTCACTGAGATTTTAGTAAACACAAATATCTAGGTACTACCTGCAGAGATAGGTACAGCCAAGGTATTTTTTTTTCTCTCTCTAGAAAGAGAAAGAAAGAGCACAAATGGTGGGAGAGGGGCAGAGGGAGGGAGAAAGAGAGAATCTCAAGCAAGTTCCACACTCAGCACAGAGCTGAGATCATGACCTAAGCCAGAATCAACAGTCAGATGCTCAACTGACTACCCAGACACCCTAAGGTATTGGTATTTTTAAAAAGATCTCCAGTGTTGTCAAGTTGAAAATGTGTACTATGTGATGACTGGGATGATAAGAAAGGGGTCTATGATGAATCCACCCAACTTCTTGCCAGGTCATAGAGAAGAAAAATTTATTAATTTATTAGGTGGATGATTATACCTGGTTCAGATGATTATACCTGTCAGAGTTCTGTCAGAATTACTCTTGTGTTTTAGACCTAACTTCTAGCTTTGCCCCAAACTCTTCCTTCTTCTTCATCCCCCCCACATGCAGTCACCAAATCTTCTTGATTTCTGTCTTTAAGTGTTTCTTAAATGCATCCCCTCCTCTCCATTTTTTTGGTCATTCTCTCACCACTTCCTGCCTGGATTTCTACATAGAAGCCTAATTCAACCTCCTGCCTGTAGCCTCCCCATTTTCAATTAATTCTCCCAATTGCCACCAAAAGAATAATTTGGAAGTACAAAAGTGTGACTCTCCTGTTTAAACCCCTTTAATGACTGCCTTTTACCTGCAGAGTCACTTGGCAAACGGGACTCTCCATGATCTGGCCCTTGCCTCCTTCTCTACATTGTTGCCACTCAACCTTTACACTTTATTCTGTAGCCTTAGGTCACTCTGCTATTTCAGATTTCAGTCTTTTTATATATTGTTGTCACCTTTGCCCAGCAAGTCCCTCCCTAAACCTCCCCTTTAGCTACATGGAATACTTATATTCCTGATCCAGGAAATCTTCTTGACATGTACTCCCACTGTTTCTTCTCTTGTATCATCCCTATGCTTTATTTTTTAAAAAATTTTATTTAAATTCAATTAGTCAACATATAGCACATCATTAGCTTCAGATATAGTGTTCAATATAATAATGCATATAATAATATTTAGTATAGATAGATAGATAGATAGATAGATAAAATAAGTTGCTTATAACACCCAGTGCTCATCACATCACATGCCCTCCTTAATGCCCATCACCCAATCCCCATTCCCCCATCTGCCTCCCCTCCAGCAACCCTCAGTTTGTTTCCTTTAGTTAAGAGTCTCTTATGTTTTTTCTCCCTTTCTGATGACTTCCCCTTCACTTTTCCCTCCCTTACCCTGTGATTATCTGTGCTGTTTCTTATATTCCACATATAAGTGAAACTATATGATAATTGTCTTTCTCTGACTGGCTTATTTTGCTCAGCATAATACCCTCCAGTTCCATCCACATCGATGTAAATGGTAAATATTCATCCTTTCTGTTGGCTGAGTAAAATTCCTGTGTGTGTGTGTGTGTGTGTGTGTGTGTTCCACATCTTCTTTATCCATTCCTCTGTTGATGGACATCTGGGCTTTTTCCATAGCTTGGCTATTGTGGACATTGTTGCTATGAATGTTGGGGTGCAGTTGCCCTTTTGGATCACTATTTTTGTAAACACATGAAAAATTCTCCACAAAACTTGGCAACAGGGAAATATAAATCAAAAGCCACAATGAGATTCTGCCTTACACCAGTCAGAATGGCTAAAATTAAAAAGAAAGGAAACAATGAATGGTGAGGATGTGGAGAAAGAGGAACCCTCTTACACTGTTCGTAGCAATGCAAGCTGGTACAGCCAAAATGGTATGGAGGTTCCTCATTTTAAACATAGAATGGTCCATGCCAGGCTTCTAATATTATCTTAGTTTCCAAGAGTGTTTTTTTTCCAGTTCATTGTTCTATGAAGATGAAGTGATAGAAAAAGAATTCATAAAAAGATTGAAAGTGAGTTGTATTCAGGGTTAAGACTGCTCATGCTCCAATGTTAGCACTATACACTTTTACCAGCAAGAAGCATTGCAGATCATAGTGAAGGAATAAGGCAGAGGCACAGTTTCTTCAGGTCTTCAAATGGAGCAGACTTTGGACTAAAAAAAGGCATAATTATTCTTATGCTGAGGAATGTTGTCATGGTGAAGAAGTAGAACAGGAACTCTTTGCATTAGTCAATGAAATCCAGAACTTGCTGGAGCACATTAGACTTAAAGTCAGAGGAGGATAAGGATCTTGTAAGATCTCCCTGGATACCCAGCAGGCTGATGTTGTGTTGCAGAAACTGGTCTTCTGCTGGCCAGGTAAATACTTCTCTAGCCTGCCTTGTAACTTGCACTACTGGAGGCTGGCCCAAATCATGCAGACATACACGATGTGCTGGGCCAAGTCCTGTGAGTAAATCAAGATAATATCAAAGGGATCCTTTATAAACTGTTGGAGCAAGGCCAGTCTATTGCATCATTCCTAATGGCATTCTACTTATAATGACTGTACTGAGTCCTAAGGTAGCTTTGCTTTTTACTCTAGATTCAAACTAGTTTGTATGCCTCTCAGAGGTCATTTGGTGTAGACAATTAATGTACATTATTGGTCTTACAAATTGGAGAGCATTAGATGATGATGGGGATGAGAATCAGTAATCTTTCATAACCCCATTTGTTCGCTTTTATATTACATAAGATGAATCAGAACCCAAGGAGCAAAGAGAGAAGGGGAAATGAGCCTTCACTACAAATTTGCCTCAGTGAACTTCAGGAGTTGCTTTGTATCTGCTTTTTTATCTCCAGGCTTACTATTGTTAGATGTTTACCCTTTTTAAGGTACTGTGCTAAGCTCCTTGTGTACATTACCTCATTTAGTCCTCACAGCAGTCTCTGAGGAATACATGGCTCGTAGCTCCTTTTTTTTTTTTTTATTTTAATAAACATATAATGTATTTTTATCCCCAGGGGTACAGGTCTGTGAATCGTCTGGTTTACACATTTCACAGCACTCATCATAGCACATACCCTCCCCAATGTCCATTTCCCCACCACCCTCTCCCATCCCCCTTCCCCCCCGCAACCCTCAGTCTGTTTCTTGAGATTGAGTCTTTTATGGTTTGTCTCCCTCCCAATCCCATCTTTTCATTTTTTCTTTTCCTACCTCCCCCCAAACCCCCCCACCTTGCATCTCCACTTCCTCATATCAAAGAGATCATATGATAGTTATATTTCTCCGATTGACTTATTTCGCTAAGCATGATACCCTCTAGTTCCATCCACGTCGTCGCAAATGGCAAAATTTCATGTCTTTTGATGGCTGCATAGTATTCCATTGTGTATATATACCACATCTTCTTTATCCATTCATCTGTTGATGGACATCTAGGCGCTTTCCACAGTTTGGCTATTGTGGACATTGCTGCTATAAACATTCGGGTGCACGTGCCCCTTCGGAGCACCACGTTTGTATCTTTAGGATATATACCCAGGAGTGCAATTGCTGGGTCGTAGGGTAGCTCTATTTTCAGTTTTTTGAGGAACCTCCACACTGTTTTCCAGAGTGGTTGCACCAGCTTGCATTCCCACCAACAGTGTAGGAGGGTTCCCCTCTCTCCGCATCCTCGCCAGCATCTGTCATTTCTTGACTTGTTAATTTTAGCCATTCTGACTGGTGTGAGGTGGTATCTCATTGTGGTTTTGATTTGTATTTCCCTGATGCCGAGTGATGTGGAGCATTTTTTCATGTGTCTGTTGGCCATCTGGATGTCTTCCTTGCAGAAATGTCTGTTCATGTCCTCTGCCCATTTCTTGACTGGATTATTTGTTCTTTGGGTATTGAGTTTGATAAGCTCTTTATAGATTCTGGATACGAGCCCTTTATCTGATATGTCGTTTGCAAATATCTTCTCCCATTCTGTCAGTTGTCTTTTGGTTTTGTTAACTGTTTCCTTTGCTGTGCAAAAGCTTTTGATCTTGATGAAATCCCAATAGTTCATTTTTGCCCTTGCTTCTGTCGCCTTTGGCGATGTTCCTAGGAAGAAGTTGCTGCGGTGGAGGTCAAAGAGGTTGCTGCCTGCATTCTCCTCAAGGATTTTGATAGATTCCTTTCGCACATTGAGGTCCTTCATCCACTTTGAGTCTATTTTCGTGTGTGGTGTAAGGAAATAGTCCAATTTCATTTTTCTGCATGTGGCTGTCCAATTTTCCCAGCACCATTTGTTGAAGAGGCTGTCTTTTTTCCATTGGATATTCTTTCCTGCTTTGTCGAAGATTAGTTGACCATAGAGTTGAGGGTCTATTTCTGGGCTCTCTATTCTGTTCCATTGGTCTATATGTCTGTTTTTGTGCCAGTACCATACTGTCTTGATGATGACAGCTTTGTAATAGAGCTTGAAGTCTGGAATTGTGATACCACCGACTTTGGCTTTCTTTTTCAATATTCCTTTGGCTATTCGAGGTCTTTTCTGGTTCCATATAAATTTTAGGATTATTTGTTCTATTTCTTTAAAAAAAATAGATGGGATTTTGATAGGGATTGCATTAAATGTGTAGATTGCTTTAGGTAAAATAGACATTTTCACAATATTTGTTCTTCCAATCCATGAGCATGGAATATTTTTCCATTTCTTTGTGTCTTCCTCAATTTCTTTCATGAGTACTTTATAGTTTTCTGAGTATAGATTCTTTGCCTCTTTGGTTAGATTTATTCCTAGGTATCTTATGGTTTTGGGTACGATGGTAAATGGGACTGACTCCTCAATTTCTCTTTCTTCTGTCTTGTTGTTAGTGTAAAGAAATGCGACTGATTTCTGTGCATTGACTTTATATCCTGACACTTTACTGAATTCCTGTATAAGTTCTAGCAGTTTTGGAGTGGAGCCTTTTGGGTTTTCCACATATAGTATCATATCATCTGCAAAGAGTGATACTTTGACTTCTTCTTTGCCGATTTGGATGCCTTTAATTTCTTTTTGTTGTCTGATTGCTGAGGCTAGGACTTCTAGTACTATATTGAACAGCAGTGGTGATAACGGACATCCCTGCCGTGTTCCTGACCTTAGCGGAAAAGCTTTCAGTTTTTCTCCATTGAGAATGATATTTGCGGTGGGTTTTTCATAGATGGCTTTGATAATGTTGAGGTATGTGCCTTCTATCCCTACACTTTGAAGAGTTTTAATCAGGAAGGGATGCTGCACTTTGTCAAACGCTTTTTCAGCATCTATTGAGAGTATCATATGGTTCTTACTCTTTCTTTTATTAATGTATTGTATCACATTGATGGATTTGCGGATGTTGAACCAACCTTGCAGCCCTGGAATAAATCCCACTTGGTCGTGGTGAATAATCCTTTTAATGTACTGTTGGATCCTATTGGCCAGTATTTTGGTGAGAATTTTCGCATCTGTGTTCATCAAGGATATGGGTCTGTAATTCTCTTTTTTGGTGGGATCCTTGTCTGGTTTTGGGATCAAGGTGATGCTGGCCTCATAGAATGAGTTTGGAAGTTTTCCTTCCATTTCTATTTTTTGGAACAGTTTCAGGAGAATAGGAATTAATTCTTCTTTAAATGTTTGGTAGAATTCCCCTGGGAAGCCGTCTGGTCCTGGACTTTTGTTTGTTTGGAGATTTTTGATGACTGTTTCAATCTCCTTACTGGTTATAGGTCTGTTCAGGTTATCTATTTCTTCCTGGTTCAGTTGTGGTAGTTTATACATCTCTAGAAATGTATCCATTTCTTCCAGGTTGTCAAATTTGTTGCCATAGAGTTGCTCGTAGTATGTTCTTATAATTGTTTGTATTTCTTTGGTGTTGGTTGTGATCTCTCCTCTTTCATTCATGATTTTATTTATTTGCGTCCTTTCTCTTTTCTTTTTGATAAGTCTGGCCAGGGGCTTATCAATCTTATTAATTCTTTCAAAGAACCAGCTCCTAGTTTTGTTGATTTGTTCTATTGTTTTTTTAGTTTCTATTTCATTGATTTCTGCTCTGATCTTTATGATTTCTCTTCTCCTGCTGGGTTTGGGCTTTCTTTGTTGTTCTCTCTCCAGCTCCTTTAGGTGTAGGGTTAGGTTGTGTATTTGAGACCTTTCTTGTTTCTTGAGAAAGGCTTGCACTGCTATATATTTTCCTCTCAGGACTGCCTTTGTTGTGTCCCACAGATTTTGAACTGTTGTGTTTTCATTATCATTTGTTTCCATGAATTTTTTCAATTCTTCTTTAATTTCCTGGTTGACCCATTCATTTTTTAGAAGGATGCTGTTTAGTCTCCATGTATTTGCGTTCTTTCCAAATTTCCTCTTGTGATTGAGTTCGAGCTTCAGAGCATTGTGGTCTGAAAATATGCAGGGAATGATCTCGATCTTTTGGTACTGATTGAGACCTGATTTATGACCCAGGATGTGGTCTATTCTGGAGAATGTTCCATGTGCACTAGAGAAGAATGTATATTCTGTTGCTTTGGGATGGAATGTTCTGAATATATCTGTGATGTCCATCTGGTCCAGTGTGTCATTTAAGGCCTTTATTTCCTTGTTGATCTTTTGCTTAGATGATCTGTCCATTTCAGTGAGGGGAGTGTTAAAGTCCCCTGCTATTATTGTATTACTGTCGATGTATTTCTTTGATTTTGTTATTAATTGGTTTATATAGTTGGCTGCTCCCATGTTAGGGGCATAGATATTTAAGATTGTTAGATCTTCTTGTTGGACAGACCCTTTGAGTATGATATAGTGTCCTTCCTCATCTCTTATTATAGTCTTTGGCTTAAAATCTAATTGATCTGATATAAGGATTGCCACCCCAGCTTTCTTCTGATGTCCATTAGCATGGTACATTGTTTTCCACCCCCTCACTTTAAATCTGGAGGTGTCTTCGGGTCTAAAATGAGTTTCTTGTAGGCAGCATATGGATGGGTTTTGTTTTTTTATCCATTCTGATACCCTGTGTCTTTTGATTGGGGCATTTAGCCCATTAACATTCAGGGTAACTATTGAGAGATATGAATTGAGTGCCATTGTATTGCCTGTAAGATGATTGTTACTGTATATTGTTTCTGTTTCTTTCTGATCTACTACTTTTAGGGTCTCTCTTTGCTTAGAGGACCCCTTTCAATATTTCCTGTAGAGCTGGTTTGGTGTTTGCAAATTCTTTCAGCTTTTGTTTGTCCTGGAAGCTCTTTATCTCTCCTTCTATTTTCAATGATAGCCTAGCCGGATATAGTATTCTTGGCTGCATGTTTTTCTCGTTTAGTGCTCTGAATATATCATGCCAGTTCTTTCTGGCCTGCCAGGTCTCTGTGGATAGGTCCGCTGCCAATCTAATGTTTTTACCCTTGTATGTTACAGACTTCTTTTCCCGGGCTGCTTTCAGGATTTTCTCTTTGTCGCTAAGACTTGTAAATTTTACTATCAGGTGACGAGGTGTGGACCTATTTTTATTGATTTTGAGGGGCGTTCTTAGCATCTCCTGGATTTTGATGTTTGTTCCCTTTGCCATATTAGGGAAATTCTCTCCAATAATTGTCTCCAATATACCTTCTGCTCCCCTCTCTCTTTCTTCTTCTTCTGGAATCCCAATTATTCTAATGTTGTGTCGTCTTATGGTGTCACTTATCTCTCGAATCCTCTCCTCGTGTTCCAGTAGTTGTTTGTCTCTCTTTTGCTCAGCTTCTTTATTCTCTGTCATTTGGTCTTCTATGTCACTAATTCTTTCTTCTGCCTCATTTATCCTGGCAGTGAGAGCTTCCATTTTTGATTGCACCTCATGAATAGCTTTTTTGATTTCAACTTGGTTAGATTTTAGTTCTTTTATTTCTCCAGAAAGGGCTTTTATCTCTCCGGAGAGGGTTTCTCTAATATCTTCTATGCCTTTTTCGAGCCCGGCTAGAACCTTGAGAATTGTCATTCTGAACTCTAGATCTGTCATGCTACCTATGTCTGTATTGATTAGGTCTCCAGCCTTCGGTACGGCCTCTTGTTCTTTTTTTTGAGGTGAGTTTTTCCGCCTTGTCATTTTGTCCAGGTAGGATTTGCTTTCTCCTGCTGTGGAATTCCGCTGTTCTTGGTGACTGAAGTTGGTTTTGGATGGTTTCTTGTTGATCTTCTGGGGGAGGGGCCTGTTGTAGTGATTCTCAAGTGTCTTTGCCGCAGGCGGAATTGCACCGCCCTTGCCAGGGGCCGGGCTAAGTAATCCGCTCGGGTTCGCTTTCGGGAGCTTTTGTTCCCTGAGCGCTTTCCGTAGAGTTCCGGAGGACGGGAATGAAGATGGCGGCCTCCCAATCTCTCGGCCCGGAGGAGCCGAGAGCTTGGGGTTCCGCTCCTCAGTGCGCTCTCAGAGCAAAGCGCCCAATAGCCCCGCCTCCCTGGCTTGCGGTCGCGCCTCGAGGAAAGCAGTCAATTGTTGGAGCTGGAGAAAAGCACCGGGTCGCTTTTGTCTCCGTGGCCTCTGGCCGCGCTCCGAGCCCACCCAGCCTGCGACCGGCACAAGGTAACCCCGGGCTTAGAGCTCACTCCTCGGCTTTGTCGCTATAGCCGGCTTCCCTGCTCTAATACCTGCGAGCTCTGCGGCACTCAGACACCCCCAGTCCTTCTGTGACCCCGCGGGTCCTGGGGTTATGCTGACCCCGCCTGGGTTTCCCCCCAGTTTAACCTCTGGAGCGATGTCTCCCAGTGGAGCCGACTTTTAAAAGTCCCGGTTTTTTGCTCCGTCGCTCCGCCGCTTGCCGGGTGCCGGCCCCTCCCCCCGGGGTCTATCTTCCCGTCGCTTTGGATTCACTTCTCCGCAGGTCCTACCTTTCAGAAAGTGATCGATTTTCTGTTTCTGGGATTGTTGCTCTTCTTCTCTTCGATTTCCCGTTGGATTTATAGGTGTTCACAATGGTTAGATAAGCTATCTAGCTGATCTCCTGCTACCCGATGTCGTCTCAGCCTGCTACTTCTCCGCCATCTTGACTCCTCGGCTCGTAGCTCCTTTATACCCATGAGGAATCTTTGGAATTTGCTAGTCAGCAGAGTCAATTCCATAAGGCAATATACGAGATCTGCTAGGATCCATATCAATCTCAGTGCAGTGGTTGTGGTGGAAAACATGATGTAGAATTCATAGGGCATCTAAAATGAAGCCCAGATCAACTTTTGCAAATATGGTTTAGTTTGCCTATATAGTAGTCCAGGGGAATCATAAGTAATGCTGGCAAACTGTATAGACGTAAAAATCAGTTCTCAGGAATACTGTGTCCTGGGATTCAAATTACCAAGGTAGGGTTCAAATCCAAGGAAATCTGAGAAGAAAAGGAATTAGTGATACAATTCTTTCTTGTTAGTTCCTGATGATCATTGTTGGATTCTGATTTTAAAAGGCTAACCAGATGAGAATAATTTCTTTTTTAATTTTTATTATTTTTCACTATTTTTTTTCATTTTCTTAATTTTTATTAGGAGAATGATTTCTATGAAAAATCAGAGATCTAGGAATGAAGGCAAAATCCAGGTCAATGTCTAAGACTATACTATACAGTCAAAGTATAGTATAGTCTTAGACCCTGAATCAGAGTTTCCACACATTAAATCGTCCAAGTCAAAATCTCTGAAAATATCTTGTGGAAATGTGGATAGGATAAATGACAAGAGATGTGTTCATTCCTATTAATATTCAAAATCCTTAAAAGCATCCAATCAACTACATGCCAGTTTAGAGGGAAAAAAAGGCCAAGGGCATATGTTTGAAGCTCTTCTGTGGTTATGGGCATTGTGAATAAATACGCCGGTGGAGATACCCATCACTTGTCTACATTGTAAAGCCTGTAGTTCTGAAGTGACTGACTCCATTGCATTTTGTCCCTTACTCAAAGTATGAACGAATAATTAATGGATGAAGCTAATATAGAAAGCTGGTATGAAGTGGCTAAAAGAGGGAAATTGGATCAGTGGAATTGTTGAGCCCATTAAATCCCAAAGATTTCTGAAGATTACAACTCACTTTGAATCTCTGTTTTAGAAGACATCAAATTCAGAGAGTGTAAGAAACATGCATTTGGAAGAAGCTAGTTTTTACCTTAAGATTGAAGTTCTGTTTCTTTTATGCTCAAATTGTACCAGGAATAACTCCAGGATCTTTAAGCGAGCTATAATTTGCTTCAGTGGCTCTCTATTCAGTATTTCTTTTGAATTGTTTAGACCCCTGGCTAGAAGAAGTCATTCTGCTCCTCAGGCATTGACAAAAAAGTCAGAAATGTCAGCTAAAGACATGGGTTTGTCTATGCAGAATCAAAACCTGTTTGTGTATATTCAAATGGACTGATTTGGAAGCAGAAATTTAATTTCAGAACTATATAAACAATTACAAAAAGATTAAAGATATTTTCAGCATGTAGTTCATCTAAAATACATGATAAACTCCTTTTGGACATCACATCTTTTTGAAGGGGCACTGGATAAAAATATAAAATGGGTATTTCAGTGGTGATATTGTGTAAAACAAATTTTTTTTCTCATTTTTGTGACTTACAGTTTAGAGCACTAGTTCTCAAACTATTTTCCCTTGAAACGTGCTGAACTTAGATTTTTCTGTTGCTAAAATGAAGCAACAGGGATCTTTTCACTCTAAATAAAAAAAATACTCATTTTTTTCTTCTTATTTATTAATACTGTTAATAAATAGCTCATGAAGGCTAAAGTGAAGAAATAAATGAGGGGCACCTGGGTGGCTCAGTGGGTTAGGCCTCTGCCTTCGGCTCAGGTCATGGTCTCAGTGTCCTGGGATCGAGCCCTGTATTGGGCTCTCTGCTTGGGGGGGAGCCTGCTTCCCCCCCACCCCCCGCCTGCCTCTCTGCCTACTTGTGATCTCTCTCTGTCAAAAAAATAAATTTAATTTAAAAAATGAAATAAATGATCGCATTGACAGATGTATTAATAATTATGCTAATGAAAGAAGTCATACAGAGAAAGACAAATACTGTATGATATCACTTATATGTTAAATCTAAAAAAGCCAAACTCATAGAAACAGGGAGTAGAATAGTGGTCGCAAGGTGCTAGGATGTGGAGGAAATAGGGAGATGTTGGTCAAATGCTCCAAACCTTTAGTTATAAAGTGAGTAAATTCTGGAGATTTAATGTATAGCATGGTGACTATAGTTACTAATGCTGTATTATATACTTGAAGTTTGCTAAGACCATAGATCTCGAATCTTTTCATAATCACACACACACACACACACACACATATACACAGAAGTAATTATTTGAGGTTATGAGGATGTTAACTAACGTAGTAATCATTTTGCAATACATAAGTGTATCAAATCACCACATTGTACACCTTAAACTTACAAAATGATATATGCCACTAACATCTCAATAAAGCTGGGGGCAGGGGAGAAAAAACAAAAACAAACCCCCCCAGAAACAACTGATCCTTGTGTGCCAGCTTGCTTCTTTGAGAAGTGAGGTCATGGTGTGTTGTCACATCACCTACATAAAATGTTGTCATGCTGTATGATAGAAAAAGTGCTCATATGATAGAAATATCTCCAGCAATGTATAAGAAAATCCCCCAAAGAGCACTGGCACTACAGGAACACCACCCACACAAAAAGTTTGAAAAGTATAAATAAATTTTGTTATGCACATACCCTCTGATCCAGTTTTCCCATTTCTAAGTATCAATTATATCTACAGCGCAAAAATATTTAAATGCGTAAATGGCGGTTCTTATAGCATTGTAATATTGAAAACTTGGAAGCAACTCAAACATAGGAGAATTTTTTGATAAATTCATTTTGATAAATGGAAGACAGCTAAAGGATAATCCATAAAAATGGTCTGATATTATACATATTATGCTGGAGGGACAGAAATGGGGCCTTAGAAAAAAGTCAGGAATGATACACACAAGACTTAATAGAGATTGCCTCTAAGTGGGACAGTGAGTTTGAAAGGGTGAAGGATAACAAACTTTTTTAAACTGTATGCTTCTGTATTATATAAATATACCCAAGAATCTTTTGTGCACCTGAAAAACCATTTTTAAAAGAAAAATTATGTGCTGAAAGAAAACCACATGCAAAGAAATTTCTTTCCTTTAGGATTTAGTGCCAGAAAAACTTTGCCTTCAAAAAAAGAATTTG